>NC_045451.1:60480434-60612855 GCF_002776525.5 Piliocolobus tephrosceles | reverse complement strand
TTTTTTTTTTTTTTTTTTTTTTTTTTTTGAGGTGGAGTCTCTCTCTGTCGCCCAGGCTGGAGTGCAGTGGCCGGATCTCAGCTCACTGCAAGCTCCACCTCCCAGGTTTACGCCATTCTCCTGCCTCAGCCTCCCGAGTAGCTGGGACTACAGGCGCCCGCCACCTCGCCCGGCTAGTTTTTTGTATTTTTTAGTAGAGACGGGGTCTCACCATGTTAGCCAGGATGGTCTCGATCTCCTGACCTCGTGATCCGCCCGTCTCAGCCTCCCAAAGTGCTGGGATTACAGGCTTGAGCCACCGCGCCTGGCCCACAGTGGCCAAGTTTTAATGCTCACATTCTTTTGTGTCCCTGTGAGGATGTAAGTGGTAATTTGACCATGAAAATTAGTTATTAACAATTTCAGATGCAACTTAGAAAATTTAATAAAAGAAAGTGCCTTTATAAGTGATGCTTTGTATCTAAAATTTTGTATTAATGAATTATGTTTATAGACTCTTCAGTAATTTCTTTCTTCTGACGCTTGAACATAATCGACTGTAGAAATTTCATGTTGGCATTATGATACCATCACAAATATTAGCATGTGCAGCACCTCCTTAACTGATTGATTGAGGTTCACTTTTCTATAGGAGATTGTTTTCTCCCTAATCTTAATCTGCATTCAGTGACTATCTGTAATCAAGAGTTTTTAGCCTCAAGTATGGGTACACACATTGTATAGTATTTGAAGAAGAGTTTAATGCACTATTTGCATGCCTTTGTCTTGAGTTCTACCTGCTAAGCTATATATATTCTGTTCTGGCTGGGTTACCACTTATTGCTTGCATATTTTCTTTTTTTTTTTTTTGAGACAGAGTCTCGCTCTGTCGCCCAGGCTGGAGTGCAGTGGCCGGATCTCAGCTCACTGCAAGCTCTGCCTCCCAGGTTTACGCCATTCTCCTGCCTCAGCCTCCGGAGTAGCTGGGACTACAGGCGCCCGCCACCTCGCCTGGCTAGTTTTTTGTATTTTTTAGTAGAGACGGGGTTTCACCGTATTAGCCAGGATGATCTCGATCTCCTGACCTCATGATCCGCCCGCCTCGGCCTCCCAAAGTGCTGGGATTACAGGCTTGAGCCACCGCGCCCGGCCTGGTTGCATATTTTCTCTTAATATTTTCTTCCTTTTTTTTTTTTGATATGGAGTCTCACTGTAATGCCCAGGCTGGAGTGCAGTGGCACTATCTCGGCTCATTGCAATCTCCACCTCCTGGGTTCAAGCGATTCACCTGCCCTAGCCTCCTGAGTAGCTGGGATTACAGGCGCGTGCTACCACGCCCGGCTAATTTTTGTATTTTTAGTATAGACGGGGTTTCACCATATTGGCCAGGCTGTTCTCAATTCCTGACCTTGTGATCTGCCCACCTTGGCCTCCCAAAGTGCTGGGATTACAGGCATGAACCACTGCACCTGGCCTTCTCTTAACATTTTCATGTAATTGCTAATTCAAATTTTGGCCACCAATCTCAGTGAAATATTTTATCGTTTTTACTGAAGGGGTCTATATTTTTATCTACCTACATTATAAACGTGACATACACATATATGATGTTTAATTGGGATAAGAGTTCGGGAATAGATGAAAAATGCATTTGTCTAACTCAGGATCTTGAAAATTTCCAAGTTTTTTTATAAAGGCGTTATTGTTTTAATTCTTGCAGTGAAGTCTATGAGTCATTTTGAGTTAATTTTTGTGTAGTATGAAATGAGAGTTTAAATTCATCTTTTCATGTGTGGATATCCAGTTGTACCAGCACCATTTGTTGAGCAGACTGTTTTCTCCTCAGTGAATTGCATTTGTCAGATGACTCTAAATATAAGGATTTGTTTCTGGAAAAATTGATAAAATGGGCCTCATCAAAATTGAAATCTTTTACACTTCAAAAGTCAGTTGACTCTAAATATATGGATTTGTTTTTGGAACAATTGATAAAATGGACCTCATCAAAATTCAAAACTTTTACACTTCAAAATTTTAAGGATAAAGAAAATATGGTATATATACACAATGGAATTCTATTTAGTTGTAAAAAAAGAACGAAATCCTCTCATTTGAAGGAACATGGATGGGACCGGAGGTCATTATGATAAATAAAATAAGCCAGGCACAGAACGACACATAACACGTGTTCTCACACGTGGGAGCTAAAAACAGTTGATTTCATGAAGACAGAGAGTAGAAGGATGGTTACCAGAGGCTGCAAAGGGTGAGGAGATGGGGATGAAGAGAGGTTGGCTAATGTGTATAAACATAAAGTTAGATAGAAAAAATAAGTTATAGTGTTTGATAGCAGAGCAGCATGACTATAGTAACCAAAAATATATATATTTTTAAATAGCAAGAAGAGAAGATTTGAATGTTCCCATTACACACAAAAAAAGATAAATGTTTGAGGTGATGGATACCCTACTTACCCTGATTTGATCACTACATATTGTATGCATGTATCAAAATATTATCTGTACCCCATTAATATGTACAGTTATTATCTGTCAATAAAAAGACATCATTAAGACATGAAAAGACAACAGAGTGGTAAAAATATTAGCAAAACACAAATCTAATAAAGTATTAACACCCAGAATTTACAAAAGCTCTTACACAGCTTAATAATAAGATGACAATGCAACTGAAATATGGGCAAAGGATTTGGAATAGACATTTCTTCAAATAATATATACAAATGGCTGGGCTGGGCGCAGTGGCTCATGCCTGTAATCCCAGCACTTTGGGAGGCCAAGACGGGCGGATTACGAGGTTAGGAGATCGAGACCATCCTGGCTAACACAGTGAAAACCCGTCTCTACAAAAAAATACAAAATTCAGCCGGGCACGGTGGTGGGCGCCTGTGGTCCCAGCTACTCGGGAGGCTGAGGCAGGAGAATGGTGTGAACCCAGGGGGCAGCGCTTGCAGTGAGTGGAGATCGCGCCACTGCACTCCAGCCTGGGCGACAGAAGGAGACTCCGTCTCAAAAAAAAAAAAAATGGCTAATAAGCACGTGAAAAGATACTCAATATCATTAGTCAGGGAAATGCAAATCAAAACCATAATGAGGGCCAGGTGCAGTGGCTCACGCCTGTAATCCCAGCACTTTGGGAGGCCGAGGCAGGCAGATCACCTGAGGTCAGGAGTTTGAGACAGACCAGCCTGGCCAACATGGTGAAACCCCATCTCTAGTAAAAATACAAAATTGCCTGTAATTCCAGCTACTCAGGAGGCTGAGGCAGGAGAATCACTTGAACCTGGGAGGTGGAGGTTGCAGTGAGCCGAGATTGCACCATTGCACTCCAGCCTGGGCAAAAAGAGAGAAACTCCATCTCAAAAAATTAAAAAAAAAAAAAAAAAAAACAGTAATGAGATACCACTTCACATCCTCTAGAATGGCTATCATAAAAAAGACAGTAACAAGTGTTTGTGCGTGTGGAGAAGTGGGAACCATTATACACCACTGATAGGAATGCATTGGTAAAATGCGGCAGCCATTTTGGAATACAGTTTGGCAATTTCTCAAAAAGTTGAACATAAAACTACCATGCAACCCAGCAATTCCACTCCCAGGTATCTACCCAAGAGAAGTGAAAATATATGTTCTCATAAAAACTTGCATGCAAATGTTCATAGCATCATTATTCGTTATAATAAAAAACTAGCACCAACTAAATGTTGATTAACTTGTGAATGGCTAGACAAAAATGTAATGTATCCATATAATGGAATACCATCCAGCAATAACTAGAAACAAACTGTTGAGACAACCTGCATCATGGATGAATCTCAAAAATATGATGTTAAGTGAAAGGAACCAGCTGAAAGAGACCACTTATTGTATGGTTCTATGTATGTGAAATGTGCAGACAAGACAAATTTATAGAGGAAGGAAAGAAGATTAGTGCTTGCCTGGAGCAGGGAGTGGGAATAGAGATGAACAGAAAATGGGGAATGAGCATTCTTATTAAGGGGATGAAAATGTTCTAACGCTGATTTATGGTGATGGTTACACAACTTGGTAAGGTTACTAAAAATCATTGAATTGTATACTTGAAATGGGCAAATTTTATACATAAAGTATACCTCAATTAAGCTATAAAAATAGATTAAAAAGCTGCTCTGAGAAAATTCATAATCCTTCGGGGTGGTACTGTTTCTCTTTCAGTTTAATGCAATCTAATTTATTGAATATCTACACTGGGGTGAGCACTTTTTCAGAGCAGATGGTAAACAGCGCAGGGCTGGGAGTCAGAGTCCTGCTATTAAGATACTGTACCTGACATATATTGGCTGACAATTGGGATAAGCCAATCAATTTTTCTGTGCTTCAGTTGCCTTTTCTTATTTGCAAAAACTGAAATTAACAACACCTGTTTTGCAAGTTTGTGAGGAATGACTTAGCCTTGCTACCACACTTCTGCTTGTGTGACACTGTTCCCTGTTATAATGAGTTGCGAGCCATCTATATTCTCTTATACGCTAGAAGCTTTATGTTCTTTTTGTTTATCTCTGTATCATCTGGTACCAGACAAATGCCTGGAAATAAATGTTATTTGAATTCTGTTTTTATTTAAATTAGATCTTAGCATTTGGGGATTATTAATTTAGTCTTTATTAATAGTACTGGTATGTACTGTTTTCTAAATGAAGATAATATGCTCGTCCACCATTAGAAGAACACATGTTTTATCCCCTGGCTTGTAGGGAAGCGTAGGGGTGAGCCTCCTAAGCTCTGCCCGTTACTCATATATGGCTTTTAGGAAGATTCTATGAAGCAGGGAGGGCCACTTTATGATTTTCTGGGGCCCTAGGTATCTTTGCCTATGTGGGCTCTTCCTCTGTAGAAAAACATGTAAAATTATGTTTTATAACTGTCGGTATAAGGTGAATGTATTATCATTATATGTGAAGTCCGGCACGGCGGCTCATGCCTGTAATGCCAGCACTTGGGGAGGCTGAGGTGGGCGGATCACTTGGGCCCCCAAATTCGAGACCAGCCTGGGCACCGTGGCAAAATCCTGTCTCTACAAAAAATATAAAAATTAGCCAGGTGTGGTGGCAAGCATCTGTAGTCCTAGCTACTGGAAAGGCTGAGGCAGGAGAATTGCTTGAGCCCGGGAGGCAGAGGTTGCAGTGAGCCAAGATTGTGCCACTGCACTCCAGCCTGAGCAACAGGAAAAAAAAAAAGACAGAAAGTGTTGATCATAAAGGAAAAGACTGATATTTTACTACATTAAAATTATAACTTCTAACTATTAGGAGTCACCATAGAGTAAAAAAAACAAGCCATAAATTGGGAGATGATATGTGTAATACATAAAACTAACAAAGAACTAGTATCCAGAACATATAAAGAATACTTACGGGCCATGCATATGGCTCATGCCTGTAATCTTCACTCTTTGGGAGGCTGAGGTGGGAGGATCACTTGAGCCCAGGAGGTTGAGGCTGCAGTGAGCTATGATCTTGCCACTGCACTCCAGCCTGGGCAACAGAGCTAGGCTCTATCTTAAAAAATAAATAAATAAAGAATACTTATGAATTAATAAGAAAAATATATCAGAAATAGTGAGCAGAAACTTCAACAGGTGCTTCACAAAAGAGAATATCCAAGTGGGCAATAAATACATGAAAAGATGATTAACCACTTTGGTAATCAGGAAAATTAGATTAAAAATACGAGATACTATATTCAGATCCGAAATTGGCAGTGAATTTAAGTGTGACAAATAGTTGATGTTGGCAAGGATTTCTTTCTTTCTTTCTTTCTTTTTTTTTTTTTTTTGAGACGGAGTCTTGCTCTGTCACCCAGGCTGGAGTGCAGTGGCGCAATCTCGGCTCACTGCAAGCTCTGCCTCCCAGGTTCACGCCATTCTCCTTCCTCTGCCTCCCGAGTAGCTGGGACTACAGGCGCCTGCCACCTCGCCCGGCTAGTTTTTGTATTTTTTTTAGTAGAGATGGGATTTCACTGTGTTAGCCAGGATGGTCTCGATCTCCTGACCTCGTGATCCGCCCACCTCAGCCTCCCAAAGTGCTGGAATTACAGGCGTGAGCCACCACGCCCAGCCAGATGTTGGCAAAGATTTCAAGCAATAAGAACTAATATACACTGCTGGTAGGAGTGTTAATTGATACCAAATCTCTGTAAGTAAGGTGCAATACATAGTAAAGTAGAAAATATGCATATTCTCTGATCCAGCTACTCCATTCTAAGGAAGCTTTTGTATATGTGCACCAAGAGGTATGTACAAGATTGTTCATGGCAGTGTTCTTCACAGCCACCTTAAACAGGAAACAACTAAAGTGTTCATTAAAAATAGAATGGGTAGGGCATTCATATAATGAAATAGCATATGACAATGAAAATGAACAGACTGCCTACCCCTAGCACTACAGAGGAATCTTACAAAGATGATATTGAACAAAAAAGTCATTCACAAAAGACTCCGTCCAATATTATTTCATTTCTATTACATTAAAGAAAGGCAGAACTAAACTATTTGAGGAATGCATACAAAACACAGTGATTACCTCTGGGCAGAAGGAGGGAGCTGGGATGGGGAAGAGCACACAGGAGGCTACCAGCGGCTGACAGTATTTTGTTTTGTATTTTTTCTTTGACTTGAATGGTGGTTTCATAGATATTTACCTTGTGGTTATTCCTTAAACTATAAATAAATGTTTTATGCACTCTTCTGTATTATGATACATCTCAATGAGAACAAAAGGGTGGATTTACCACCCCCGCCCCACCCGCCACCAAACTACATACATGTACTAATGTATGTAGTCCTCATACTTTGATAGCAAGTAGTATCATAGGCAGGGATGCTATGGCGTAATAATAATGTTTGAGTCTTTTGAGTTTTTCTGTTTCCCACTGTGGTGACTGCACAGTGGGATTATTGCTGTCATATAATCTCTCATAACTGACCTTACTGTCTAAGAAGCGAGTGGGCAGGAACAACCCTAAATGGAACTCTGTAAGTGTCCAACACTTTTCCTTCCCCATCCCCCACATGGCTTCCTTTCCTTTGCCTTCCAAGAATTTAGAGCTTTCTTGCTGCCCTCTGTGTGTCCAGAATATTTTGTGATCTGCCACCCCCTAACCTAGGCCTTCCCTGCTCACACAGCCTATCACTTTATTTCCATTTCCCCCAGGACTCCTCCTCTGTCCCTGGTGATGGCTGTTTAAGAAGCAGATTGTATGGGAGTGTATCATTCAACTGTCCCTAAGATGTGGCCGTGTCTGTTTCCTTCTACTTTGTGTCCTCCTTTGGGCATTTACCTTCCCCCTTCCCTCTGTAGGTGCATCAAAAGTTCCTCCAGCATGATTTTCCAAATTTAGTTTCTTATGAATACTCAATTAATGCTTTTATAAAACAGTCTCCTTTTTTTCCAAATATGGTGGGAACGCTTTGGCAAATTTGCCTGCTTCTAGCCAGATACTGAGAACACGCAGGCTTTTCCTTCACACAGTAAACTCCTTGAAGGTAGGGATTATTCTCCTACTGCATTCCCAGAGCCTAACATAGTACCTGGCATGCTGAAGAGGCTCAATAAATATTTGATGAGTTCATGGATGGGAGAGAAGGAAAACAATGATTACTCCCCTCTGAGATAGGAGAGGAGACTAAGGGTTATGCATGTGCTTGTGAGACTTCTATTCCTGCTAAGAGAAAATGCAACCCTTTAGTAAGCAAGAGGAAGAATATCCCACTTTGTGGAAATGAAGAAAGCCATAAGTAATAACAGTGAAGTCATTTTCACTTACTATGCTAGCCAAAATATTTTATTTCAGTGATAAAATGCAGTGCTGGTAAAACTGACACTCTCAGCCAGGCTGGTAAATGTGAACAGTGGTGTGACCTTTTAAGAAAGCAGTTTGGCAATATATAACAAGAACATTAAAAATATTTACACCTTTTGCTATGATAATCCCACTTTAGAGGGCCAAACCAAGAAAATAACCGAAATGGAGAGTCAAGATATTCACTGCAGTTCCCTTTATATTAATTAAAAAGGAAAGGCAACCTTAGTGTAGAAACAGTTAGGCCGTGCGCGGTGGCTCAAGCCTGTAATCCCAGCACTTTGGGAGGCCGAGACGGGCGGATCATGAGGTCAGGAGATTGAGACCATCCTGGCTAACACGGTGAAACCCCGTCTCTACTAAAAATACAAAAAAAAAACTAGCCGGGCGAGGTGGTGGGCGCCTGTAGTCCCAGCTACTCCGGAGGCTGAGGCAGGAGAATGGCGTGAACCCGGGAGGCGGAGCTTGCAGTGAGCTGAGATCCGGCCACTGCACTCCAGCCCAGGAGACACAGCAAGACTCCGTCTCAAAAAAAAAAAAAACAGTTGAGCAAATCGGGACATATGCACATGATGAAAATGCTAAAAAAGATCATTATGAGCCGTGCAGCCACATAGGAAATAATTCTGTTAAGCAATAAAAGTAAAATTGAAATAATTTTTTGTCATATCATGTAAAAAGATAATGTGGATAAAACATAGAAGGACATGTACTAAAAGAAAAAAAACTGGTTTGTGGGAGAAATAAGATTTTAGCATGGTGGTTTCTGTTTCTGAATCTTCTTTTATGTTATAATTTTCATAAACATAAAAATTCTCAAGATTAATCCAAATGTATAGGTTAGTAGAAAATGTCTGCTTTTTACTGATCTCTCGTCAGCTCTTTGCACGTGTAGAAATAAAGGCCAATACCTAATGTAGGCAGGTTCAAGATACAAGTAGATGATAACATAACTTGAATTTGAACTCTCTGCTCACTGCTGAACAATTATATTAGGCAATTACTGGGTACTAGGAGATGAGAATACAAAGATGGTATTGAGCTCAACCTAGAGTTCTGTAAAATGCTCACGTATGTCAGATTTCAAGAGCAGAATAGGGGTAGTAGGAACAGGAAAACAAAGGGAGAACACCACGGTCATAGAATCAGTAGCAGATCAGCTCAACATTTGGTCCTGGCGCAAATGGAGAAAAGAGGATGGATTTACCCTCCGCCCTGGAACAACTACAACAACAAAATACAGACAAAAATACATTAAAAAATTTAAATGCACCGTGTATCAGGCAACAAAGAATAGATCCCTGAGAGATGGGAAACAAACAATGTGAGTCTTATGATTGCCCTTGCTGTCTTCACAATTTCTGGACCATGATATAGGGAGAGGAAAGTGGGAGAACCCAGCAGACTCCTTAAGTCAAGTAGAAGGAACTGAGAGGGGAGACCAGGGCAGCTAGAGTTCACAGGACCAAGTACCAGAGGGAAGAGAGCTGCGCCGAGAAGAGGGAAATCCAAAGATGTGCAGAGGGTCCCTCAAATGTTCAACATAGTATTGCTTGGTACCTGCATGTGAAGAAACTACTCAAAGCTGATTTGTAAAAAGTACCATTCAAGCCAAGCGTGGTGGCTCACATCTGTAATCCCAGCACTTTAGGACGGGAGGCTGAGGTGAGAGGATTTCTTGAGCTCAGGAGTTTGAGAACAGCCTGGGCAACCTGGTGAGACCATGCCTCTACAAAAAATAAGGAAATTAGTTAGACATGGTGGCAGGTGCCTGTAGCATTGGCTACTCTGGAGTCTGAAGCAGTAGGAATGCTTGAGGCTGCAGTGAGCTATGATTGAACCACTGTATTCCAGCCTGGGCAACAGAATGAAACTCTGTCCCAAAGGAAGGAAGGGAAGGAGGGAAGGAAGGAAGGAAGGAAAGGAAGAGAGTGAGGGGAGGGAGAATGGGAAGGAAGGAGAAGGAAAAGAAAAGAAAGAGAGAAAGAAAAAGAAAGAACCATCCAAAAGGATTAGAGGAAACTGCCCAGCATTCACACAGAGCCAAGAAAAGCGGCTATTCCCACTAGTCACCAGCCAAACAGGAAAACCACATAATACATCAGGTATGAGATACAGTACTTAGGAAGGTCTTGTCTCAGTAACAGATAGTACATAGCCCTAGACTGAGCACTGCTCCAGTCCTGCCTAAAATATCATGAAAGCAAAACCCCGAAAGATCAAATTGTTTCCAGATAATTTCACTGTATCCCAAAACAAAGCTCAAGTATATTTATAGGAATATAAAAATACTCAACACCCAACAGGATAAAATTAACAATGCCTGACATCCGATGAAAGATTACCAGGGTGCAAAGAGGCAGGAAAATACAACCAATACCAAGGAGATTAATCAATGAACACCAATGCAGAACTGACACGTTAGAGTCAGCAGAGAAAGACATCAAAACAATTATTATAACTATATTTCATATCTTCAGAAAGTTAAGTAGACATGGCAGATACAAAAAAGACCCAAATTAAACTTCAGTGTTTGAGAAGAAAAGTACACTGGGTGGGATTAACAACAGATGAGTCACTGTAAAAGAAAAGAATATTGAAAGCATAGTAATGGAAACTATCTGCAGCAAAACTCAGAAACAAAATGAAACAAACATCAGTGAGCTGTGGGACAACTAGAAACAGACTAATATACTAGTAATTAGAGGGTCTGAAGGTGTAGGAGTCAAAATATATATTTGGAGAAATAATCCCCAAAAAGTTCCCAAACTTGATGAAGATTATAAACCCACAGATCCAAGACATTCAGTGAACCCCAAGAATAAGAAACAGAAAACTACCCCAAAGCATATCACTATAAATTGCTCAAGGCCGGGCACAGTGGCTCATGCCTGTAATCCCAGCACTTTGGGAGGCCGAGATGGGCAGATCACTTGAGGTCAGGAGTTCGAGACCAGCCTGGACAACATGGTGAAACCCTGTCTTTACAAAAAATACAAGAATTAGCCAGGCATGGTGCCGGGAATCTGTAATCCCAGCTACTTGGGAGGCTGAGGCAGGAGAATCACTGGGAGGCAGAGGTTGCAGTGAGCCAAGATTGTGCCACTGTGCTCCAGCCTGGGAGACACAGCAAGACTCCATTTCAAAATAAATAAATAAATAATAAAAATATAAACAAATAATATCATTGCTCAAAAGCAATGATAAAAAGAAAAATCCTGAAAGCAACCGGAGAGAAAAGGCATGTAACGTATAGGGGAATGAAAATAAGCCTGACATCAGATTTCTCATGGGAAACAATATAAATGAGAAGACAGTAGAGCAGCATTTTTAAAGTTAACCTGGAATTCTATACCCAATAAAAATCCCTTTTGGCCGAGTGCAGTGGCTCACGCCTGTAATCCTAGCACTTTGGGAGGCTGAGGTGGGTGGATCACTTGAGGTCAGGAGTTTGAGACCAGCCTGATCAACATGGTGAAACCCCATTTCTACTAAAAATGCAAAAAAATTTACCAGGCATGGTGGTGTGAGCCTGTAGACACAGCTATTTGGGAAGCTGAGGCACGAGAATCACTTTAATCCAGGAGACGGAGGTTGCAGTGATCCAAGATCGCACCACTGCACTCCAGCCTAGGTGAAACAGTGAGACTCCATCTCAAAAAAAAAAAAAAAAAAAAACTTTCAAAAATGAAGGTGAAATAAAGACACTTTCAGACATACAAAATATGGAATAGTTCACAACCAGCAGATTCACACTACAAGAAATGCTAAAGGAAGTCATTCAAATAGATAGACATGATAGCAGATGAAAATCTGAATCTTTACAAGGCATTGAAAACCACTGAAAATAGTAACTGCGTAGATAAATGTATATAATTTTTAAATTTAAATCTATTTAAAAGGTGATTGTTATACCAGTATAATAATGTATTTTGGTTTTATAATAAATATAAAAGTAAATTATATGACAATAGTCTAAAGACCAGGAGAGGAAAGACGGAAGCTGGGAAAACTGGCTAGCCATATGTAGAATGCTGAAACTGGATCCCTTCATTACACCTTATACAAAAATTAATTCAAGATGGATTAAAGACTTAAATGTTAGACCTAAAACCATAAAAACCCTAGAAGAAAACCTAGGCAATGCCATTCAGGACATAGGCATGGGCAAGGACTTCATGTCTAAAACACCAAAAGCAATGGCAGCAAAAGCCAAAATTGACAAACGGGATCTAATTATAAACTAAAGAGCATCTGCACAGCAAAAGAAACTAGCATCAGAGTGAACAGGCAACCTGCAGAATGGGAGAAAATTTTTGTAATCTACCCATCTGACAAAGGGCTAATATCCAGAATCTACAAAGAACTTCAACAAATTTACAAGAAAAAATCCAACAACCCCATCAAAAAGTGGGCGAAGGATATGAACAAACACTTCTCAAAAGAAGACATTTATGCAGCCAACAGACACATGAAAAAATGCTCATCATCACTGGCCATCAGAGAAATGCAAATCAAAACCACAGTGAGATACCATCTCACACCAGTTAGAATGACAATCATTAAAAAGTCAGGAAACAACAGGTGTTGGAGAGGATGTGGAGAAATAGGAACACTTTTACACTGTTGGTGAGACTGTAAACTAGTTCAACCATTGTGGAAGACAGTGTGGTGATTCCTCAAGGATCTAGAACTAGAAACACTGTTTGACCCAGCCATCCCATTACTGGGTATATACCCAAAGAATTATAAATCATTCTACTGTAAGGACACATGCACAGGTATGTTTATTGCAGCACTATTCACAATAGCAAAGACTTGGAACCAACCCAAATGTCCATCAGTGACAGACTGGATTAAGAAAATGTGGCACATATACACCATGGAATTCTATGCAGCCATAAAAAAGGATGAGTTCATATCCTTTGTAGGGACATGGATGAAGCTGGAAACCATCACTTTGAGCAAACTATCTTCAGGACAGAAAACCAAACACCACGTGTTCTCACTCATAGGTGGGAACTGAACAACGAGAACACTTGGGCACAGGAAGGGAGGAAGGGGAACATCACACCAGGGCCTGTCGTGGGGTTGGGGGGAGTGGGGAGGGATAGCATTAAGAGATATACCTAATGTAAATGACGAGTTAATGGGTGCAGCACACCAATATGGCACGTGTATACATATGTAACAAACCTGCACGTTGTGCACATGTACCCTAGAACTTAAAGTATAATAATAATAATAATTAAAAAAAGAAATAAACCCACACATACATAGACAACTGACTTTTTATTTTATTTTTTTGAGACAGAGTCTCATTCTGTCACCCAGGCTGGAGTGCTGCGGTGCAATCTCTGCTCACTGCAACCTCTACCTCCCTTCAAGGGATTCTCCTGCCTCAGCTACCCAAGTAGATGGGACTACAGGCACATGCCATCACATGCAGCTAATTTTTGTATTTTTTGAAGAAATGTGGTTTCACCATGTTGACCAGGCTGGTCTCAAACTCCTGACCTCAAGTGATCCACCTGCCTTGGCTTCCCAATGTGCTGGAATTGCAGGCATGAGTCACTGTGCCCAGCCACAACTGACTTTTTAACAAAGGCACAAAGACAATGCAGTGAAGAAAGGATAGCCTTTTCAGCAAATGGTACTGGAACAGTTGAATATCCATATGCAAAAACATGAACTTTGATCTGTGTCTCACACCACATACAAAAATTAAATAGGTCATAGGTGTAAATGTTAAACCAAAAACTATGCAACTTGTAGAAGAAAACATGGGAAAATAACTGTGACCTGGGTTAGGTAATGGTTTTTTGGATATAACACCAAAAGTGTAATCTATAAAAGAACAGATTGATAAATTATACTTCATTAAATTAAGAACTTCTCTTCCTTCAAAGACACTGTTAAGGCAATGAAAAGACAAGCCACAGCCAGGTGCAGTGGCTCACGCCTGTAATGCCAGCACTTTGGGAGGCCGAGGCGCGCAGATCATGAGTTCAGGAGTTCGAGACCAGCCTGGCCAACATAGTAAAACCCCGTCTCTAATAAAAATAGAAAAAATTAGCCAGGCGTGGTGGCAGGCACCTGCAGTCCCAGCTACTCAGGAGGCTGAGGCAGGAGAATGGTGTGAACCCGGGAGGCGGAGCTTGCAGTGAGCTGAGATCGTGCCACTGGTCTCTAGTCCAGGTGATAGTGCGAGACTCCATCTCAAAAAAAGAAAAAAAAAAAAAAGAAAAGCGGCTGGATAGGAGAAAAATCTTTGCAAAGCATATAAAGGGATTGTTTTAAAATAAAAACTTATAAAAATTGAAAAATAAGAAAATAAGCCAATTTTTAAAATGAGAAAAGTTATATGGATGGCAATTAAGCACCATTAAAAGATACCGTCATTAATCATTAGGGAAATGCAAATTTAAATAACAATGAAATACCAGTATACACCTATTAGTGTGGCTAAAATAAAAAGACTGACCACACCAAGCAATGGTGAGAATGTAGAGGTGGTAGAACTCTCATGCAGTGCTGAGAACATAAAATTGTAAAGTCACCTTTGGAACAGTTTAACAGTTGCTTAAAAAGTTAAATATACACCAGCCATATGGTCTAGCCGTTTTATTCCTAGGTATTTACCAAAGGGGAAAGAAAATAAAATCCATACAAACAGTTGTACACAATTGCTGATAGCAGCTTTCTTTGTAATGGCCCCAAACTGGAAACAACCCAAATGTCTGTAACAGGTGAATTGATAAATAAATTGATATATCCAGATAGTAATGAACTATTGATACCCATGACAATGTGGATGAATCTCAAAATAAATCTGGTGAGTGCAAAAAGCCAGACCAAAAAGAAACAACAAAAAAAGTGATACTGTACATTTCTATGTATAGAAACTCTAGAAGATGCAAAGTAATCTGTAGTGGCAGAAAACAGATCAGTGATTGCTTGGGGATGGGAGCAAGGGAAGCATAGGAGGGAGGAATTACAAAGAGGTACAGGGAAATGTGGGGATGATAAATATGTTCATTATTTTTATTGTGGGTGATTTCATGTGTATACATATGTGTCAAACTTATCAAATTGGGTACTTTAAGTTTGTGCAGTTTATTGTCAATTATCCCTCAATAAAGCTATTTTAAAAATCAACAGTATAAGGATGGATTAGGAAGATACCTGATTTAACATGAGTTTTAGAGGGGAAATACGTTATATTTTAATTAAATGCTAATTCAGTTGAATCAAAAGTAAAACATGACTGACATAACTAATGCAGGCTCAGAGTACAATAATAGAAATATGGTGTCTGCATTAGAAGGACATTAATTGCATGTGAATGTGAAAAGAGGTCCATTGTAGTTAACCCAGGAAAGAAGCAAATTATAGTCTACATTTTGTACAGGCATCAAGGGCAGAAAGAAAGCTCATAAAGACTTAAAGACTTAAGCTCTTGGTCGTCTGGAAAACCTTTAACAAGATTTAGCAAAGCATTTACTGAATATCTACTGTGTTCTAGGTTCTGTGCTAAACCTGTTCACCGCTACTGTGAGGTTGTAGTGCCATTTTGCAGATCACGAAACAGACTGTAGGGGGCGTTAATACTTGGTGAAATAAGAGCTAGTGAGTGGCAAAATGAAGATTCAAACTCTCTACTGGCTACATAATTGGCTCCCTATGTTTTGGAAGATTTTTTCCCCCAGTGATTTTGGGCTAACAGAAAGTAGTTGAACTATTGTATAAAGAGGATAAGGAGATTATTTTGGTATTTTTTTCCATTTCATTGCTTTAGCCACAATGTGACAGTCATTGTCCCAGGAGCTGGGAATGCCCTCAAGGAGCTGTGTGACCTAGTGGGAGATAACAAGAAGTTACAAACTACCACAACTAGTAGAGAGCAGAGCTGTGACTTGCTAAAGGAACTTTCCAAGTTTGTGAATCCTCCAGTGCTTACAAGTTCCTTCTTTAAGTGGATATGAAATCATTAGTAGAGAGGATGAGGCCTTGGTGAGATGTAGATGCTGAGCAATCAGCTCCTTACTCACTAAGCACCAGCTTCTGCATAGTAGCCTCACAGCCCTGTGGTTCACATTCGTGTCTGAGCAAGGTGACAGGGGATCACATTTTGGATATTTGGGGCTACTCCCAAATAATCAAAACTGTTCTGAAACATTTATATATTTCAAAAATACCTATGTGCATGTGTATATACATACATGTATATTCATATATATATGTAGTAAGAAGTTTCTCTTTCATCTCACCTTATTTCGACAGCCTCCTCCCAAACAGGTAACCACTGTAATTATTTTTCTTATGTATTTTTCTAGATTTTTTTTTTTTTTTTTTGAGACGGAGTCTTGCTCTGTCACCCAGGCTGGAGTGCAGTGACAGGATCTCGGCTCACTGCAAGCTCTGCATCCTGGGTTCACGCCATTCTCCTGCCTCAGCCTCCCGAGTAGCTGGAACTACAGGCACCCACCACCACACCCGGCTAATTTTTTTTCGTATTTTTAGTAGAGACAAGGTTTCACTGTGTTAGCTAGAATGGTCTCGATCTCCTGACCTCGTGATTCGCCCACCTCAGCCTCCCAAAGTGCTGGGATTACAGGCATGAGCCACCACGTCTGGCCTAGATTTTCTTTGTATCTGTTCAAGCATGCACAAACACAAATTCTTATTTTTACAACTTTCTTACTCCAAAGGCAAAATTTTGTATGCATGATTCTGCACCTCACTTTTTCATACTGCTGTGTCTTAAAGATCTTTCCAAATCAATAGAGAACTTCCTCATTAATTTTTTACTGCCACATACTATCTGGATATGCCATAATTTATTTAACCTGCTCCCTATTGATAGGCATTTATATTGTTTTGAAACAATGCAGCAATGAATAACCTCAATATATATCATTTCTCACGTATATGTAAATGTCCAGGATTGATGGATCAAACATATACTCATTTGTAATTTCTGTACATGCTGTCAAATTACTCTCCTAACAGGTTGTATCAGTATTTCCACAGATGCTCATTAATTGAGTTTATTTATTGAACTTTTGGATTTTTGTGAATCTGATGGGTGAAAAATAAAATCCGTGGGGTTTTTTGTTGTTGTTCGTTTGTTTTAAGATGGAGTCTTGCTCTGTTGCCTAAGCTGGAGTATAGTGGCGCGATTTCGGCTCACTGCAACCTCCGCCTCCTGGGTTCAAGCAATTCTACTGCATCAGCCTCCCTAGTAGCTGGGATTACAGGCAGGTGCCGTCATGCCTGGCTAATTATTTTATGTTTAGAAGAGATGGGGCTTCACCATGTTGGCCAGGCTCGTCTCGAACTCCTGACCTCAGGTGATCCACCCACCTGGGCCTCCCAAAGTACTGGGATTACAGGGATGAACCACCTCGTCCAGCCCAAAATCTGTGTTTTTTAAATTTGTGTCTCCCTTATTGACATTAAACATTGTTGCATTTGTTTAAAAGCTATTTGCATTTTTTTCTATAAACTCTAAGTTCATAACCTTTACCCTTTAGTTATTGAGTTTTTGGTTATCATAGTTTGGGTTCTGCTAGAATCAGAGCTTAAGGGAAGGGCTTGGGTGCAGGTTGTTTATTTGGGAAATAATCCTTGGAAGCAGGAGTAAGCCAACATAAGTGTGTGTTTTGTACATAGTTGCCGTGAAACAGAAAGGCTTGAGTCCACTAGATACTCCAAGAAGCGTGCAGAATTCCTCAAAGAATTATCCTTCTGAAGAATGGGAGGCTCAGGCCGGGTGTAATCGCTCATTGCTGTAATCCCCGTACTTTGGGAGGCCAAGGCAGGAGGATTGCTTGAGCCCAGGATTTCGAGACCAGCCTGGGCAACATAGGGAGACCTCCTCTCTGCAAAAAATACAAATAAATTAGCTTGGTGTGGTAGCCCACACTTTTGGTCCCACCTACCCGGGAGGCTGAGGTAGGATTGCTTGAGCCAAGGAGGTTGAGGCTGCAGGGAGCCATGATCACACCAGGGTAACAGAGGGAGACTCCATCTCAAAGAATAAAGATTGGGAGGCTCGGGAGGCTGGGACATTTATTCTCACATCCCTTATTAATTTAGGATTGCCCTACAAGCATTATAACTTTCTTGCACTTCTGAACTAGACACAGGGCTGAGAGAGCTTTGTGGCCTTGGAGAAGGCCCTGAGACAAGTAGCTAAAAGAAGCTACATGTGAGCTTGAGGTAGGATGCTGTCCCCAGGAGTCTGAGCTCATGCAGAACTGTGCACTGGAGCCCCTACTGAAATCAAAGGTAGATCAAAGGGATGTGATGTAGGACAACGAAGAGTCTGCTTGCTACAATCTTTTTCTCTTACTGGCCTCTGTTGGCAGTAATGCATAGTGTAATTATTCGTGATATAAGTCACAAATATTTTCCCTGGTTTATAATTTTGTTTATATACAGTATTTTTAAAGTAATAACTTTGGCCTGGTGCAGTGGCTCATACCTGTAATTCCAGCACTTTGGGAAGCTGAGGCAGGCAAATCACTTGAGGCCAGGAGTTCGAGACCAGCCTGACCAACATGGCAACACCCCGTCTCTACTAAAAATACAAAAATTAGCTGGACATGGATGATGCATGACTGTAATCCCAGCTTCTTGGGAGGCTGAGGCACGAGAATCACTTGAACCCAGGAGGCAGAGGTTACAGTGAACCAAGATTGCGCCACTGCACTCCCGCCTGGGTGACAGAGTGAGACTGTGTCTCAAAATAAAATAAAATAAAGTGACAGCTTTATTAAGATATAATTCATATATCATGCAATTCATCCATTAAAAGTATATAATTCAATAAAAAACAAAAAGTGTACAGTTCAGTGTTTTTAAGTATTATATTCACATAATTACGCAATCATCACCACAATAAATTTCAGAACATTTTCATCACTCCAAGGAAAAATACCTATATCCATTAACAGTCATCCCCTGTTTCATCCCTCTCCTCAGCCCCTGGCAACCACAAATCTGTTTTCTATTTCTATGTATTTGTCTGTTCGAGGCATCTCATGTAATTGTTACACATGACCTTTTGTGACTAACTTCTTTCATTTAGCATAATGTTTTCAAGGTTCATCCATATCGTAGTATGTATCAGTACTTCATTCCTTTTTACTACTGAATAATATTCTACTGTATGGATAAACATATGATACAAATCAATTTCCAATTTTTCAATAGGTAAGTTGATACATATCAGTTTTCAGTTTTTCAGTCGGGTTGTCTATTATTGATTTATAAGAGGTTTTTAAAATATATATATTTGGGATACAAGTTCTTTATCAGGTACATGATTTTCAAAGGTTTTTCTTCCATTCTGTGGGTCATCTTTCACTTTCTTGATAGTGTCCTTTGAAGCATAAACGTATGTTTATCCATACAATATACAATCTATGGATAAACGCCATTCATCAGTTGATGGGCATTTTGGTTCTTTCCATTTTGGAGCTATTGTGAACAATCCTGCTATGAACATTTGTGTGTAGGTTTTTGGCTGGATGTGTGTTTTCCCTACTGTCACATTTCAAACCTAGGAGTGGAATCGCTGGGTCATATGATAACTCTACATATAATCATTTGAGAACTGTTTCCCAAAGTGGCAGCACCATTTTACATTTCCACCAGCAATGTGTGAGGATTCAAATTTCTCCGTATCCTTACCAACACTGGTTCATGTCTTTTTTTATGATAGTCACCCTTGTGGGTATGATGTCGTAGCTCATTGTGGTTTTGATTGGCATTTCTCCAGTGGCTAATGATGTTGAGCATCTTTTCATGTGCTTATTGGCCATTTGTATATTTTTCTTGAAGAAGTGTCTATACAAATCAATTTTGAATTTTTCAGTTTGGTTGACTCTTTATTATTGATTTATAAGAGTTTTAAAAATATATTTGGAATATAAGTCTTATATCACACATGTGATTTTCAAAGATGTTCTCCCATTCTGTGGGTTGTCTTTTACTATCTTGATGGTGTCCTTTGAAACATTAAGTTTATTTATCTTGGTGAAGACTAATTCATCTATATTTTCTTTTGTTGTTCGTGTTTTCGGTGTTACAGCTAAGAAACCATTGCCTAATCCATGGTCATGAAAATTACTCCTGTGTTTTCTTCTAAGAGTGTTATAGCTATTATCTATTAGCTATTACGTTTAGATGTATAACCCATTAATTTTTTTATTTTTTTTTTGAGATGAAGTCTAGCTCTGTCGCCCAGGTTGGAATGCAGTGGCTCAATCTTGGCTCACTACAACCTCCACTTCCCGGCTTCAAGTGATTCTTCTGCCTCAGCCTCCTAAGTAGCTGGGACTACAGGCGCCTGCCACCACGCCGGGCTACTTTTTTGTATTTTTAGTACAGACCGGGTTTCACAATGTTGACCACGCTGGTCTCGAACTCTTGACCTCGTGATCCGCCCGCCTCAGCCTCCCAAAGTGCTGGGATTACAAGTGTGAGCCACCGCGCCCGGCCTTAGGTTAATTCTTGTGTGTGATATAAGGAAGAAGTTCAACTTCGTTCTTTTGCCTGTGGATATCCAGTTGTCACCAAACGATTTGTTAAGATGACTAAATTTTTTAACCCCTTGAATTTTCTTGGCACTCTTGTCAAATTTCGTTTGCCCATAAAATGTAAGAGTTTATTTCTGGGCTCTCAGTGTTATTTCCTTGATTTGTATGTCTGTCCTTATGCCAACACCACACTGCAGAATTATGGTAGCTTTGTATGAAGTTCTGAAATGGGGACGTGTTAAGTCCTCCAGCTTTGCTTTTCTTTCTCAAGATCATTTTGGCTATTATGGGTCCCTTGCATTTTTATTTGAATTTTAGGATTAGCTTGTCAATTTCTGTGAAGAAGCCACCTGGAATTTTGGTGGGGCTTACTCTGAATCTTTACAATAGTTTGAGTAATATTGCCATCTTAATATTAACCCTTCTGATCTATGAACATGGGTGTCTTTCCATTTGTTTAGGTCTTCTTTAGTTTCTTTCAACAGTGTTTTGTGGTGGCTCATGCCTGTAATCCCTGCACTTTGGGAGCCCGAGGCAGGCTGATCTCTTGAGCTCAGGAGTTCAGGAGCAGCCTGGGCAACATGGCAAAACCCCATCTCTACAAGAAATACAAAAAATTAGCCAGGCATGGTGGCATGTGCTTGTCATCCCAGCTACTTGGGAGGCTAAGGTGGGAGGATCACCTGAGCCCAGGAACTCGACGTTGTTGTGAGCCGTGATCACGCCACTGCCGTCCAGCTTGGGCAATAGAGTGAGTCCCTGCCTCAAAAACAAAAAACAAAAAAACCCAACAGTGGTTTGTAGTTTTCATAGTGTAAGTTTTACACTTCTTTTGTTCTATTTATTCCTAAGTAGTTATTATTTCTGATGCTATTGTAAAATAGAAGTTTTTCCTTAAGTATGTTTTGGGGTTATTGCAATTACGTAGGAATACAACTGATTTTTGAATACTGATCTTCTGTCCTGAAGCCTTAGTGAACTCATTTATTATCCCTAGTAGTTTTGTATTGGCTTCCTTAGGATTTCCTATATACGGGATCATGTCATCTGCAAATAGATGTGTTTTACTTCTTCCTTCAAACCTGGATACATTTTATTTTCCTTCCTAAGTACCCTAGGTAGAACTTCTTGTACATGTTAAATAGAATTGGCAAGAGTGGACATCCTTATCTTGGTCCAGATCATAGTTTGATCTTTACCACTCAGTCTGATGGTAGCAGTGGATTTTTTGTTGTTTTTATTTTGGGTTGTTGTCCTTTTGTTTTGTTTTGGTTTTTGTCCTCTTGTGTTGAAACTGAACATAGTGGGGTTTTTGTAGATGCTTTTTATCAAGTTTAGGAAGATCCCTTCTGTTTCTAGCTTGTTGAGTGTTTTTATCGTGAAAGAATGTTGGATGTTTTCAAATGCTTTACCTGTGTCTCTTGAGATGATTGTGTGGTTTTTGTCCTTTATTCTGTTAATATGGTGTATGGAATAACACGGATAGATTTTCGTATGTTAAGCCAACCTTGAATTTCAGCTGTAAATCTCACTTAGTCATAGCATATAATCTTTTTTTTTTTTTTTTTTTTTTTTTGAGACGGAGTCTTGCTGTTGTTGGCCCAGGCTGGAGTGCAATGGCATGATCTTGGTTTACTGCAACCTCCACCTCCCAGGTTCCAGCAGTTCTCCTGCCTCAACCTCCCAAGTTGCTGAGATTACAGGTGCCTGCCACCATGGCTAGCTAATTTTTGTATTTTTAGTAGAGATGGGGTTTCACCATGTTGGCCAGGCTGGTCTCGAACTCCTGACCTCAGGTGATCCACCAGCCTTGGCCTCCCAAAGTGCTGGGATTACAGGCATGAGCCACCGCGCCCAGCCTATAATCCATTTTATATGCTGCTAGATTGTATTTGCTAGTATTTTGTTGAGCATTTTTATGTATACATTCATGTGTTTCATAAACTACGCTCTGTAGCTTCCTTCCTTCCTTCCTTCCTTCCTTCCTTCCTTCCTTCCTTTCTTCCTCTTCTCTCCTTCCTCTTCTGTCCTCTCCTCTTTTCTTCCTTTCTTCTTTTCCTTTCTTCCTTTCTTTCTTCTTTTTCTTTTTGAGACTGGGTCTTGTTCTGTCACCCAGGCTGGAGTACAGTGCTGTGATCATAGCTCACTGTAGCCTCAAACTTCCTAGCTCAAGCAGTCCTCCCACTTCAGCCTCCTGTGTAACTGGGATTATAGGTGCAAACCATGGCACCCAGCCGTTTGATGTGTTTGTCTGGGTAATATTGGCCTTAAGAAGTTGAGTTGGGAAATGCTCCTCCTCCTTCTACTTTTTGAAAGAATTTGAGAAAGCAAGGTATTCTTTAAATATTGGTAGGATTCACTAAGGAAGACTTCTTAACTAGGCTTTTCTTTGTGGATAGTTGTGGGATTTATTTTTGGTTTTGTTTTTTAACTAATTTAGTCTCTTTGCTTGTTATAGGCCTATTCAGATTTTTTCTGTCTCCTTGAGTCAATTTTGATCATTTCTGTCTTAAGAATTTGTCTATTTCAAATCTAATTACCTAATTAGATTTATCCAATTTGTTGACTGTATTAGTTTGCAGGGACTGCCTTAACAAAATACTACACACTGGGTGGTTTAAACAATAGTAATTTATTTTCACACAGTCCTGGACACTGGAAGTCGAAGACTGAGGTGCTGGCAGGATTGGATTCTGCTGAGGCCTCTCTCCTTGACTTGCAGATGACCGTCTTCTTGCTGCGTCCTCACGTGGCCTTCCTCTGTGTGTGGGCACATTCCTGATGTCTCTTCTTCTTCTAAGGACGCCAGTCATTTCAGACTAGGCCCTTACCCATGACCTCATTTCATCATAATTACCCCCTTTAAAAGTGCTGTGTCCAAATACAGTCACAGTCTAAGGTTTTAGGAACTGGGGCCTCAACATATGAATTGCGGGGAGACAATTCAGTCTATAACAATGGCATACAATTGTTCATAGCATTTGTTTATAATGCTTTTTTTTTTTTCTTTAAGGTTGCCAATGATGCCCCCTCTTTTATTCCTAATTTTAGTAGTTTATATCTTCTCTCTTTTCTCATTGGTCAATCTGGCTAAAGATTTGTCAATTTTGTTGATTCACTCGAAAAACAAACTTTTGGTTTTGTTCATTTCCACGATTGTTTCTCTATTCCTTTATTCCTTTCTGCTGTTGTCTTTATTCCTTTCTTTTTCTTTCTTTGGGTTTAGTATGCACTTCTTTTTCTAGTTTCTTAAGGTGATTGATTTGGGATCACTTTTAAGGTGATTGATTTGGGATCATTCTTTTTTTTAATATAGGCATTTATAGCTATAAATTTCCTTCTAATTACTTTAGTGGCATCCCATAAGTTGTTGTATGTTGTGTTTAATTTTCATTTATTTTATATTTATTTATTTATTTTGAGATGGCATCTTGTTCTGTCACCCAGTAGAGACGGGGTTTCACTCTCTTAGCCAGGATGGTCTCGATCTCCTGACTTCGTGATCCGCCCACGTCGGCCTCCCGAAGTCCTGGGATTACAGGCGTGAGCCACTGCGCCCAGCCTAGAGTCTTATTTTTTCTGAGATTAGGATGGCCACTCCACCTCTCTCTGGCTACTATATGTATTGTTATAAAACTTTGCCATACAGAAATTATTTATTTTTTGTAACTGAATTTATTAGTCTTTTGTTTATGACTTCTGCACTTTGATTAATAGTTTGGCCTTTTCCATATCAAGGTGATAATTAATTATATCCATATTTTCTATTATTTTTATATTTTCAGAGTCTAAGTTTATATCTTTGGTCCATTTGATTTTTTTTTTTTTGACACCTGGTGTAAGATGTTGGTACAACTTTATTTTTTTCCTATATACATAATTGCCTCAATATAATTTACTGAATGGTTCTTTATTGCTGATTTGAGCTGCTACTTTTATCTTTTACTAAATGTTTATGTGTATTTCAATCTGTTACTTACTGTCTCTTTTGTTCTATTGTTCTGTTTGTACCAAGACCATATAGTGTTTTATTCATTTAAGTTTTATAATATATTTTATTATATAACAATTCTAGCTTCCTCTCATTTCTCTTATTTTTTAGAATGTTTCCAGCTATTCTTGTCTAATTTTTATATCAGCATTACATTAGCTTGCCTCATTAAAACATTCGAGTAATTCTAATAATATCTAAACCTGTAGGAATTTTCCTAGTATCACATTAGATTTATAAATTAACTTAGGTTGATTGGCATCTTTTTGACATTGAATATTTCTGCTCAGAAGCATGTTATGTCTTCATATTTGTTCAGGTGTATTTTCATAAGTTTTTTTTAAATTTTAAATCTTAACATTTTCCTTCCTTTTCTTTTTTTCTTATTTGAGACAGAGTCTCGCTCTGGGCTGGGGTGCAGTGGCACGATCTCGGCTCACTGCAACCTCCACCTCATGGGCTCAAGCAATTCTTCTGCCTCAGCCTCCTGAGTAGCTGGTATTACAGGTGTGTGCTACCACGCCCAGGTAATTTTTGTATTTTTAGTAGGGACAGGGTTTCACCATGTTGGCCAGGCTGGTCTTGAACTCCTGACCTCAGGTAATCTGCCTGCCTCAGCCTCCCAAAGTGTTGGGATTACAGGCGTGAGCCACCGTGCCCAGCCGACATTTTCAAACACATATAAAAATAGAATAATAAAATAAACCACCACCATGACCTATCACCCAGCTTCAGTACTTATGAACACATAGTGATTGTTATTTAATCTGACTTCCTCCTTCAGTATGTTAAGACAAATCCCAGATACTACATCCAGAAATATTATAATGTTTTCTTCATGTAGTTGCATACGTTTCTTATTAAGCTTACTCCTAGGCATTTTGTTTAACTATGGATTGTTGTTGATATATATGAAGATTTATTTCTGTAGATTAACTTTGTACCTTCTCATTTTTAATACATTATTCTGTACCAATTTGGATTCATTGTTTTCAAAATATAAGATGAATTATCACTCTTCAAATTAGGGATATGCTAAAATTATAGATATGAACTAGTACAGAAAGCTACTAATCTTCCAAACAATATGACTGTGTCCTGAAACATAAAGACAAATCTGTGTAATAGCATAGCAGACTTAACTTGGATTCTTGTCCTGTAAGGCTCTGTTAAGACATGAAAAATTGGGGTCATCTTCAGTTTCCTACAACTTTGTAATGTCGTGTGTGCACGGGGTTCTCCCAGCAGACCTTAAATCACTCACTGGTGGGTAAGTCAGGCCCTCAGAGAAGCACGTTAACTCTTCCAAGCCAGTGGGAGACGATTTCATTCTCTTGAGTTCTGATGAGAAACAATGATTAGATGGATCAGGAATCATGTTGTGGGATGAATAATTTTCTAGATACTTTCTAATGGAGCACCATTAGTAAGTTTCCTGTTCCTTAGAGTATGCTCTTCAGACTCTCAGAGAGGTTTGACATCTTCCTGTGTTAATCGATCTAGCTGTTCTGCTGGAGTAGTCAGGGATTTGGGGTCTCTACTCATTTAGAAAAACTCTGATTGGCTTGAGTCTTTCTCTCTTCCACAGCCTGTCTCTGAAATAGCATGTGATTTTCTGAGCTGAATTATTTTCTTAATCCAAAAAGCTTTCTTTTGGATGTTCCTGGTGTTGCAGTAAATTAATTCTAGTTTATTAAAAGAAAAAATAAAACTAAAGCAACTTTCAGAGAAAAATGCTTTCTCCTACATTTCAGTGAGTTAGTTTGCATGACGCTTTTAAAATAATAAACTCATCTAGCTAGAGATAAATATATCTCATTAAAATCTGGCTTTGAGGCTGGGCGTGGTGGCTCATGCCTGTAATCCCAGCACTTTGGGAGGCCAAGGCAGTTGGATCACTTGCGAGACCAGCCTGGCCAACATGGCAAAACCTCACCTCCACCAAAAAATACAAAAATTAGCTGGGCATGGTGGCGCGCACCTGTAGTCCCAGCTACTCAGGAGGCTGAGGTAGGAGAATCGCTTGAACCCAGGAGGCAGAGGTTGCAGTGAGCAGAGGTCATGCTACCACACTCCAGCCTGGGCAGCAGAGCAAGAATTCATCAAAAAAAAAAAAAAAATACACACACACACACACACACACACACACACACACACACATATAGCATGTAGCATATATATGCATATATATGTGTATATATATACACACACACATATATGGCTTTGAGGGCGATTATGGAGACTAACTCCACAGTTAATTTTGACTAAGTTAAATGGCTACTATTATTTAAGGTAGTAATACTTACCTCACAAAGTTGTTATAGGAATTAACTGAATTAATATATTTAAAGGGCTTAAAATAGCATGCGTCACATAGTAACTTCTAGTGAGTGTTTGTTAAATAAGTAAAAAATAAAAAAACAGTATACATAGAAATGAACTTTTTTAAACGTCAGAATAGTTCAAGGAAAGGACTGAAATTCTATAATCTGCTTTTTCTCAACTCTTGTTGAATTAACTTCCTTCCTGCATATATAAATAGTTGCTAATTTAAACAAACTCTTTCATTTTAAAGATTCGCCGATTCTCAGTCCAGCTAATTCTGCAATCAATTTAAGTGGAGCTCAGGACCTGACCCGGAATAAGAATGTTGTGAAACCACTGGCTTTATCTTTGCAGGTTGTAGGGAAGACTTTTGCTGCAGGTGATGTTTTCCTCACTTATATTTCTTTGGTAAATATATAGTCCATAAAAGACTTGTGTGACATTTAATTGACAAATTGATGGAAGAAAACAGAAGCTGCCTCTCCCTGCCAGTTGGAGAGAGACGTGGGGCTGTCTGTAATAATGTACTAGTGTGAAAAGCTTTGTGTTCTCTGCATTCCAGCCAGAAGAGTCAGGGAATGACACTTGGTACTTGGAAGTGACATAACAATTTGATTCCATTTAACAAACATTTCTTGGGCACCTGCTTTAACTAGGATCCGGGAATACAAAGATAAATAAGGTTCAATCCCTGACCCCCAATTTCATTGTAATCTAGTGGGGGAGATAGACCTCTGACAAGATATTTTCAGTGTACTGTAGCTAATAAGGCAATGTACAGAAGAACACAGAACAAAGGGTTTTTTTTTTAGCCCAGCATTATAGGAGTAGTTAAGAATAAGTTCTCAGAGGAACCTGGTGTTTGACAGTGAGGAGATCTTCACTGTAAAAAGGAGTAGAGAAAAACCAATTCAGATTCAGGGAACAGCAGAAACAATGGTTAAAAGGAAAAGAAGGGAAGGGGGAAAAGCAATATGATATATGCAAGAATTTCCAGCAATTTGGACTTGTTAGGACCATAAAATGTAAAACTCAAAAAGTGGCAAGAGGTGAGTAAGTGGTGGTTAAGGGAAAAGTTATAGGCAGCCAGGCTAAGAAACGTGGATTTCGCTGTATAACTTATAGACCAGAGGAATGGCATGGTTTGATTTGAACTTGAGCTAGATCATTTTGGCTGTAATGTGTAAGAAGAAGACAAGATAGGAAAACTAGTTGGAGGTCATTTCAGTCGTCTCGGTGACAAATGATGAGGTCCTTGGCTAGAGTGATAATAGGTTGCAGAGGAGAGGACAAATTAGAGAACTACTCAGGAAGTGAAACCAGCAGGAATTAACTGATTAATGTGAGCATCAAGGAGAAGAAGGGGTCTCAGTCGACATTCAACTTTCTGGGCCATCATCTGAGACAGGGATACAGAAGGAGGATCAGGCTCTCCAGTGGGAGATTGTGAGTTCAATTTTGGAAATGCTGGATTTGAGATTCCCATAAGACACCCATGTGGAGCTGTTCAACAGCCATTTAATTTATTACAGGGATAATTCAGGACTGATGGTGCGGAGGAGAGCCACCAACATCTAGTTAAAGTCATCAGTGTAAATAGTATAAGCCAAGGAGAGATGTAGGCTGAGGCAAGCTGTGAACAAAAGATAGAATTCATCTGGGCACAGTGGCTCATGCCTGTAAACCCATCACTTTGGGAGGCGAAGTCAGGAGGATCATTTGAGGCCAAGAGTTCCAGACCAGCCCAGGTTGCAGAGTGAGACCTGGTCTCTACAACAGAAAAAAAAATAGCTGGGTGTAGTTGTGTGCACCTGTGGTCCCAGCTACTCAGGAGGCTGAGGCTGGAGGATGGCTTGAGCCTGGGAAGTCAAGGCTGCATTGAGTCATGTTTATGCCACTGCAATTCAGCTTGGGTGACAGAGTGAGAATATAAAAATAAAATTAAAAAAAAGACAGAATCCTAAAAAAGTTCAGTGGTGGCTCTGTGTGTGTGTGTGTGTGTGTGTGTGTATTTCTTTTTCTGAAACAGGGTATCTCTCTGCCACCCAGGCTGCAGTACACTCATGCAATCTCAGTTCACTGCAGCCTCAACCTCCCAGGCTCAAGCAACCCTCCCGCCTCAGCCTCCCAAGTAGCTGGGACTATAGACACATGCTGCCGTGCCCAGCTAATGTTTGCATTTTTTTTTTTTTTTTACAGATGAGGTTTCACTATGTTGTCTAGGCTAGTCTCGAACTCCTGGAGTCAAGTGATCAGCCAGCCTTGGTCACCCAAAGTGCTGGGGATTATAGGCATGACCCATGGCACCCAGCCAAGTTTAGTGGTAAAAGAGAAGAAATTTTAAGAGAAGTAGAAGAAGAATGAGCATAAAGAGAGCCTGTCATTTTTGGAAACTTCTCTTTTTTTCTTTCTTTTTTAATTATTTGTAGAGACAGGGTCTCCACATGTTGCCCAAGCTGGTTTCGAACTCCAGGGCTCAAGTGATCCTACTCTTCCACCTCCCAAATTGCTGAGATTATAGGCGTGAGCCATGGTGCCTGGCCATTTTTGGAAATTTTTCAAGCCCATCATAATTTACACAGCCCACTTCTGTTCTTACTCAGGTCCAACATTTCTTGCAGGATCTACCTTCTGGTTGGATTACCGACTTTGAACAATGGAATCAAGTTTTTACAGCATTAAAAAAATCAATGAAGTAATACATCAGTAATCATGGTTACTAAAACCATCACATGAAGGCTGAACAACTTTATAATGCCAAGGATTGTGCTGACAACTTTTGAACCTACTAATCAATCTTAATATCACAAGAAGAGAGAAAACTGGCTTATGTGCCCCTGATGGAAATACTGTATACCACAGTACTTACGACATACTCTTGCCAAAAAAAAAAAACTTGAATTTGATCAAACCTCTATATCTAATAATTAGTTTATTAGAAATACAGGGGACAAGAGAATAAGTGACACCACAGGTATCTAATCAGCAAAATCTAGAAAATGGAAAATTCTGCCAGGTTTTCAGCAAATTAATTGTAAGAAAGAAAAGGGAAGGGCATCTTATAGATTAAAAGAGGTTTCAGGGACACAGTCACTAAATTCAGTATGTGCATCTTTTTTGAATTCCAATTTGAACAAGCCGGCTGTTTTAAAAAAGTATTTTTTTTACAGATAATTGAAAGATAGTTGGGGAAAATTTTGAATACTAATAGGATATTTTATGACATTAAGAAATTATTGGCTATATGCGGTGGCTCATGCCTGTAACTTCAGCACTTTGGGAGGCTGAGGCAGGTGGATCACTTGAACCCAGGAGTCCAAGACCAGCCTGGGAAACATGGCAAAACCCTGTCTGTACAAAAAAAAAACAATACAAAAATTAGCCAGCTGTGGTGACACATGCCCATAGCCCCAGCTACTTGGCAGGCTGAGGTGGGAGGACTGCCTGAGCCCAGAAGTCAAGACTGCAGTGAGCTGTGATTGCACCACTGCACTCCAGCTTGGATGATGGAGTGAGACCCTGTTTCAAAGAAGAAGGAAAAAAGAAAATATTAATGATTGTTAATTTTAAGGATAGTAATGATATTACAGTTATTTTTAAAAGAGTCTTTTTATTTTAGAAACAAATACATTAAGACCAGGCATGGTTGCTCACACCTGTAATCCCAACAGTTTGGGAAACCAAGGTGGAAGGATTGCTTGACGCCAGGAGCTCGAGACCAGTCTGGACAACATAGCAAGACCCTGTCTCATTAAAAAAAAAAAAAAAAAATCTTTAAAAATTAGCCAGGTGTGATGGCACACTCCTGTAGTCCCAGCTGTTTGAGAGGCCGAAGCAGGAGAATCGTTCGCACCTAGGAATTTAAAGCTGCGGTGAGCTCTGAGCCTGCCACTGCACTTTAGCCTGGGTGACTGTGAGACCTTGTCTCAAAAAAAAAAAAAAATCACATCTGTAATCCCAACACTTTGGGAGGCCGAGGCGGGCGGATCATGAGGTCAGGAGATCAAGACCATCCTGGCCAACATGGTGAAACCCCATCTCTACTAAAAAAGACACAAAAAATTAGTCAGGTGTGGTGGCAGGCACCAGTAGTCCCAGCTACTTGGGAGACTGAGGCAGGAGAGTGGCATGAACCTGGGAGGCGGAGCTTGCAGTGAGCCGAGATCGCACCATTGCACTCCAGCCTGGGTGACACAGTGAGACTCCGTCTCAAAAAAATTAAATAAATAAAGAAGCACACAGAAGTATTTATGTACAAAATGATATGGGTTTTCTTCAAAATAATTCACAGCGTGCTTGTACATATGTGGAGGGGGCGGAGGTAAGGGTGGATAAAGCAAGATGGGCTGTGTTGGTAAATGTTGAAATTGGATGGTGGGTATGTAGATGTTCATTATCCTATTCTCTCTACTTTTCTGTATGTTTGAAACTTTCCATGATGCAAAGTTAAGAATATATATATATATAAGTATTTTTTTCCCTTGCTTCCACCCATCATCTCCAAAGACTTTACTGAAATGATTCCAGAAGATCTCTTGGGGTCCTAGGAAACTGTTTCTAAGTGACATTCAATTTTAATGAAGCTCTTCCTCTGACAGTTGCAGTTGGTTTTATGTAACTGGACTGGGTCCTATCCATGAGGTTTCTTGGAATCCTAGAGTGTGAGGTCTATCAGATGGTTCCAGCATCCCAGAAAGCAGTGCCCCGCCCAGCCTCTGTTCTGAGCACTCCTCTCTTTGTGTTTTACAGATGCTGCTAATGGAAACAGTAGCCATGGAGGGAAGGGCAGTGCATCCAGCTCCACTCCAGCCCACACAGGGAATTACTCTTTGTCACCAAGACCTAGCTATGCATCAGGAGACCAAGGTACAATACCTGTCATAGAGTTTTGTAATAATGCGCTTACCCGGGGTTAGAAGTGCTCCAGATTTTGTAATGAATTATCTGACAACATACTCTGGAGTTTTTTTCTCAGCTTGTCATACAATGTTTTGAAAGTTTGTAATTGGTGTGAACAGTAATGAGTAAATATCTTGGGATTCTATGTGGATGACGTAACTGGGAAATAATGTTGAAACAAATGTTTAAGGAAGTGTCTTGAAAAACCATGGGTTTAGCTGACCAAAGTACAGGATTCAAAGTTGTCTGTTGTGTGATCCTGGACAAATCTGAGCCTTCCTTTCTCCTTTACAAAATGGGTATAACAACAATATTTGCCCTTCAACACCACAAGGTTGTGGGTAGAATCAAATGAAATAAGCTACATAGACTTGGGAACTGTAAAACAACATACAGATGTTAAGTGGCTATTATTGTAATGTTAGGTTACTAATGTGGCTTTTTTTTAAACTTTACCTCTAAAGGAGTGATTGGGACTTTCTGAGTATAATCAAATTAAAGGTTCTGTGTTACTCTGGCATTCTTTCCTTTCATCCACATGGCTGAGAACAAGACTATCTCTTTTTTTGTTTTTTTGTTTGTCTTCAGCTACTATGTTCATTTCTGGGCCACCAAAGAAGCGACACCGGGGATGGTATCCCGGGTCACCTCTCCCCCAACCTGGCTTCGTTGTACCTGTCCCTACCGTTCGTCCTCTTTCAAGAACGGGTAAGATTTTAACATAAGATGGATCGTAAGTGTGTTTTTAATTCACAGAGATATCTTCTACTTCCATTCTTTCCCTGAACTCTTGAAGATGAGTTATGTGAGGAAATTGATAGTAGCTAATGTTTTGTCACGATCGTATTTGCCTTCCCTACACGCACAAGATCATTACAACTGATCTGAATTCAACCTTTGACTTAGTTTTAGCCCGTAGCATTGAAAAGCCATTCATTATATGGGACACAATGCTACCAACCCACCATCATAGGGCATATATGGACTTGTTTTGCTAGTAGTGGTGTTAGATTTTCCCTGCTGTTACCTGGTTCTTTATGTGACCCATGCTTATTATTTCTGACCTGGATGGTTCAGTCTGTGGCTAGAAACCTGAAAAACCAAAACCAACTGGCTCTCTTTCAGAATATCTAACTGTAGCCATTTGGTGTCCACAGTTCAAACATTTGTCTACCTTGCTGAACAAACCACAGACAATTGTAAGTAAACTGGTTCTAAGACATAAATGAGTTATTTAAATGTTTGTTTAAATAAATAGTTTTAAAGACTACATAGACATCTTATATACACAAATAATTATGCCAATCTATCACTATGGTTGCCTGCAGGAAGTACTGGTTAATGATGAATTAATCCTTCTTCACACTTTTCTACACCTTTCAAAATGTATGTAATGAACAGATATATGCCTTTGATAATCTCGGGGGGAAAGCTAAAATACCAAACAGGATCCAAAATATTGCCTATGGAAAAAACAACTGGAAGGAAAGTCACCAAAATGCTAAATAGTAGTTATAGCCACATAATATGATTATGGTTAATTTTTTTCTCCTTTTGTTTTTTTCACTTATCACTTTACATAATAAACCTAATGAAAAACACAACAAACCGTTAGATTTCTAATACTTCTCTATTAAAAGTATTAAAACTGCATTGCTTTCTATTGTATTTCATTTAGTTTTCACATGTCGTCTTTCTTGTCAAACTTTTTTTCCAGAGCCCCTTTTATCTGCCCCAGTTCCACAGACCCCACTAACTGGAATTTTACAACCCAGGCCCATTCCTGCAGGGGAAACTGTAATTGTTCCTGAAAACCTGCTGAGTAACTCAGGAGTTAGACCAGTAATTCTGATCGGTAAGGCAATGGAATTCCAAGTTGTCTGTGTTTGCTGGAATCTAGGAGTGTTTTTCCATTTCATTGTTTGTGTTTTTTCATATAGTCATGAAGATATTCATCCATCTATTGATTCTTTCAGCTTTTATTGGCCTGCTCTTTCATGCTATATCAGGAGCTGAGGATAAGGCAAAGTCTTGTTGCCCTCAAGGAGCACTGTTTATTGGGGGAGTCTCAGCTCCCATGAGCCACTAGAGTTGGTAAATAAGCATTACAACTCATAGGTGATGCCATTGTAGCACACCGTGACATGGGAGCTCCTTAGAGGTTCACAACCAAGAGCAACCAGAACTCAGAGCTCTGAGAGAGGGCTTACCTCTGCCTGGAGGGGTCCGAGAAGACTTCCCAGAGGTCTTGGTTAAGCTGGGTCCTGAAAGTTGGTCAAAGTGGACAAGGTTGGGGAGGGGACATTCCAGTCAAAGGGAGCCAAACCGCAAAGAAATAAAACAAGCCAAGCCAGCTGACAGACCCTACTCAAGAGAACCAAGAGGCCCCACAGTTGCAGGTCTGAACCTTAGTATCTTTGAGGAGGCTGAGTCCTTCCAGGTGGTCTACAAGGGGACGTATAGGCATATAGTGGTCCCTACATTCCAGGACTAACTTAGTGCTTTTCATACCCATGTCAGGAGTCTCCTGGGTTTAGGGCTGGCCTAGGCCAGAAGGAGACTGCTCGCTCTACCTTTAGGACAAAATAGATAGGGTGTTTAAGGTCCCCACATCTTTAGGACGTGTTTACATGCAGTGTTATTTGCTTTTTGGGTGGGCCTGAGTCTGCCTAATTGGATGGTTTTGCTTGGAGTCATGTCCTTTACCTGGTTACTCTGTCTGCTAATCCTAGTTCTGTAGGTACTGAGGGGATCCCAGTTGCTTAAATGCTGTATGAATTAGGAAGCTCTTTTTGAACATTAACATAGTGCCACTAAGCTTTGGAAAGATGCATAGAACATGGGGACCCTTTGGTCCTTTGGTGCCTGCCTTTTAGAAAGTCTCACCGAGGGACTATCCTCTCCATCAACCACCAAAACAGGGCATATTTGGACACATTTTTTCCTATCTATTTCTAAAACAATTTGAGACTGTTTACTGACATTTAGGAAGACAACCTCACAAAAATAGCTAAGATAACAAAGGATCAGGGATCTCCAAGTGCCTGAAACTAGTAGAATCTTGCTGTTAATCAATAAATTTAGTTTACTTTTTTTTTTTTTTTTTTAAGAAAATCTCAGTAATATCTCCAGGTGGATAGTGTCGGAAAGGAAAAGAAAGGGGAAAGGAAAGGAAATCTCAGGAAGTGAAACATGTATTGATGTTTGTTTCTGTTTTTGTTTTTTGTTGTTTTTTGAGACAGAGTCTTGCTCTGTCACTCAGGCTGGAGTGCAGTGGCACAATCTGCTCACTGCACGCTCTGCCTGCTGGGTTCAAGTGATTCTTCTGCCTCCTGAGTAGCTGAAATTACAAGCGTGTACCACCATGCTCAGCTTATTTTTGTATTTTTAGTAGAGACAGGGTTTCATCATGTTGGCCAGGCTGGTCTCAAACTCCTCATCTCAAGCAATCTGCCTGCCTTGGCCTCCCAAAGTGCTGGGATTACAGGCGGGAGCCACACCACGCCTGGCCAGTTTTTTTGTTTTTGAGATGGAGTCTCGCTCTATCACGCAGGCTGGAGTGCAGTGGCACAATCTCAGCTCACTGCAACCTCTGCCTCCTGGGTTCAAGCGATTCTCCTGCCTCAGCCTCCCATGTAGTTGCGTGCCACCATGCCTGGCTAATTTTTGTGCTTTTAGTAGAAGCTGGGTTTCGCCTCTACTAAAGGCGAAAATGTTGGCCAGGCTGGTCTTGAACTCCTGAACTCAGGTGATCCTCCCGCCTTGGCCTCCCAAAGTGCTGGGATTACAGGCGTGAGCCACTGCGCCCAGCCGTATTGTCGTTTGTTGTTTTCTGATTTCTTACCTGAAAAGAAACTTGATCAGGGACTTTATCAGAAATATTGTATCATTGCAGTTTTACAGAGGATACAGACATGTTTTGCAAACTCATCAATCTTCTGGCAAAATATTAACATGTCCCTTCCATGAGAAACAGAGATAATATGAGTACAGTTGTCCCTTAGTATCCCTGGGGGATTGATTCCAGGCCCCCTCCCATATCAAATCGAATATCCTCAAGTCCCTCATATAAAATGGCACAGTAATTGCATATAACCTATGCACATCCTCCCATATACATTAAACCACCTCTCCATTGCTTGTAATACTTATTACAGTGCCTACACATCACGTCATTCATGTGAATTCAGCGTACTGCTCAGCCCACAACAAATTCAAGTTTCACTTCTTGCAACTTTGTGGAATTTTTTCCCCCTGGCTATTTCAGTCCATGGTTGATTGAACGTGGAACCCACAGACACAGAGGACCAACTGTATTTTGTTTCCTGTTCATTTAATTTAATATAAGGATAGAATGTGGAGCATCCAAGTGAATTCCTTAGGATTGATTTATTTGAGTGATTTGTTTGATAGCTATCTCAGAGGGCAGGGAATTTTGTTAGGCATCTTTGATCCTAGTTGAGCAAGCGTACCTGGTTGGACCATAAAAAGAAATGTTGAACTGCACTGACCTGCTTCTATTGGGACAGGCTATGGCACTTTACCCTATTTCTATGGAAATGTTGGTGACATTGTTGTGAGTCCTCTGCTGGTGAATTGCTACAAGATTCCACAGTTGGAAAACAAAGATTTGGAACAATTAGGGTTGACTGGCAGCCAATTTCTGAGCGTGGAAAACATGATTCTTCTGACGATACAGTATCTTGTGCGGCTGGGTAAGTCATTTTCCATAATCATTTGCTAGTGACTACTTTTGAGGGTTTTTTGTGATGTACTTTTTCTTTCTTTCTCAAGTTTATCCCCCTATCTCTTATTTTTCTTCTTTCATTTCTGATGTTCTTTCCCTTCATCTGCATTCTCTGTAACTTTTCCCTTTCCTCTCCTTCATTTCTTTTCTACTCCTTTCCTTTCCTTTGCTTCTTTGGGTCCTAGAGGAGATGAATTGCACCACCTAGTGTCCAGTCTCATGATGCTCCAAAGGTCTCCAAAGTAGTTAAAGTAGGCAAAACCTTAAAGGGTTGTACCTTGAGCACCCCTTCCCTGGGGAGCTTGGCTAGGCCTCCTTTCTGAAAGTGCACCTACCATCTGATATGCAATCACAGCCATTGTCTTAAACAATTATTTTCCAGTTTTCCATTTAGCCTTTTTATCTTGTTTATCCACTGGCCCTACACCCATTTTTTTTCTTCTCCAGCTACACCCCTTTGATGGAGTCCCATCGTGCTTTCCGTCATTGAGGTCATAACCGTGGACCTCCCTGGAAGGTCTCTAAGTTATAGGGTAAGGGGGATATGTAGGTCATGAACCCTTCACTTCCTGTATCTGGTATATCCTCCTAAGTCCCAAAGTGGGTGTATGCAGGTGCCCTGACAATACTAGAGTGGCTCAGCAGCATTTACATCAAAATGTCCTTTATTTTGCAAATGGCAGTAGGCCATCTAATTATACACTCACTCTAGGACTTCAAGCCACTGATGTACTTAGAAAAATATTTGAGATGTGGCCAGGCATGGTGGCTCGTGCCCATAATCCCAGCACTTTGGGAGGCTGAGGTGGGCGGATCACCTGAGGTGGGGAGTTCGAGACCAGCCTGACCAACTTGGAGAAACACCATCTCTACTGAAAATACTAAATTAGCCGGGCGTGGTGGCGTGTGTCTGTAATCCCAGCTACTCGGGAGGCTGAGGCAGAATTGCTTGAACCCGGGAGGCGGAGTGATGCAGTGAGCTGAGATCACGCCATTGCACTCCAGCCTGGGCAACAAGAGTGAAACTCCGTCTCAAAAAAAAAAAAAAGAAAGAAAAAGAAAAATATTTGAGATGTAAAATTAAACGCAAAAATATTTGTATGCACTTGTGGAATTTTTTAATTTTAGAAAATAAAAATACTTCAGTGTTAGGAGAGACTAAATAACTTTAAAAGAAAAAAAAAGCTTTTTTAAGGCATATGCAGTCTTTGGTGCATTAGCTAGCAATCTTGACTAGAACTCTTTGTGCCCTGAGAGGCTGACTTGACGTGGGCTCTGCTTTGACATGGCCTTTTGAAATTTACAAGGCACCAATTTCCCATGAGAGCTGCTAATGATGCTTATTGAAAGATAATACAATTATAAAACTCACCTGGGTCCACAGCTCATTTGATGATATAATTTTAATTGCTACATACTGAAATTAGATTGTAGACTTTGTTCTAAGATCTAAAGCCAACTTCTAAATGCACCCAGAATTAGTCAAACCAGGCTTCATAGAGTGATGATATTATAGCCAACCAAGCAAATCACTATAGCACTCTTTTTCAGTTTTGTTTGTGTTTGTTTGTTTGTTTGTTTGTTTGTTTGTTTGTTTTGAGACCGAGTCTCACTCTGTTTCCCAGACTGGAGTGCAGTGGTGCCATCTTGACTCACTGCAACCACCACCTCCCGTGTTCAAGCAATTCTCATGCCTCAGCCTCCCAAGTAGCTGGGACTACAGGCATGAGCCACCATGCCCTGCTAATTTTTGTATTTTTAGTAGAGACAGGGTTTCACCACGTTGGCCAGGCTGGTCTCAAACTCCTGACGTCAGGTGATCCACCTGCCTTGGCCTCCCAAAGTGCTGGGATTACAGGCGTGAGTCACCACACCTGACCTCTTTTTCAATCTTAATAGCAATTTTTAAAATCAGAGTCTAATTTAATTAAATGAACCAAGTGGTCAGAATAAGATATCTTTCCTTAAAGTACTAAACGTTGTTATCTTTTGTAAAAAAAAAAAAAAAAAAGAAAGAAAGAAACAATTTCAATTTAATTACACAGATTCTTCTCTGCCCTGCAGGATCAATTCTCTCCAGAATTTGACTTCCAGTCAATCAATTAGCCTGTCAATATACATGAATAGCTATTTCTCTTTAAAAATCTAAAGCTTTGTACATTGAGACTTCTCTATACCTCAACAACTGTTCTGGTGATCTTAATTTATTACTTATTTATTTATTTATTATTTGCCTCTGGAGGTTTCAAGAAGGCAATCAAGAATAGTTTCACATATGCCATAGATTATAAACATTAAAAAAAAAATCTAAACTTCTAAAAAGAATAATTTTAATACTTCAGCAGCTCAGTTACTTAGAGGTAACAGAAGAAGAAAAGCAAGATTCTTCAGAAGGAATGTACCTCTTCACTGCAGTCACTTTTTAAAAATCTTAGTCATTTCACAATCTGAAAATCTTTGAAGTAGATAATGAAATCAGCAAATCCAAAGATTCTTGGAAGCCTCTGAGTCTATTTAAACCTTGACTTTTCTTATTAAGGTAGTTTTGTCTGAAAAGTCGTTAAAACTGATACCTCGACTAACCTAAGTTATTGGAGATCAGCACTTGAAAGAAAAGATTACTGTTATCAAGCTTGCAAAAGTGGAGAAAAGACGCCTGCAATGCAATTGTAAAGGCTGAGGCTGAGGCACTGGGTGTGGTGGCTCACGTTTGTAATCCCAGCACCTTGGGAGACTGACGCAGAAGGATCACAGGAGTTTAAAGCTGCAGTGAGCTATGATTGTGCCACTGCACTGCAGCCTGGCAGACAGACTGAGACCTTGTCTCTAATTAAAAAATAAAAATAAAAAAAATTTTTTTAAAGGCTGAGGATGAAAAAGTGATAGTTGATTTTTGGAAGCAAGACGTTTTACTCTAAGAAGTCTCTTACCTCATTTAAACTTTAATACCTTTTCCCCCACTTCTTGATTCCTAATGGTACATCAGTCAAAACTCTATAAAAGTGAGCTTTAAGGCAACAAGGGATGTTGTGAATATGTTTAGTAATGTTATTTTCCCAGAATGTCTTTCTACTTTGAATTAATTATGCTTCCTGATAGAATATGTTACTCAGTCCTGGAGAGAGTCTTATGGACTATTAACCAGGCCCCTGAGCTTTCAGGTTGTTAATGAAAGACAGTAGGGAATTGGAGATAGCCAGGGCCACCTGCTTTTCAGCTGTCATGTTCTGGTGGAAGAAAGCTTTAAATAGATGACCACCTTCTATCCACTTTGAGCTCACCGAAGAGTATGTACCTAGTGACAATTACCATGATGCCAATTTGATAAAGCTGAATGAAGATCAGACGTCTTGGTGGCTCCTGGTGATTTTTTTTTTAAAAACATCCCTCCACATTCCCATCACGTTTTCTGAGAAGGACAGTAGAGGCCAGGCATGGTGGCTCACGCCTGTAATCCCAGCACTTTGGGAGGCTGAGTAGGGTGGATACTTGAGGTCAGGAGTTTGAGAGCAGCCTGACCAACATGGAGAAATCCCATCTCTATCAAAAATACAAAAATTAGCCGGGCATGTTGGCGCATGCTTATAATCCCAGATATTCCGGAGGCTGAGACAGGAGAATTGCTTGAGCCCAGGAGGTGGAGGTTGCAGTGAGCCAAGATCGCGCTACTGTACTCCAGCCTGGGTGACAAAGGGAAGCTGTCTTTAAAAAAAAAAAAAAAAAAAAACACAGAAGAAACACAGACATAATGACATAATGTATACATTACCATTTTCTTGCCCTGTTTCCATGTATAGAAGAGAAAAATTTGTTTATGAGAATTCCACTCTCCTACCTCTCCCTGGCCTCCACCCAATCCTGCAAAAACTGTTTTCTCAATTAAAATTGTTTGTTTTTATAATGTATAAGATTTTATTTAATTTTCTGTGTCTGAAAAGCATTACTAAACGCCTACTTTTCTTACTTTCCCAGAAAAGATGGGAAGGGCCAGAGAAACCACTTAGATCCCTATTAGAGAAAGGAATGGGTCTGACTCACTTGTGGTGCCTCCTTCTCGTGCAGAAGTCCAGCCCATCACCCCCTTGTTCTTCCATAAAGGGCTTTTAGCAGTGGGTTCTGGGGCTGTTGCTTGGTCTCAGATCACAGACACTGAGGTGTCTGAGCTGGTTTATGGGAACCTGAGTTTCAAATCTTGGGTTCACACAGCAAAATAAATGATTGAATAGAGGGAGTGACTATATTCTCACTGCTTTCAATTTAAACGAAATGTTGAAATCTTAGTTCATTTGTGTCAGTTGGATACCAAACATTGACTTGCTTATTTTGTTCTAAAGACGTTGAGTTTCTAAAGAGAATAAGAAACAAAATCCCCCTGAATACAGGGGCCACAGGTCAGCAGTGTAAGTTTAGCTCCAACTGGTTGGAGAAAAGGGCCAAATGGCATATTTAACAGTCCAGAATGCTGGGGAATAACTAGATCATGAAAGCGTTCTCTATCTGGGAAAAGTGTGAGGCTGCCTTCAATATAACTTGGGAGTGAAAAATAATTAAACTTCATTTCCTGATGCACAGTATTCTCAAAATTAGGCTTAGAGGCAATACATTAAAATGTTTTCCAAAATGCCTATGACTAAAATGAGAACTGAATGAAACTTAAAATTGGTTATATACCAATAGGTTGGCTTCTTTTTTCTTTTTTTTGGAGACAGAGTCTCACTCTGTCGCCTAGGCTGGAGTGCATTGGCACGAACTCGGCTCACTGCAAGCTCCGCCTCCAGGGTTCATGCCGTTCTCCTGCCTCAGCCTCCCGAGTAGGTGGGACTACAGGCGCCCGCCTCTGCGCCCAGCTAATTTTTTGTATTAGTAGAGACGGGGTTTCACTGTATTAGCCAGGATGGTCTCGATCTCCTGACCTCGTGATCCGCCCGCCTCGGCCTCCCAAAGAGCTGGGATTACAGGCGTGAGCCACCGCGCCCAGCCAGGCTTCTTTTTTCATTAGTCATTAACAATTTCCATAATGCTAAGCTTAATAGGTCAAGAAATAGGCCACGTGCAAGGACCAGCTCCAAGGGCATACTGTGGAATTAATGGTTTCGCTTAGTACATCCTCTTTTAAAAAGATCAGGAACACAGAAAAACAGAAGCCTGATTTTTTACAAAAATTGAGGCAGAAAGAAAAATAATTTCGCAACAGGAAATGATTAGTAGGACTCTACTTGTCACCACTCCAAGAAAAAGAGGTGATTTTCTAGTTGGAGTATGTATGATGGGCTGAGAAGTACTGCAGGATAGCACATGGCTGTATGTCTCTCTTCTACCTATGATTCTTTAAATTCCAGCTGTAATTCTCTTCTATATAGGTCCTGATCAGGTACCTCTCAGGGAAGAATTTGAGCAAATTATGCTGAAAGCTATGCAAGAATTTACTCTGAGAGAAAGAGCCCTGCAGATAGGTGCTCAGTGTGTCCCTGTGTCACCAGGACAACTCCCCTGGCTTGCTAGATTAATTGCCAGCGTATCTCAAGACTTGGTTCATGTGATTGTGACCCAGAACTCTTTGGCGGAGGGCATTTCAGAGACCTTAAGGACTCTCAGTGAAATGAGACACTATCAAAGGCTACCAGATTATGTGGTGGCAATTTGTGCATCGAAAATCAGAGGAAATGAATTTTGTGTGGTAGTGTTAGGTGAGTAACTTTTTTGTTTTTTGTTTGTTTAATCAATTCATTTGACCATTTGTCCATTTAAAAATGTGTGTTGTGTGTTTCAGGCATCCGCATAGTCAACCTCTGATTAATTGCTGGAGCTTGGGCTCATCCTCCTAATTTTAACTTTCCCTTTCCTTCTCAGATCAGGTTTTGTGTAGCCCTCAGTTTGGCTGGTGCCCCTGTCAGCTGGTTGTGGGAGCATTATTTCAAAGCTCTCCCTAGTAACAGATACCCCTGTCTCATGTAACTGCTGTCCTTTAAAGATTTTGGAAATGTTACTACTCTAGCATGTGATAAAGCCAGTGCCACAGGTGGCCTAAGCCAATTAATCGAATTTGCCAGAAAAGTAGCTTATATATTCCCCTTCTCACTGAAGAGTCTATTTAATATTGTAACATCGACTCTAAGGAAAAGATTCAGAAAGTTGGTACACTACAAAACTGGGGGGTGGGAGGGGATTTTTGTTTGTTTGTTTTGCACTGTGCAAATTTTCTATCAGGCACCCTCCTGGGTAGCCATTTGGACTACATTTTGCTTCTCTCCTCTCTGTAGTGAATGGCTCTCACCTCTTCTGAGCAAAGAAGCTAAGAAAGTCCCCTCACTTTGACAAAACCTGTCTGCCCATTTTTCTGTGCTACATGTATTTCCAGAAAGCTTCATCAGTGTGATACATTAATATTTTTTCATTTTTGTTAAAAACGTGTTTATATTTTTAAGGCAAATATTCACTATAACCATGCAAGCACAATTTTTATTAAGGTTTTTCATACTCTTCTCTAGTCTGTTTTTCCTACATGTTCTCAGCCCCTGGACATCTGTCCAATTGGCCAACCCTGGGACAGCTGTGGTGTTACCCACAGCCCCTGGTTGGGGACAGGGACCTTCCTTAGTCATTAAACACAAATATGTGCAGGTTTTTAGTTACAAACATAAGGTACATCATTTTTTTTCGTTGATCATCTGTATTATAAACATTTCTGTTTCTGTCTAGAGTCAGAATTGATATTTCAAGTGCTGTATAATTGTCCACACCTTTTGGTGTGTCATAATTTTCTCAACCTAAGTCCCTATGGTGACATCCTTTGATTGTTTCCAGTTGTTGCCATTATAAGTAATGTTCCAGCAACATTTGTTCTGTTGATGAGTTTTCTCTTCTCCCCTCCATCCTGCAGGTCAGCACCAGTCCCGAGCTCTGGCAGAGAGCATGCTCACCACAAGTGAGTTTTTGAAAGAAATTAGTTATGAGCTTATCACAGGAAAGGTCAGTTTCCTGGCATCACATTTCAAAACCACATCATTAGGTGAGTGGTTGTAAGATTTGGCAACACTGCCAGCCCCTAGTTGTGTGATTTTCTGAATTTAAATATTAGCTTGTCAACATGAGTGTGGAGCTCAAGCTTGCCAGCTGATCTTTCATTTGAAATGGTTTATCTCAAGTATTTTGTCACTAACACCACAGAAAGCAGTAAGGGGGTCTAGAGGAAGGCACATTGGTACCGGATTCAAAAGTCTCAGCTCAGTCACAACCTCGTTGAGTGACCTTGGGCGAGTTTCTTTCTCCCTGGAACTCGGTTTGTTCATTTGTTCCTTCCTTCCCTTTCTTTCCTTCCCTCCTCCCTCCCTTCCTCCTTTCCTTACTTCCTTCCTTTTTTTTTTTTTTTTTTTTTTTTGACTGTGTCTTACTCTATCACCCAGGCTGGAGTGCAGTAGCATGATCATAGCTCACTGCTTGACACCACCCCTCTTCACAGACTCAAGCGATCCTCCCACCTCAGCCTCCCAAGCAGCTGGGACTACAGGCATGTGCCGCCATGCCTGGCTAATTTTTTAATTTTTTGTAGAGACTGGGTCTCCCTTTGTTGCCCAGACTGGACTCCAGCTCCTGGCCTCAAGCAATCCTCCTGTGCCTTGGCCTTCCAAATTGCTGGGATTACAGGCATGAGCCACTGCGCCCAGCGTGGAACTCAGTTTTCTAATCCCATTCTGCCTGCTTTTGAGTATTAGGAAGGTCGAGATATAACATGTGAAAGCATGTAAATTATAAGCACTATATCAATGAGAGTAATTCTTGCCATAGAGACACCAGTATACTATGAAGATGGCCAAGTGTAAATGCTGATATGAATTTCTGGCTGACCAACAAATCTACTGAGAACAGCCTAACTGCCCAACTCAGGCAGTTAGTAAAAACAAAACAAACATATCCTTCCTCGTAACCTTCTTATCTCTACTTTATTTTGTAATAGGCGATGACCTAGACAAGCTGCTGGAAAAAATGCAACAAAGAAGAGGAGACAGTGTGGTTACCCCTTTCAATGGAGACCTTAATGAATGTGTGTCACCCCAGGAGGCTGCTGCTATGATTCCCACACAAAACCTGGGTAATGTCATCTCAGACCAAAACAAGGAAGTCAGTCCTTAGGACAGACGTTATAAAAACTAAGTCATTCTAAGGGTTTTGGGGATTCTTCAAGTCATAGACCACAACAGCCTTTTCCTGATTGTCTACATGATAAACCTGGTTCAAATTAAATATGCTTTCCCATGTGGCCTGGATCAAAGGCCTTGTTCCTAGTAAAAGTCTTCTGGAATGAAAATCCAAGTCAAAGACTTTATCTTAAGCACTCTCTCTTTTTTCTCTGAAAGATTCCAGGACATTGGCTCATTTTCCTCCACCAGCTGTGCCCAGAGGCCTTCAAGAAACTGTCTGAGAGAGTCAGACTACAGGCAGTACAGGGCCCCTAGCTCCTGCTCCTTCACTTACTCTCTGACTTGTAAAACACACATTATCTCAGGGATAGTGAGGCTTTCTTGGCAGATAGAATAGCGCTACCAACATGTCATCCGCCCTACAACAAGCTGCAGGGGCTCAGAGGGGCAGTGTCAGGGATGAGGAGTCTGATCGTTAGACTGGATTCGTTTGGGTTCAGATTCCTTCCCCAGTTCACTGATTGACAGGGATGACATAGGACAGAACAGAAAAAAGAACAGGAGAAAGGATAGATGGGAGACAGACCCTTATAAGCTGCTGCTGACAGCCACTTGGCCCCCCACTTGATCGGAATGTATCATTTATATATTAGGAGTGTCTCAGGCAATAAAAGTAGCATGGTTTGGCAGTCAGCTCTGTTGTAAAAACAAATGCAAATATAGGCAATAAAATGTTTTGACTTCTCAATGGTATTTGGTAATAAAGTGATCATCCAGATGATCTAAAATGTGTTCATGTTAACTGTTTTGAATTATTAACACATTTAGAATTTAAACATTCTCAGAGGACTTACAGATTCCCAAGTACATTCTTGGTTCCCTGTTTAAAAAATCTTGTTGAAAGATGTTTTTGAAATGACAGCCTAACTGTATTAAAAGACATATTTTGATTAGTAGTCTGTGGTACAAAGACTGTTTAGGCTTCTATTTAAAGTTGCATGTTTGGGCTTTTCCAATGGGTTCTCTCAACCACTAGGGAGACCGTCCGTATAAATCTCCACTTGCTGTCAGTGTCCATGGTAACTGGGCTATGCTGACGGACTGTCTTTGCCTCAGCTGCATTTGGTTTTAGAAAACATTAATTAGCACAGGTTAATTAGGCCCTGTTGCAGTTAAACTGCCACATGTGTTCCTGATAATCACTAGCGCTTTAAAGAAGCATCGGATGTTGCCTGCTCGTGCGTTTAGCTGACTAAACTTGTTTCATTGTGTGTGTGGATGTGCATGCATGTATAAGAAAGATTGTTTGCTTGATTATACTTGCAATAAAAAGCTACTGACCTGCTTAGAGTATCTGGGAAATGTTTTTGTAATACGTCACCTGCTGAGTGGCCAGCTGGCTATGTCATGAGTCAGGTGTCTTCGGATAGTCCAGGCATCAGCACTGGAGCTGGCCACAACCACCTAGACCTGCCAGGTCACAGCACTGGCAAAGTGGAGTTGAGTGGGAAGAAAGGTGAAGGTCGTGTCTCCATGACCCGCGTTATGTAGTCACTGGGAAGGGTATTTCCAACCATGTTGCAACTGACTTGCTGAAGAGGAAATGTTTACTGTAATGCCATCCAGAAAAGTTCAGGGGGACTCGGCATTATGATCATTATGGCATCTCCTCTTTCCTTGAACTGGGTCGGGTCTGGGACACTGGCCTGTGCTGATATTTCTAAAGAAAACCGGAAATGTTCCCCTTTTCAGAGATGAGTCCTGGCTCCAGCTGTGAGAGTGTAGTCTGTCTGTCTCCACTTCTGGGTTGGGATAGGGGTAGTGAATTAGGCATTTGTGAGATAATCAATCAAATTTAAAATAATACATTTGCAAAACTGCCACGTCCACTCCTGAGCACATCCTCTCATCCACGTTTCAGGAAAAATAGGCAAATCTATTAAAACTCATAGAGAGTGCAAATAGCAGGTGAGAATTCTTAGAGTGTATTACATTACTGTCTGTGTGGTATGTGTCCTCATAGAGATTCACAGTGGCCATTATGGAAGTAAATTAACCTTGTTCTTATGCCTTCTTTTTAAATTTTAGATTTAGATAACGAAACCTTCCAAATTTATCAACCGCAGCTAACAGTTGCCAGAAAACTCTTATCCCAGGTGTGTGCTATAGCGGACAGTGGCAGCCAGAGCCTGGACCTCGGTCACTTCAGCAAAGTAGACTTCATCATCATTGTCCCCAGATCGGAGGTGCTGGTTCAGCAAACTCTTCAACGGATTCGACAATCAGGTAAGAGTGAACTTTCAAAGAGGAGCCCACCTAGATCCAGCTTTAGATACCGCTGCCTCTTTTGCTTAATCCAAACTTTTATAGGATGCTTAAAACCTTCTTCAGTAATAAAAATCATAAAAGCACTTTGTTATTTTGGGTTTATCTGAAGTTTTCCCTCAAAGTACTCTGTCCCTTTTCCCTCAAGGTCAAGGGTAAATGGCTATGCATGTTTGCCAGATACCGTTAAGTTCATGATGTAATCTGTGGGACTAGAATCTGGTCATTTATTGATGAAGAGAGATTTTCTCAAGGCAGGGATGGCCCTGCATGAGTTGATGGTGGCTGTGCCACCTGAACTCCTCCCACATGCAGGCCTCATTTGCATAGGTGGATTCTTGGCCATTTAGCATGTCACCAGCACATCTGCAACCTGGAAACCAGAACAGCATCCCCTATGTCATCTATGACATTCTTTAAGAAAAAACGGTTAGCGTTACTCCTAATAACTTTAAAGAAAAAAATGATTTTCCCAGAAAAGGTAGAGAGCAAAAATTTTACAAGTCTTAAAAAAAAAAAATGTTATAAGTCTGTGGTAAATAAGAACCCTTTTCAAAAATAAAATTTGATTAGAATTACAAGAAGTTATAAGGAATTTAGAAACTTGGGACAGCTGTAAAATGCTTGCCTTTGTAAACTAGGTTTGAAAAGGAAATCATAAATGTCAAGTTGCTTCTGATTACCTTAGCTGAGGAACACACACACACACACACACACACACACACACACCTCACAAGCAGATTTTAGATCTGGAAGATGACTGTTTTTGCCAGAGTAAAGAATTTTACTTTCGGCCAGGGGCAGTGGCTCACGCCTGTTATCCCAGCACTTTGGGAGGCCGAGTTGGGTGGATCATTTGAGGTCAGGAGTTCAAGACCAGCCTGGCCAACATGGTGAAACCCCATCTCTACTAAAACTACAAAAATTAGCCAGGTGGTAGTGGCACATGCCTGTTATCTCAGCTACTTGGGAGGCTGAGGCAGGAGACTCACTTGAACCCGGGAGGCAGAGGTTGTGGTGAACTGAGACACTGCAATCCAGTCTGGGTGACAGAGTGAGACCCTATCCCCCACCAAAAAAAAGAATAATTTTACTTTCAATATATTTAAAAACAAATAGGAAGCAGAAAAATCCAGAAGTGCTTAAAATGTGGTTTATATGTTCATACCTGTCATACTGTGCCTCTCAAATTTTATCCTACATACAGATCACCCGGGGATGTTGCTAAAATGCAGATTCCACTTCAGTGGGTTTGGGTTGTGCTCCAGATTCTGCATTTCTTTTTTTTTTTTTTTTTTCCTTTTTTTTTTTTTTTTCTTTTGTGACATAGTCTCACTCTGTTGCCTAGGCAGGAGTGCAGTGGTGCGATCCTGGCTCACTGCAACCTCCACCTCCTGGGTTCAAGCAATTCTCCTGCCTCAGCCTCTTCTAAGTAGCTGGGATTACAGGTATGCGCCACCGCTCCCAATTTTTGTATTTTTAGTAGAGACAGGGTTTCACTATATTGGCGAGGCTGGTCTCGAACTCCTGACCTCAAGTGATACACCAGCCTTAGCCTCCCAAAGTGCTGGGATTACAGGTGAGAGCCACCACACCCAGTCTGGATTCTGCATTTCTAACAAGCTTCTAGGGATGCCAATGTCAGAAGGCCACACTTTGAGTAGCATGGCTCGATAAGAAATCTTGCTTGATTGTACTTTTAAAAATAACTAAAAGAGTATTGTAATTGGATTGTTTGTAACACAAAGGATAAATGCTTCAGGGGATGGATACCCCATTTACCCTGATGTGATTATTACATATTCCATGCGTGTATCAAATTTTCTCATATAGTCCGTGAATATATACTCCTACTGTGTAGCCACAAAATTTAAAATTAAAACTTTTGAAAAAAGGCCTCATGTTCTAGAGGCCAAATGAGCTGACTGACAGTACATTTTTCCCTGTTTCTATCTCTTTAACCCCTCTTGGTGGCTGTGACTGACATGTGAAGTTTTGTCCACATCTTCTGGAGGCCCAAGTGCCTGGTTGACAGTGCAGTCTTCTTTCTGGACTGTCAATTTTGGAATGACAAGTTACAAAATGACTTGTTGGAAATATCGACCTGTAAGTGATGAGCTGGAAAAGGTCAAATGCCTTCTCTCACAGCTCTTCCGAAAACCACAGTGAGTTCTGTCTCTCAGCTACTGGCTTGTTTCTGCATTTATTTTTCCTGCCCCTTCTCCAGTATGGGGAGTGGATGGATGGGTGTTGGTCACACCAAGCAGTAGCCAGATTTTTTGTTATTTTTTTTTCTTTCATAGCACGGAGGAAGGGCCTTGTCTTTTAGGTATTTTAGTCGTACCAGTTGGCATCTGTGGCCTCCCTGAGTTTGTGATCTGATATCGCAAATTGTGTTTGAGCAAACACATCATGGCACCTGTTTGAAGTGACGAAATCATCTGCAGAGCCTTTTCCTGAAATAACCTCTCAGTGACCTGCACTTTCACCTTTCCTAATAAATGCAAGCTCCTAAATAAAGCCTTGCATTTTTGACAGATGAAGAAATTGTACAGGTTCTTTGCTCTCTCTTCTCAATGCCCTCAGATTTTTCTAAAGTGAGTATTTTAAGATTGTCACCTCTCAAAAAGGTACCAGAATTTGACCAATTATATAAGCTTAGAATCCAGAAAAAAAATCAATGTAATAGACAGGTTTGGCACACTCAAAGCAAAGCGTATTTTTAGAATTATTTACATCTGGCTTTGGCATACATACTGAAATTTTTGCTGCAAAAACAATCACTTCTGTATATTTAAACATTATTTTGTTACAAAAGCATGATTATGGTATGCCTTATTTTAAAAAATTAAAGTAGAAACATTTAAACGTTTATAATCCTACCATTCAAGGGTAACCACTGTTAAAATGTTGGCATTACCAAATAATACCTAGTGTTCCCCCTCTCTTCCCTGCCTCTGTTTTTTTTCACTTGGCATTACAGTGTGTACCTTTTTCCTGTCATGAACATCTTTTGTGAGCATCATGCTTAATGAAAGTGTAGTCACATCATAATTACAAAAGTATTTGTTTTGATATTTAAATACCTTCATATTCTTGGAACACATACAAATTGATAGAAGAGAAAGGACTAGAAGCATGTTAAAATGTATGGAGGAGAAATTGTTCTGGGTAGAATAAGTAGCAGGAGATTATCCATTAAAATAACTCTTTAGGGCCGGGCACAGTGGCTCAAGCCTGTAATCCCAGCACTTTGGGAGGCCGAGACGGGCGGATCACGAGGTCAGGAGATGGAGACCATCCTGGCTAATACGGTGAAACCCCGTTTCTACTAAAAAATACAAAAAACTAGCCGGGCGAGGTGGCGGGCGCCTGTAGTCCCAGCTACTCCGGAGGCTGAGGCAGGAGAATGGCGTAAACCCGGGAGGCGGAGCTTGCAGTGAGCTGAGATCTGGCCACTGCACTCCAGCCTGGGCGACAGAGCAAGACTCCGTCTCAAAAAAAATAAATAAATAATAACTCTTTAAAATCATAGCTGTTAAAACAAAGTTTTTCAGAAATCATCTGACTTAGTTTCCTCATATGTCATCATGTGAATTGAGAAGAGCCTAGTTTGCTTGAGGCCACAGAAGGTAGTACCTTAAGAGCAAGGACAGTTTGTTTTTTTTTTTTTGTTTTTTGTTTTGAGACCGAGTTTCGCTCTCGTTGCCCAGGCTGGAGTGCAATGGCGCAATCTTGGCTCACCGCAACCTCCACCTCCTGGGTTCAAGCGATTCTCCTGCCTCAGCCTCCCAAATAGCTGGGATTACAGGCATGCGCCACCATGCCTGGCTAATTTTTTTGTATTTTTAGTAGAAATGGGGTTTCTCCATGTTGGTCAGGCTGGTCTCTAACTTCCAACCTCAGGTGATCCGCCCACCTCAGCCTCCGAAAGTGCTGGGATTACAGGTGTGAGCCACCACGCCCGGCCCAAGGACAGTTTTTTTATTATTGCATGCCTAGTGCCTCATTTCATGCCTCTCTTGGGCCTGGCACCAGCAGGTGCTCAACTGATGTTTGAACGGAGGGCTAGAAGGAGAAAGAGATGGGCAGAAGGAGAAACAGTGTCCAAGGTCTCTGTGTCCTGGTTGCATTTGCCTCCTTTACTAAAGAAAGCATTCCAGCAGAGCCTGCCAGGAAAAGCACCCAGGCAGGGAAGAGCTGCCAGAGTCTGCAGAAAGGGCACATCCTTGGCAGTGCCTGCATGGCTGGAAGTAAAAGGATGAAAATAGAAACCATCACGTTGTTGCAGACCCAGCACTAAAGTGAAGCATTTGAAACCTCACCTCACATTCTGATGAAGAAATGAAGGAAAGAGGGGAGGGAGGAGGAAAAAGGAAAACAAAACAAAATATTATAGAAAGAATTTGAAGGTTAAAAAAAATGAATGAAGTGGGTTTAACATCTTTTAAGTTTGCCTAATGTTGGCTTGTAACTGCTGGAGTGATCTGCGGAGAAGCAGCATTTTTATACTATAGGAAATCCTTTTGTTTTAGTGTCATTGTTTTAGAACTCTGAAGTTGTAGCATGATTCTTCTAATTCAGAGGACCCCATCTTCTGTGAATGATAATACTTAGCGTACTGGTGCCATCCAAATGCAAGCCCATTTCAGTTCAAGGTGGGAGGGAGAAGTACAGGAAGTGACTGCCCGTTTTTCACCTCCCTGCTTATAAAATGGTGTTGGTGAGAGCCCCAGCGAATGGGAACGGGTCTGGAGGTATCCAGGCAAGGAAGTGTTATCCTGTCAGGGGAATGACACAAATCTGACACTTTAACACATGCATGATTATAAAAAAGCTAGAGAGACGTATTTATCTGCTGATATATAGATTACTCTGTTCAAATGGACATAAGGCAGTTTTAAGGAAGCAGTAGACATTGCAGGGGAAGTGAAGAGAGGGAGGAAGGCATTCCCACTTTCTTTCTTTTTCCCTTCTTTCTTTCTTTTTTTTTTTTTTTTTGAGACGGAGTTTCGCTCTTGTTGCCTGGGGCAGTGGCACAATCTCGGCTCACTGCAACCTCTGCCTTTTGGGTTCAAGGGATTCTCCTGCCTCAGCCTTCCAAGTAACTAGGATTACAGGCGCCCGCCACCACACCCAGCTAATGTTTGTACTTTTAGTAGAGGCAGGGTTTCACCGTGTTGGCCAGTCTGGTCTTGAACTCCTGACCTCAAGGGGATCCACCCACCTCGGCCTCCCAAAGTGCTGGGATTACAGCAGTGAGCCATTGTGCGTGGCCGGCATTCTCAGTTTCTAAAAACAGATTTTATTGTGGCAGAGCTTTCTTCTGTAAGATATCAATTAAAATAAGAAGAAAATACATTTTCTTATTTTTTTAAATAACAAAAAAAATTTTAATGAAAAAATAAAGACATATTTTTTTGGTCTCACCGACCTTATACTCCCTTGTTGGTCACTTAACATTTCAACAGAAAAAAAAAGATAGTATTTTTTGTTCAGTGACTAAGACACAGGGAACAGGTGCCCGGGAAGAATGTACTGGGAAACTACTCTGTCCTGAGGTAGAGAAAACACAAGAGATTGCTCTTTGCAAGCATAACCCAGCACATGCATTGCTGTCCGAGGGATGGCCCAGCCAGTACCCAACTCTCACTACCTTCCGTTCTCACCCTCAGGCACATTTGCCCCCTGCTTCACCATAGCCACAGCCAGTGCCCCCTCGTCATACCCTGGACCCTGCCTAATCCTGGAATCACCCATTCAGATGGTCCCAATTTCAGGCCACACTCTCCTTTGCGGCATATTCAACATCTTCTCACTGTGTGGGAAAGAATCGACCTTTCCAGTTGATGCCATGCTAAATTCTTGTTTGTTTTTTTTTTGTTGTTTGTTTTTTATTTTGAGACTGAGTTTTGCTCTTGTGGCCTAGGCTGGAGTACAATGGCGCAATCTTGGCTTACTGCAAACTCTACCTCCCGGGTTCAAGCGATTCTCCTGCCTCAGCCTCCTGAGTAGCTAGGATTACAGGCATGTGCTACCACTCCCAGCTAATTTTTTTTTTTTCGAGACAGAGTTTCGCTTTTGTTGCCCAGGCTCGAGTGCAATGGCACAGTCTTGGCTCACTGCAACCTCTGCCTCCTGGGTTCAAACGATTCTTCTGCCTCAGCCTCCCGAGTAGCTGGGATTACAGGCATGCACCACCAAGCCTGGCTAATTTTTTTGTATGTTTAGTATAGACGTGGTTTCACCATGTTGGTCAGGCTGGTCTCAAACTCCTGACCTCAGGTGACCCACCCACCTTGGCCTCCCAAAGTGCTGGGATTACAGGTGTGAGCCACCACTCCCGGCCTAATTTTTGTATTTGTAGTGGAAATGGGGTTTTACCATGTTGGCCAGGCTGGTCTCGAGCTCCTGACCTCAGATGATCCACCCACCTCAGCCTCCCAAAATGCTGGGATTACAGGCATGAGCCACCACGCACAGCCCTTTTTTGGTTCCTTAGTTGGTTCTCTCTCTCATTCTCCACAGTGGCTATCACGGACTCCATTTCACTCCTCAAACCCCAGACTTCATCCCTCATCCTTCTCTCTTAGCAAATGACCATGCTACCCCACCCAAAGAAAAAAAAAACTTCAGATAAAAACTTGCCTCTAGGCCCGGCATGGTGGCTCATGCCTATAATCCCAGCAGTTTGGGAGGCCGAGTCAGGTGGATCACCCGAGGTCAGGAGTTCGAGACCAGCTGGGCCAACATAGTGAAACCCTGTCTCTACTAAAAATTCAAAAATTAGCTGGGTGTGGGGGGGTGTGTACCTGTAATCCCAGCTATTTGGGAGGCTGAGGCACGAGAATCACTTGAACCTGGAAGTTGGAGGTTGCAGTGTACTGAGATCGCACCACTGCACTCCACCAACCTAGGTCTGTCTCAAAAAAAAAAAAAAAAAGAAAAAACAACAATAACAACTTCCTGCCTGGGAATCTAGAAACCTAACTGTGTATACACCTGTCTTTTCCCCTTCCCTGCTGATCAGTGGAGGAGCTGCCGTGCTCTGTTTCAACCTGACCCACACACCTCACCCCAGATAGTTTCCACCTTTGAGGGACCTCACACTATTGCTTTTCTTCTCTCTCATTGCTTCAACTTTTTTCTTTCTGGGATCTCATTCCATCAGTGTCAACCTGCCCCCCTCTCTCAAAGACAAAACAAGACTCTGTTAATCCCACCTGGCTCTCCAGCTCCCCTCCTCCTCCCAAGTGCCAAACCAAGAGGGCTGTCCATTGTCACCTCCATCCCCCAGTCACTCCCTGACGCCTGGCAAACTGGCTTCCACCCTCACAGCACCCTTGCCAGTATCACCAATGACCTTTTTGGTCCTTATTTGAGCTTTTGGCAACACTGGAGACCTCCCTCCATTCCTTTTGTTAGATTCCTTCTGGTTCCTCTGGCTGCCAGGGCACGCTCCTTCCCAGCTTTTCTCCCACTGTGTGTGTGTGTGCGTGGTGCTCATGCACACCCTGCAGTTCTTCAGCCTTGTCATTCAACGCACTGTGTGTTGTAGTTGTGTGTTTATTAATGATCTTTCTCTTCAGCCAGAAAGTAAAATGAATATTTTACTATGCATGAATATTTGCTGAACAAATATTCAACATTTTGTTGAATTTTAAGTTCAAATCTATTTTGAAAGGCAAACACAGAAATAATATTTAAGGTTTGCTAGCCCTCTGGCAAAAACAAATTTAGTCATTAAAACCCATGTTCCAGAAATCTACTTTGGCCAAGAGTAAGAGATATTAGTTAATGTGTTCCCTAAAAGGTTATTAATCTAAAACCTTTAGGTTTAGATTAATAGGGAACACGGTGACTCCCAGCCACCACTGGCTCTGTTCTAGAACTCAATGAGTTACAAAATGTCAGGAAGGAAGAAGAGTTACTGGTGCTCCTACATTCCCACTCATGTCAAAAGTGAGATATAGTATTTAGACACAACCCTGGATCTCTTAATACCATCATCAGTGCCACAGGTGCACCCTGCTGATACCCACGTTTTATTGTGGAGTTGGAAAGATGTGACAATTTGCTTATGATTCATTAGAAAATAAACTTGTTTAATTCTATAGAACTGTGATAAATTAAGTTAGTAAGGAAACAGAATGAAAGTGACCTTTCTTAGACTGGCCATTGCTCAGTGCTTCTGACATTTTCAGATTCCTTACCTCTGCTTATTTTTGAAAAACAAAACAAAGCATGAAAGCTAAGTCAGAAGCTAATGAAAAAGTTTATTTGTTCTTTTTGTTTTGTGGAGTCTTGGTCTGTCACCCAGGCTGGAGTGCAGTGGTACGATCTTGGCTCACTGTGACCTCCGCCTCCCAGGTTCAAGTGATCCTCCTGCCTCAGCCTCCAGAGTAGCTGGGATTGCAGGTACACACCACCACACCCAGCTAATTATTGTTTTTTTGGTAGAGACGGGGTTTTGCCATGTTGACCAGGCTGGTCTCGAACCATTGACCTAAGGTGATCCACACACCTTGGCCTCCCAAAGTGCTGGGATTACAGGTGTGAGCCACAGTGCGTGGCCTAATGAAAAAGTTTATCTATGGGTTGGAAGAGATAGGTATGGAATGACTATAATTTTGACTTTTGAGCCTTGAAAATTGTTTATATATTCAAAAATAAAGTAATGGGGAAAGGCAAACTTAAAATACAAACAAATGAAGGAACCTAACTGCATATCACATTGACAACATTAACCACACAGCAAAAAGAATTAATTCAAGTAATTTTTTAACAGTTTCCTTATTATATGTTGTTTATGTGACATATCCTTTGGGGTTGAAAAGATTGGAAAGAAATCTTAAATTTTAATTAGAGTGTTTGTTATTGGGAGTATTACTGATAAATTTAAAACTATTTTGTATATGTCATAGGAGAGAGCAAACAGGTAAATAGTTTAATTTTTTTTTTTATGAGATGGAGTCTCACTGTGTGGCCCAGGCTGGAGTGCAGTGGCGCGATCTCGGCTCACTGCAAGCTCCGCCTCCCGGGTTCACGCCATTCTCCTGCCTCAGCCTCCTGAGTAGCTGGGACTACAGGCGCCGGCCACCATGCTCGGCTAATTTTTTTGTATTTTTAGTAGAGACGGGGTTTCACCGTGTTAGCCAGGATGGTCTCGATCTCCTGACCTCATGATCCGCCCACCTCAGCCTCCCAAAGTGCTGGGATTACAGGCATGAGTCACCGCGCCTGGCGGTGCTTTCAGTTTAATGTTGAAAACCAGGGTTCTCAAATGAAAGACGGGAACTTCAAATGTGAAATGGGAAAATAAGAAATATTCATTTTAGGTTTAAATTGGCGATAAAAGGGTGAAGTCATAATTTGAAAAAAGAAAAACACTTCTGTCCGCTGAAAGAGTCTCACTCTGTTGCCCAGGTTGGAGTACAGTGGCATGATCATGCCTCATTCCAGCCTCGAACTCACAGGCTCAGATGATCCTCCCACCTCAGCCTCCCAAGTATTTGGGACTACAGGCACGTGTCACCACACCTGGCTAACTGCTTTTTAGAGATGAGATCTCACCACGTTGCTCAGGCTGGTCTCAGACTCCTATCTGTGAGCACATGGAGCATTTAGGTTTGGGCTTCTTAACACCATTCCTCACTGTCCCAGCTCTGAGGTGGAAACATTTCTGGAACATTTTGTTGTGCCAGAAAGTGAGAAAGTGCAAAGATTGATTGGAGCATGCCAAAAGGACATAGCAGTCTGCTTGAGGGGATTTATGGCTAAATTTGGAAATTTTGAGCATCCCAAGGAATGATAGCAATGGATTGCAACCTATTGAAAATTTTTTTAAAACCCATGAGTCCAGAGCAATACTGAAAAATAAAAGGAGCAGGAGAAGTGAGACGTTAGGGGAATGCCTTCTCTACAGAAGAGTGCCAGTTAATAAATGCAGGAAACATGATGGAATTAGAAAATCCCCACTTTGTAGTACCAATATGTAATTATTGATTCTGACAAAGATGGATACTAAAGCCATTGAATAAAATGTCATTAGGGGGCCGGACACAGTGGCTCATGCCTGTAATCCCAGCACTTTGGGAGGCCGAAGGGGGCGGATCACGAGGTCAAGAGATCGAGACTGTCCTGGTCAATATGGTGAAACCCCATCTCTACTAAAAATACAAAAATTAACCGGGCATGGTGGTGCATGCCTGTAATCCCAGCTACTCGGGAGGCTGAGGCAGGAGAATCACTTGAACCCAGGAGGCGGAGGTTGCAGTGAGCCCAGATCACGCCACTGCACTCCAGCCTGGGGACAGAGAGTGATTCCATCTCAAAAAAAAAAAAAGTAATTAGGGAACAAATATTCACAAAGTCTCAAAGTATCATCCTATGGATTAAAAGCTAACAGAGAGGGAAAGGTGTCTCTCTACAATGGAGAGATCTGGCAGTAGACACTGCCATAACTAAGTAATCAAAATTTGGCATCTCCAGTTATGGGACAAACTGACATTATGTGCAAAACACAAAATGTCACCTATGAGGTATAATTGCCAAAACTGTTTAATCTGAGTCTGGTCACAGGGAAGCTTCCAGACAGATCCGGATGGTCTGGCATCTTACAAAACAATTAGCTTGAGTTTTAAAAAATAACGTCTTGAAAGATTAAAAAGAAAAATAGATAAAAGAAAAGTCAGGGAGGCTGTTTGGTTGTTTTAAACATGGAGAAATAAAGAGACATGACAACCAAGTATAATACTTAACTCATTTATTTTTTAATGGACAAAGATTATATATATATTTTTATATGGAACATGATGTGTTAAGTAAACATTATGGAATGGCGAAATCAAACTAATGAACATATCCATTACCTCACATACTTAATATTTGTTTGTGGTGAAGAACATTTAAAATCTACTCTCTTCGCAATTTTCAAGTATAAAATATTATTAACTATAATTACCATGTTGTATAATCAATTCTCTGAACTTTTCCTCCTGTCTAACTGAAATTTTGTGTCCTTTAACAAACCTACTCTTCCCCAGCCCCAAAACCCATGCTTAATTCTTAATTGGATACTTAAAATATAAAAAATTAAAACACAGCTGTGGGACAATTACTAAAACTCGAATATGGGCTGTGTATTAAAGAATATTATACTGATGTTGGTTCAGTTTCATAAATGTAATAATGATATTGTGGTTATATAGGAGAATGCCTTTGCTCTTAGGAAGAGCATATTGAAGGATTTAGGGGTAAAGTATTATGATATACGTTACTTATTTCCAAATTATTTTGCAAAAACAAAACAATAAAAAGTAACAAAGAAAAAGCAAATGTAGCAAATATTAACAACTGATTCATCTAACTAAAGAGGATACAGGTATTTATGGCACTAGTCTTTCCATTTCTGTGTAGTCAAAATAGAATGTGAAGTTAAACTAGTTGCTATTCATTGTTGATGTATCTGTCAGATGGCATTCCAGAGAGTTATTGTCCTCAAATAGTTTCTAAAATATGGATAGGTAATTTACATTCCCCCTTTTGAAGAAGTTTTAATTATTGAATAGATCACATTTGTAAAGGATATTTTAAAAATCACGATGGAATGAGCACTCATTACCCACCAAAATAAGGAACACGGAAGACTGTTCCTTCCTGGTGGATCTCCCTGCTGCTAATGTCCCTCTCTTTTCAAAGGTAACCATTACGCTGGATTTTGTGTTTATCATTCCCTCGCTTTTATTTATAGTTTTACCATAATGCCTTAACTTTTAAACAATATGTGCTTAATTTCATATACTTTAAACCTAAGTGGAACTACATTCTATGTATTCTCCTGTGATTTATTTTTTATGCTTAATGTTATGTCCCTGAAGTTGTTCCTGCTGTTGTTTGTAGCTGTAATTCATTCACTTCACTGATTTTTAGTATTCTTCTATATAAATACATCACATATCTTTTAAAAAGCACAATTCTACTCCTGATGTACACTTGTAATGTTTCTGGTTTTTTGATTCCTTCAAACAGTGCTGGTACACATATAAGAGCTTCTCTGGGAATAGAATTGTTGAAGCACAGGTTCTGAACATTTTAAATTTTACCAAAGAATGCTAAATTTTTTCCAAAGTGATTATATTTACACTCCCACCTGCAATGTATGTGCTTCAGTAAATATTTGGTATGCTCATGCCTCCTTAAAATTTTTTTTATTTTAAAATAATTTTAGACATACAAAAAGTTGCAAAAAGAGTATAAGGGATCTGAAAATGAAATTAAGAAAATTTTAATTGCAAGAATATCAAAAAGAATAAAATACATAGGAATGAATTTGACAAAAGAAGTGCAAAGCTTATCCTCTGAAATAATGAAGCATTGCTGAATGAAATTAAGGAAGACCTAAATAAATGAAAAGACATTTATATTTATAAAATTGAAGATATATTAATATTTTTAAGATGACCATATTCCCCCAAATTGGTCTACAGATTTAGCACATCCCCTACCAAAATCCCAGCTGGCTTCTTTGCAGAAACTTACAAGCTGATTATAAAATTCATGTGGAAATTTGAGGGACCCAGAATACCCAAAACATTATTGAAGAAGAATAAAGTTGGAGGACTCTCACTTCCCCATTTTAACTCTAGTAAACTGTATAAGCTACCGTACTCAAGACAGTGTGGCAATGACAAAATGATAAACATGTAGATAAACAAGATGGTGTTAAGATTCCAGAAATAAACCTCAATTCAATTTTGACAAGGGTGCCAAGACAGTTTAACAGAGAAAGAATAGTCTTTTCAATGAATGATGCTGGGACAACTGAATATCCACATGCAAAAGAATGAAGTTTGACCTCTAACTCACATACAAAAAATAACTCAAAATGGATCAAAGACCTAAATGTAGCAGCTACAATTACAAAATTCTTAGAAGAAAATGGGTATAAATGTTTGTGACCTTGGAATACTAATAATTATTTCTTACATATGACACCAAAAGCCTAAACTTTTATACATAAACTGGACAATCCTCAAAATTTAGAATATTTGTACTTCAAAGGACATCATGAAGAAAGTGAAAAGACAAGCCACAGAATGGGGGAAACTATTTGGAAATCATTTATCTCGTACGGCACTATATCTACAATATTCAAAGACCTGTTACAACTCACAGGAAGGGGAACATCACACACTGGGTCCTATTGTGGGGAGGGGGGCGGGGGGAGGGATAGCATTAGGAGATACACCTAATGTAAATGACGAGTTAATGGGTGCAGCACACCAATATGGCTCATGTATACATATGTAACAAACCTGCACGCTGTGCACATGTACCCTAGAACTTAAAGTATAATTTTTAAAAAAACTCAATAATAAAGACAAATTGTTTAATTAACATATGGATGAAGGATCTGAATAAGCATCTTTCCAAAGGAGATACATGAATGGCCAATGAACACATGAAAAGATGCTCATCATTAGTCATTGGAGAAATGCGAATCAAAACCACCGTGAGAGACTACTACACACCCCACTAGGATGACCCATGAAAGAGAGGTAGTAACAATTGTCGAATATGTGGAGAAATTGGAAACTCATACACTGCTGTTAGGAATTTAAAATGGCACAGCAACTTTAGAAAACAGTCTAATGGTTGCTCAGATGATTAAATATAGAGTTACTCTATGATCCAGCAATTCCACTGCAAGATATTAAATGAGCCAGGCACAGTGGCTGACACCTGTAATCCCAGCACTTTGGGAGAACAAGGTGGGTGGATCACAAGGTCAGGAGATCGAGACCATCCTGGCTAACATGGTGAAACCCCGTTTCTACTAAAAATACAAAAAAATTAGCCAGGCATGGTGGCGGGTGCCTGTAGTCCCAACTACTTGGGAGGCTGAGACAGGAGAATGGCGTGAACCCAAGAGGTGGAGCTTGCAGTGAGCTGAGACTGCACCACTGCACTCCAGCCTGGGCGACAGAGCAAGGTGACAGAACGAGACACTGTCTCAAAAAAAAAAAAAAAAAAAAAAAAATCTGAAATGAGAGAGAAGTGAAAATATACGTGCATGCAAAATCCTGTATACAAATGTTCATTGCAACATTATTCATAATAGCCCAAAAGCAGAAAAACCCAGATATCCACCAAGTGATGAATGGATAAATAAAATGTGGTGTATCCGTACAGTGGAATATAAACAATAAAGAGAAAGAAAGTATTGATGCATGCTACAACGTGGATGAAACTTGAAAACATTATTCCAAATGAAAGAAACCAATCACACAAGATTGCATCTTGTACAATTCCACTTACATGAAATGTCTAGAATAAGCCCGTCTATAGAGACACGAAGTAGACTGTGATTGCCTGGGGATTGGGGGTGTTGAGGGAATAATTGAGGGGTTAAATATGTGGAGTTTCCTTAGGAGGTGATGAAAATGTTTTAAAATTGTGGTGACTGTTGTCCAGCTCCATGAATATATACTAAAAGCCATTGAATTATGCACTCTAAATGGGTAAATTATATGTGAACACATGCTTATATCAATCACTAAAGCTGTTAAAAAATCATAGAGTTCGCTAAACCCTTCACTCAATTTCTCTCAAAGTTAACAACTTACCTAACTATAATACAATTATCAGAGCAGGAAATCAATGCCAGAATGATACTATTAATGGAAGATCTCCCCAGTCTTTCTCTTCATGTTGTTTTCCTGTTCCAGGTTCCAATCCAGGTTCACACATTGCATTCAGTTATGTCCTTTTCATCTCCTCCGATCTATGACTTTTCTTCAGTCTTTCCTAGCTTTTCCTGACCTTAAGTGAAAACTAATCAATTGTTTTGTGTAGGGAATGCTTGAGTTTTCTCACAATTTAATTGAGGTTTCGAATTTTGGGCAAGAAAACCATAAAAGTGATACTGTGTCCTGATTGCATCATGTCAGGGAGTACATGAGGTTGATGTTTTATTATTGGTGATGTTAACCTTGATCACTTGATTAAGGTATGTCTGCCAAGTTTCTGCATTGTAAAGTTACTGGTTTCTTCTTTGGAATTGATTTAAAATCTTGTGGAAATATTTTGAGCAGTGGTAATACCCTGTTTTCATCAAACTTTCAGCCACTAATTTTTGCATCCATTAATGGATCTTGCCTGCAATGTATTGTGGTATTTCCAAGGTGATGATTTTCTGTCGTTTTTTCCCTACGTTTACTAGTAAGAGTTCGTTAATTAAATTCTGTAAGGAAAAGCTGTTCCTCCTCATTTATCTATGTATTTATAAATACAGGTCATTTTTATTTTATTCTGTGGGTTATTTCCAACACTATACTGATGATCATTATTATTTTGCTCAAATTTTCCAGCATTGGCCATTGGAGGCTCCTTCGGGCAGGCCCTTGTGTTTTTGTTTTGTTTTTTTAACATATTATCATCCATTTTCACATACTGTTTTCTTGCTTTCTGAAACCATAAGACATTCTAGGTTTACTTTTATTTTTCTGCCTCAACACTGGGATTAACCTTTTTTTCAAGAAACCTGATTCCTTGTATTGAAGAATGGTATTTAGAAATCAAAATTTGGGCGTTAAGTGTGCCCATTGCTACTAGGATGTCATTGCACCTAAGCCCGCTCAGCAGACAGAGCTAGGAAACCAGGTGTATGTATATTAACCCATGAACACACACATATACCTCTTTATTTCTGTATCTACCGATCTGTGTTTAAAAATATGAGTTATTTGTAACTTCTTTCTGTGACAGGAAGAAACCTAGTTCTCGTTATTTACAATATCTTCACGTCTTTGATTTTTTTCTGGTAATTACACAATTACTAACTCCTACCTCTGTGCCCAAACCACTGTCTTATTAACAAAGAAATTCTTAATTTCCAGTGAGACAAACCTCTCCCATGTTTTCTACTTCAGAATTATCTTGACTCTTTTTGGTTCTTTGCTTGGCCATATACATTTTAAAAAACATTTTTTCAAGTAAAATTTAAAAAAAAAAACCTGTTGGGCCAGGATCATGCCTATAATGCCAGTGCTTTGAGAGGCCAACGCTGGAGGATTGCTTGAGGCCAGGAGTTTGAGACCAGCATGGGCAACATAGTGAGTCCCCCATCTCTTAAAAAAAAACAAAACAAAACACTTAGCCAAGCATGCTGGCACATGCCTGCAGGCCCAGCTACTCAGGACGCCAAGGCAGAAGGATAGCTTGAGCCCAGTAGCTCAAGACCACAGTGAGGTGTGATCACACTACTATACTCAGCATGGGTGACAGAACAAGGCTCTTGTCTCTAAATTAAAAAAAAAAAGAAGAAAAAAAGGTAATTTTTATTGGAATTACTTTGAATGTCTAGATAAGTTTGAGGAAAATTCAATTTTAACTTTATTTTATGATGTAGCTCTATTTAGGTCATTTTAAACATAATTAATAGTTTCATCATTTTCTCCATAAAGGTCTTACATACCTTTTGTAAGATTTATTCCTAGATACATAATATATATATAGGTAGATATATATATATATATATATATTTTTTTTTTTTTTTTTAGACGGAGTCTCACTCTGTCGCCCAGGCTGGAGTGCAGTGGCACAGTCTCAGCTCACTGTAAGCTCTGCTTCCCGGGTTCACACCATTCTCCTGCCTCAGCCTCCCGAGTAGCTGGGACTACAGGCGCCCACTACCACGCCCGGCTAATTTTTTGTGTGTAATTTTTAGTAGAGACGGGGTTTCACCGTGTTAGTCGGGATGGTCTCGATCTCCTGACCTCATGATCCATCTGCCTCTGCCTCCCAAAGTGCTGGGATTATAGGTGTGAGCCACTGCGCCTGGCCGATACATAATATTTTTTTAACGTCCTGTAAATTTTTTTTTGAGTACACTTCCTAACTACTGCTTGTGTACAGAAATGCAACTGATCTTTGTAAACTGATTTTGAATTCATCAACTAAATTCTTATTGATTCATCCATTGATTATTTTGTGTTTTCTACACAGACATAGTAAACAATGATAGTGTTATTCTCACTTGTTTTGTTTCTTACTTTGTAATTATAAGCCAAATGTATATATATACACACACACATACATACACACACACACATATATATCTCAGGATATACAATTACAAAATGTGAGTCAGGCTGCACAATATGCATAGAAAAAAAACAGGAAAAAAAGCACAAAAATGGAAGCAGTGAATTAAATAATTATGGATACGTTTTTCTTTTTAAATGTATCGCCATACTGTTCAGGTTTTCCAAAATAAGTATCTATCACTTTCATTATGAGGAAAAAAAACAAACTTAAAAATAAAAGACAATTTAAAAGTAGGGATGATTTACTAAAAACACCCAGTTAGAAATAAAACAATCAAGTAGCTCTGATGTGCCTGCTCAGGACAGAGCCAGCAGCCTGCATAGTTATGGACTAATATACCATGTTATTGTCAAGAAAACAACCTCTTAGATTTCTGCAACTTTGTTTTTCCAGTAAGGGAATGTATGCAATTGACCTGTCAAAGATATACAGTCATCTTTACACTTGATCTTAGCCAAAAAGCCACAATTGCTCTTTAATTCATTTGTTTTGAAAGGTAGCAAACTCTTAATTATCAATACAATATATTTTATCCTCTTTATGAATTATTTATAATAGTTTCTTTTTAGGATGCCTTAACTCATGCTGCTTATTTCCTAAGGATAAACTGGAAATACAGATAATTTGTAACTGGTACTACACTCCCTATTTTACAGATAAGGAAACAGACACTTTAGAGATTAAGTAGGTCCTTTCTCTAATGCCTCTGCTGGCTTCCTCTACCTACCCCATAGTACCTTGTCTCCATCGTGACACTCATCAAAATTTTCTGTCATCTCCATCATAAGCTCCATGAGATTTAGATCTTATTCCTGTTCCCCTCTGTTTCCCCAGACCTAGCACAGTAACTGTGCTAGGCACATAGCACAGTATAGTAGATAGATGATCAATAAATAGCTATCGAATGTTGAATGAGTTTTTTCCTCTCTTTTGTTTCTTTTTTTGTTTTTTTGAAACAGAGTCTCACTCTATTGCCCAGGCCGGAGTGCAGTGGTGTGATCTCGGCACACCACAACCTCGGCCTCCTGGGTTGAAGTGATTCTCCTCCTCAGCCTTCTGGGTAGCTGGGACTACAGGCGTGTGCCACCCCACCCAGCTAATTTTTGTAGTTTTTATAGAGATGAGGTCTCACTATGTTGCCCAGGCTGGTCTGGAACTCCTGGCCTCAAGTGATCCACCCATCTTAGCGTCCCAAGGTGCTAGGATTACAGGCATAAGCCACCACACCTGGCCACAATCCACTTTCAAAAAAATCACAGTGTCTGCCAAATTAAATGTTTGATTGATTGCTTTTGGAAATATTCACAACAAAATTTGACTACATTTGGGTGAGAATTGAAAACAATCAGTGAGTAAAGGCTCCTAATGAACAGTGTTTGGAGGCAAAATTACCTTTCTGTCCACCTTTTCTGGTGTAAAGAACTTTTCATATGGTAAAACATTTTTTTTCTGTTATACCATTTAGGCCTGTTAGTATTACAGCATCTAGATGCTAATTAATTACATGTAATTCTTCATTGAGCTGCATTTATATTAAAAGAAAAGACAGATAAAATTAAGTCAATGTAATTCATAAAAGTCTCTTTATTTAAAGGAAGATTTCCTCTTTTAATCAATTATCTCAACAACAGCTTTATGTGCCTAGAACTACTTTAGATGTGTGTAGAAGTAATTTTATTGGCCGGGCGCAGTGGCTCACGCCTGTAATCCCAGCACTTTGGGAGGCCGAGGTGGGCAGATCATAAGGTCAGGAGATCAAGACCATCCTGGCTAACATGGTGAAACCCCGTCTCTACTAAAAATACAAAAAAATTAGCTGGGCTTGGTGGTGGGCGCCTGTAGATCCAGCTACTGGGGAGGCTGAGGCAGGAGAATGACGTGAACCTGGGAGGCGGAGCTTGCAGTGAGCCGAGATCACGCCACTGCACTCCAGCCTGGGTGACAGAGAGAGACTCTATCTCAAAAAAAAAAAAAAAAAAAAAAAAAGAAGTAATTTTATTATAGACAGAGACAATGATACAGTATTAAAGTTTCTTAGTTTCTAACATATTGAGAATATAGCAATCATGACTAATTCAGTTCAGTTTATTAAGTTGGTACATAAATCTGACATTCATTGAGGTGTGCCAGTGCTGTAAATACTGTGCAAGATGGTCACTGTATAAAAATGAGTAAAACACTACCAAAAAGCTCACAGTCTAACGTGGTATCTTTGAACATTAATATATTGGTTCTTTCTTTTCTCGTATATGTTTTGTTGCTAAATTTAGGGTAAAGAAGGCTTATATTAATTTGGTCAAGAGCTGTAGCCCAAAGCTTAATTTTTTTCCAGGTGGCCTGTTGAAGCCATTAGCAGCAGCACTTTATGTGCAAATAGAATTCAGTGAAGGAAAGGTCTCATACACTCAGCTGCTTTTATCTCATGTACCAGAATGTTCCCTGTATTTGTGTCAGGGGTGGGAGGTGATGGGCAGTGTTATGAAGAAAAGGATATCTGATATTTCCTCCTCATACTGTGATGGGGAACATAAAAAGGAAAAAGTATCTGCTCTGTAAATATCTTCATACAGTTGGTACCCAGTGTCAGCAGACAGTGAACTCAAGTCTGTCTCCTGTGTGTGTGTGTATGTGTAAAAGTGTGTTAAAAGATTAATTTTTTTCTTCTTGGCAGGTGTCCTTGTAGACTTGGGTCTGGAGGAAAATGGGACAGCCCATCAGAGAGCAGAAAAATATGTTGTTCGTCTAGACAATGAGATTCAAACCAAGTTTGAAGTTTTTATGAGGAGAGTGAAACAGAACCCGTACACACTGTTTGTGCTAGTTCATGACAACTCCCATGTGGAACTAACGAGGTGATTGGTTCAGAGTGAGCAAATGGAGTCTCCCTTCTACAGGAATAATTGTTACCTAATGAAATGTGTTAAATGTGGCCAGGTGTGGTGGCTCACGCCTGTAATCCCAACACTTTGGGAGGCCGAGGTGGGTGGATCACTTGAGGTCAGGAGTTTGAGACCAGCCTGGCCAACATGGTGAAACCCCATGCTACTAAAAATACAAAAATCAGCCAGGCCTGGTAGCACATGCCTGTAATCCCAGCTACTTGGGAGGCTGAGGCAGGAGAATTGTTTGAACCCAGGCGCTGGAGGTTGCAGTGAGCCAAGATCACACCACTGCACTCCTGTCTGGGTGACAGAGTGAGACTTTGTCTCAAAAAAAAAAAAAGAAAAGAAAAGAAAATGTGTTAAAGGTGATTCCAAAGCCCAGGGACCCTAACGTTTGCCGTCTTCTTACTGATAACCTTTTCCTACCCTTTTCTTGTTTCCTCAGCTTTTCTCATCGATTTCACGTTGGTTTTATGTTAACTACATATGTTGGTCCATTTTCATGCTGCTGATAAGGACATACCTGAGACTGGGAAAATTTACAAAAGAAAGAGGTTTAATTGGACTCACAGTTCCTCATAGCAGGGGAAGCCTCACAATCATGGCATAAGGCAAGGAGGAGCAAGTCACATCTTACAAGGATGGCAACAGGCAAAGAGAGAATGAGGAAGATGTAAAACCAGAAACCTCTGATAATATCATCAGATCTCATGAGACTTACTCACTGTCACAAGAACAGCACGGGAAAGACCCGCCCCCGTAATTCAGTCATCTCCTACTGGGTCCCTCCCACAACATGTGGGAATTATGGGAGCTACAAGATGAGATTTGGGTGGAGATACAGAGCCAAACCATATCTTTCTAACCCTGGCCCCTCCCAAATCTCATATCCTCACATTTCAAAACTAATTATGCCTTCCCAACAGTCCCCCAAAGTCTCAACTCTTTTCAGCATTAACTCAAAAGTCCAAAGTCTCATCTGAGACAAGGCAAGTCCCTTCTGCCTATGAGCCTGTAAAATCAAAAGCAAGTTAGTTTCTTCCTCGATACAATGAGGGTACAGGCATTGGATAAATATAGCCATTCCAAATGGGAGAAATTGACTAAAACAAAGGGGCTACAGGCCCCAGTAGGAACTCTGTGTGGTGGATCTGACCCCACATTTCCCTTCCACACTGCCCTAGCAGAGGTTCTCCATGAGGGCTCCGCCACTGCAGCAAACTTTTGCCTGGGCATCCAGGCATTTCGATACATCTTCTGAAATCTAGGCAGAGGTTCCCAAACCTCATTTCTTGACTTCTGTGCACCCACAGGCTCAACACCATGTGGAAACTGCCAAGGCTTGGGGCTTCCACCCTCTGAAGCAACAGCCCAAGCTGTACATTGGTCCCTTTTAGTCATGGCTGGAGCAGCTGGGACACAGGGGTCCAAGTCCCTAGGCTGCACACAGCACATGGCCCAGCCCACAAAACCACTTTTCCCTCCCAGGCCTCTAGGTCTGTGGATGGGGGGGGCTGCCATGAAGACCTCTAACATGCCCTGGAGACATTTTCCCCCATTGTCTTGGGGACTAACATTCGGCTCCTCATTACTTATGCAAATTTCTCCAGCCAGCTTATGCAGGGAAACTCCCCCTTAAAATACTATCAGATCTCGTGAGACTTTTGCTATCACAAGAACAGCGTGGGAAAGACCTGTCCCCGTAATTCAGTCATCTCCCACTGGCTCCCTCCCATACCACATGGGAATTATGGGAGCTACAAGATGAGATTTGGGTGGGGAAACAGAGCCAAATCATATCACTACACTCTGGATGAATTAAAGATTCCTGAAAAAATTTTGTTTTAAGAGCTTGGTAGAACTCAGCTTTGTCAGAGAAAGGACAGCAATAAGGAAGTTAGGATGAATGAGCTCCTGGAAGGGTGATGTGCTTCCCTCTCTGCTCCAACGCACTTTTGCATTTGGCCTTGCTTCTCTTCCTTCCTCTCCCACTATTTCTGCTCTTCTTTGCCCTTCTCTTTTCCCTCTTGCGTTTAAAAGCAGTAGAGATGCACTTTCATGACCTGAAATCTTCCCCAGTTCTCCATTTTAAACAAGAGAGTATCATATTTACTGGATGAAATTATTATTATTATTATTATTATTATTATTATTATTGAGATAGAGTCTCGCTCTGTCACCCAGGCTGGAGTCCAGTGGCGCAGTCTCGGCTCACTGCAACCTCTGCCTCCTGGGTTCAGGCAGTTCTGTGCCTCAGCCTCCCAAATAGCTGGTATTACAGGTGCCCGCCAGACATCTGGCTAATTTTTGTATTTTTAGTAGAGATGGGGTTTCACCATCTTGACCAGGCTGGTCTTGAACTCCTGACCTCGTGATTCACCCGCCTTGGCCTCCCAAAGTGCTGGGATTACAGGTGTGAGCCACCGTGCCTGGCCTGGATGAAGTTATTAGTGAAAGAGAAATTGGCAGGGTGTGGTGTCTCACACCTGTAATCCCAGCACCTTAAGAGGCCAAGGCAGGTGGATTACTTGAGGTCAGGAGTTCAAGACCAGCCTGGCCAACATGGTGAAACCCCGTCTCTACCAGAAATACAAAAAAATTAGCCAGGCGTGGTGGCACATGCCTGTAATCTCAGCTACTCGGGAGGCTGAAGCAGGAGAATCACTTGAACGCAGGAGGCAGAGGTTGCAGTGAGCAGAGATGATGCCACTGCACTCCAGCCTAGATGACAGAGAGAGACTCCATCTCAAAAAAAAAAAAAAAAGAAGGAGTCAAATGTGGAGCCACTTTTGCTCCCAGATCAAATTATAGTAATTATCTGGTAGGGGACATCTTTGCTCCTATGGATTAAAAGGCAAATCGGCAGGGGTGGGGGATGGCAAATAGTCATCATGTATTACATATCATGGTTTGTCCTCACCATGTAATGGGGAGAGAAATTTCAGGCATGATCAAGCATTGATAGATTTTCTTTTCTCCAGGAGATGCTGAGGTTAAGAATCTGGAAGTTTTTGGTTTGTGGTAGGGAAATGTCAGAATTGCAAAAGCTCTTATTCAGAAGCCAGAAAGTGTTGGATAATCCTCCACAATCTGAAACCTAGGTATAAACCAGGTGTATAAACCATACATAGGTATAAATAAGATCTTGTAGAACTTGTTAGATTTCAAAGAAAGGAAGGAAAGGAGAGAGAGAGCGGGAAAAGAAATTTTGCCCACATCTGTTCAGGTCTTGGTAGTCTTCTATGAGCAGGAATGGCTCATGGACCCTGTGTTGCCCAGGCTGGAGCGCAGTGGTGTGATTTCTGCTCACCGCAACCTCCTCCTCCTGGTTCAAGCATTTCTCCTGCCTTAGCCTCCCAAGTAGCTAGGATTACAGGCACACACCACCACACCCAGCTAATTTTTTTTGTATTTTTTTTTTTTTTAAATAGAGACGGGTTTCACCATGTAGGCCAGGCTGGTTTTGAACTCCTGACCTCAGGTGGTCTATCTGCCTTGGCCTCCCAAAGTGCTGGGATTACAGATGTGAGCCACCATGCCCGGCCCAACTGCAGATTTAGATATCACTGGTCTAAATAACTGAGTTTGCACTTTGAGGTATATTGGGAATAAACTGAAAAGGAAAAAAAAATACATATTCCTGAAATCTGTCTGAAAAGAGGGAATGTAAATTTTTTCCCTTCCGTGTCAAATTTTGGTTGTTTCTACTCTGCTCCCAATTGAAAAGAGATAGAAAAATAAAAACTAAAACAGTATCTCCTTGTTAGGGTCTGATTCTGTATCTACTTGGTTAAATGAGGTATTAATATGACTTTCAATTTTTCTACAGTGTCATTTCAGGCTCTTTGTCACATGGCGAACCCAGTCATGGACTAGCTGATAGGGTCATTAATTGCAGAGAAGTTCTGGAAGCTTTCAACCTCCTGGTGCTCCAGGTCAGCTCCTTCCCATACACTCTGCAGACCCAACAGTCCCGCATTAGCTCTAGCAATGAGGTTCACTGGATACAACTGGATACCGGGGTGAGTCTCTTGCCTGCTGTCTGATACCCTGTCATGTTCTTAGTTCCCCAGAGGGTAGGACCTTGTAACAAAATATGTCACGGCTTAAGATCATATTCATAAGAATTCAAAATCTAATATAATGCTTTATGTAAGACTTCAAAAATCCGGCCGGGCGTGGTGGCTCATGCCTGTAATTCCAGCACTTCAGGAGGCTAAGGCGGGTGGATCACGAGGTCAGGAGATCGAGACCATCCTGGCTAACATGGTGAAACCCGTCTCTACTGAAAATACAAAAAATTAGCCAGGTGTGCTGGTGGGTGCCTGTAGTCCTAGCTACTCGGGAGGCTGAGGCAGGAGAATCACTTGAACCCGGGAGGTGGAGGTTGCATGAGCCGAGATCGTGCCATTACACTCCAGCCTGGAGGACAGAATGAGACTCTGTCTCAAAAATAAATAAATAAAAATAAATAAATAAATATCTAACGTAATTCTGTATCTTCCAAAAGTTCCATATATTTACAATTATTATAAGACTAAAGTCTAGTGAATATTATCCTGTATAAATCTGATTAGGTGGTTCTTTTCTTAGGTTTCATGCAGATGCGAAATTATCTGTCCTATATAATTTTTCAAAAAGAAAATGTTGATGTTATCTGAGGCCATGATCAATATCCTGGATTTCCTTTGTGCCTTCATATGATTAATTTCACCCTGAGACCTGGAAATTTTATTGTCCTCTTGGATGGCCTTTTTGTCATGTTTTAGTCTGATGATCTGCATCACTGTTAATTACTCTCTTGCTCCTCCAGCAACTGGGTTTTGTTTTAAATCAGTTTTCACAGTCTTCTGTATGAAATGGGATGATGGCACTGTTACTTTAAATAACTCCATAGTAGCAGTGAATGTGTTGAGACTACCTATCTCAACATTGGATATATCCAGGGATTTATAGTTTTTACTCCAATCTCTACTATTGAAAAATATTTTGTATGACCTACAAACTGTATGCTAAATATACTATCAAAGAAAAGAAATATGAGTTTCATAAAAATAATAAAAATTAGCCATTAAGCAATGGATCCTTCATTTAAAAATACTGAACACACTGGATATTTTTAAATAAACATGGTTAAGTAAAAAACACCAAAAATGTCTTACATAAAACTAACATTTATTTTTCAACCCGATGCATTTTATTGTGTCATGAAGAAGGTAAGTTTTCGCCGACTTTGCGCTCTTGTCTTCGAGCATTGGTTTGTTCCTTGCAAGCAGGAAGCTCAGGTCCTTGAATCTTCTTGTCTTCAGCAGTCACTGCCTTATGAGAACTAACTCAGTGTGTTCACTATCATTAGAGATTACTTTGAGCTTTTGCTTTGCTTTCTTGGTATCTTCTCCATGCCAGCTCCAGCCATTCATTGGGCAGTCGAGGTAGGGGTGAGATAACAGAGCTGCCAGAGTTCCTTTGCCTCCAAACTACAAGGGGAGCCTATGGGCTACCCAAGTAGCTGCTGGGTTGCTCTGACAAAGAATGGGATTGCCGAGAGAATGAATGGAAATAAAAATTATTTTTTAAATTAATTTTTTTGAGGCGGAGTTTCGCTCTGTCACCCAGGCTGGAGTGCAGTGGTACGAACTCAGCTTACTGCAACCTCCGCCTCCCAGGTTCGAGCAATTCTCCTGCCTCAGCCTCCAGAGTAGCTGGGATTACAGGTGCCCGCCACCATGCCTGGCTAATTTTTGTTTTTTTAGTAGAGACCAAGTTTCACCATGTTGGCCAGGGTGATCTTGAACTCCCAACCTCAGGTGATCCACAAGCCTCTCAAAGTCCTGGGATTACAGGTGTGAGCCAAGAATAATTAATTTTTTAATCCCCCAGATAGTTCTCCTATTATACATTAAATTTCAGTATATTGTTGGAGTGTAGAGAGAACTGTCCTAATTCAGTCTTTTCCAAAAGGGATCACACCCCAGTGATAGGAAGAAGGACCAATAGCCTCTGCCTTTATTTTCTCTTACCATGAAATAGAGAAACAGGTTTAAAATAATTTTCCTTAAAAGTCATTTTAGCCGGGCACAGTGGCTCACACCTGTAATCCCAGCACTTTGGGAGGCCGAGGCGGATGGATCGCTTGAGCCTAGGAGTTCAAGACCAGCCAGGGCAACATGGTGAGACCCCATCTCTACAAGAAGTACAAAAGTTAGCCAGACGTGCATCTGTAGTCCCAGCTACTCGGGAGGTGGAGTTGGGAAGACTTTTTGAACCCAGGAGGTTGAGGCTGCAGTGAGCTGAGATTGTGTCACTACACTCCAGCTTGGGAGACAGAGCAAGACCCTGTACCCCAAAAAAAAAAAAAAATCATTTTAAGGAAATGATTAATTTTTAAGGTTTAATAATGGTATTACAGTTATTTATTTATTTATTTTTGAGTCGGGGTCTGACACCCCTGCTGGAATGCAGTGGTACAATCATGACTCACTGCAGCCTCAAACTCCTGGGCTCAAACAATCCTCCCACCTCACCCTCCCAAGTAGCAGAGCTACATGCAGATACCACCATGCCTGGCTAATTTAAAAATATTCTGTAGAGACAGTGTCTCACTTATTGTCCAGGCTGGTCTCAAACTCTTGGCCTCAAGCAGTTCTCCCATCTTGACCTCCCAAAGTGTTAGGATTACAGGCATGAGCCACTGTACCTAGCCTGTGGTTATGTTTCTGAAAAGGATTCTTGGCCAGGCACAGTGGCTCACGCCTGTAAACTCAGCACCCTGGGAGGCTGAGATGAGTGGATCACTTGAGATCGGGAGTTCGAGACCAACCTGGCCAATGTGGTGAAACCCCATCTCTACTAAAAATACAAAAATTAGTCGGGTGTGGTGGCTAGGCACCTGTAATCCCAGCTACTCTGGAGGCTGAGGCCGGAGAATTGCTTGAACCCAGGAAATGGGGATTGCAGTGAGCCGAGATTACGCCACTGCACTCCAGCCTAGGCGACAGAGAAAGACTCCATCTCAAAAAAAAAAAAAGATGAGGGGCTTCTTATCTTAGACATATCTAGTGATGTTCTTCTGGATTAAAGATATGATATCAGGTATTTGTTCAAACTAATTGAGAGGTGAAGAGTTATACTCTTCTTCAATTTAAGATTTAAAGAAATTGTCCCTGAAATTGAGATCAACATGGGATAAAGGGGAAAAAAATTTAATGTACAACAACTTTATACGTGTAAGGGAGAAGTTCCTGATGATCAGCGTCCTTTAGTTATCTTGAAGCCTATATCCCAGGAGGGATAATTGGAAAAAAGCAAATTAATTGAATTCAAAAAATATGATTGAGCACACTTGTGGACTTGTGTTGAATCTTGCAAAGAACACACAGAAAACTGATGGTTTAAGCTGAGTACAGTGGCTCACACCTGTAATCCCAGCACTTTGGGAGGCCGAGGCAGGCAGATCATTTGAGGTCCGGAGTTTGAGGCCAGCCTGGGCAACATGGTGAAACCCCGTCCCTACTAAAAATACAAAAATTATCCAGGCATAGTGGCGGGCAACTGTAATCCCAGCTACTCGGAAAGCTGAAGCAGGAGAATCACTTGAACCCGGGAGGTGGAGGTTGCAAAAAACCGAGATAGTGCCACTGCACTCCAGCATGGGTGACAGAGTGAGACTCTGTCTCAAAAAAAAAAAGAAAAAGAAAACTGATAGTTTAGAGGAAAAAGCGAAGTATATATCTAAGTCACTATTATCCAGAGGAGAATAAGACAATTTCAGAAAAACAAAATGCTCTGGGAGTTGAAGCGAGGGAGGAGTCACATTTATTTGAGAGGTCCAGGGGAAGCTCCATGGATAAGAGAACAGAGGATGATGGCCCTGGGGAGACAGGAAGGCCTGGGCAGGGGGGTGGGGGCAGGAGGAGGCACTCCTGGCAGCAGACAGGGTGGGCAGGGGACACAGAGGAGGAAACTGGGCATTTTTCAGAGAATGCTGCATAGGATGCAAAAGAAGCCTGGAAATACACACATGGAGGCTGTCAGTGCCAGGCTAGCAAAGTTTACACTTATTATACAGGCATTAAGGATTTTTTAGCCAGAGTATATATACACACACACATATATATAGCATTATTAGAATTTAGTATATAGTATATATACTACATATAGTGTATATATATACACACTATATAATTAGAATTAGTGTGTGTGTGTGTATATATATATATATATATATATAGCATTATTAGAATTTACCTGTTTCTTGTTAACAATGTAAAATGTTTAGTTTGTTTACCACCACCCTGGAAGTCCTGTGTCCCTTCTGGACACCCCCACTAAAGGGTAACACTATTCCGGCCTCCTGTACTACAGATTTGTTTTGCTCAGTATGGAGCTTATGTGAATGGAAACATGCAGTATGTACTCTCTTGTTTCTGACTTCCTTTGCTTAACATTTTGTTTGGGAAATTTGTAGTTTTCATGAATCGTAAATCATTCTTTTTGCTTTGTGTGTGTGTTACATTGTATGACTCCACCACCGTTCATGTATCCATCCTATTTTATTTTACATAGTACTGCTGTAACATCCTGGCACACCCTTTAGTAAATGTATGTATGCATTTCTTTTGGGTCTCTGAGAGTGAAATTTCTGGGTCATCAAGTACGTGTATGTTCAGCTTTAATAGCTACTGAGAGGCAGTTCATTCAATCTAGAGGCTAAGTCAAAGTGATTCGAAGTAGATCAGTCAGTGGCTTTTCTGATAATTTGGGTTAGAATGAACAAATACATGAATCAGAATGATGGTCCTGGCAATAAAATGGATGGGAGACATGGTACATTTTCTAGGATTTGTTTATTCAGGGAGAGGGAAGAACCAGAAATATTTTTGAGGTGTTACCTTTAGTTGGAAAAAAGAAGTTGAAAGAAGTTTTTTGTTTTGTTTTGTTTTTTGAGACACAGTCTCACTCTGTCAGCCAGGTTGGAGTGCAGTGCCACGATCTCGGCTCACTGCAACCTCTGCCTCCCGGGTTCAAGCGATTCTCCTGCATCAGCCTCCTAAGTAGCTGGGATTACAGGCGTGCGCCACCACGCTTGGCTAATTTTTTATATTTTCAGTAGAGATGGGGTTTCACCGTGTTGGCCAGGCTGGTCTTGAACTCCTGACCTCAAGTGATCTGCCCTCCTCGGCCTCCCAAAGTGCTGGGATTATAGGCATGAGCCACTGTGCCTGGCCGGAAAGAAGTTTGATTTGTGGAGGGCAGATGAGACTGACTTTGAGTTAAGATGCAGGTGAGCACACCATTGTGTAGATTTTTTGTTTTTTTGTTTGTTTTGTTTTGTTTTAACAAACAGTGATTATTGAGGCAGCTAGTGTGGTTAGAATCATGGAAGAAAATAACAAAGAGAACTGCCAAGAGGGCAGTGAGGCCAGGGGCCAACAAGTCATCACCACTGGCGTTGGCCTCAGGAGTCCTTGGTGACCTTCCAGGGAACAGCATCTGGAGAGCAGAGCGTTGGACAGGAGCAAAGGCAGAGACAGCAGCGAAAGCACTGGGAGCATGGAGGGTCACTGAGAGGGCAGGCCTTCCACACAGGAGAGTTTGCCTTATGAGAAGGGACATTCTCCCCCCAGAAATAGTGATTCAATAAGTCATACGATTTATGATACCTGAAACGTATCTTTACAGTAAAATCATTCAGTTTCATAACTCATGATTTAAAGAATGGTTCCACTCATTTCTATTAAAACTTTTGTAACACAAAACCATCATTACAGTTTAATGCAAACAGAACAGACGGGGAAACCATTCACTTCTAATTCTAATTTTTAGTAGCTCTAGTTCTCAAAACCCATACTGGCTCTAGTTAATCACAGGCCGTCTATTTACCAACCTGCTAAGAAAAAAGAGAGAGAGATAAAAACGAGGACAGGTGGATGCAAGGTGGATGCATCGTATCCAGCAGTTCTAATGCTGTGTCAGGAAGAGCAGCAGGCTCGGAGTAGGATTTAATAATTTCCCAAAGAAAAAGGGGCCAAGGATGAGCAGGAAATGTGAAGACCAAGTACACACTTTTTTTTTTTTTTTGAGACGGAGTCTCGCTCTGTCGCCCAGGCTGGAGTGCAGTAGCGCTGTCTCGGCTCACTGCAAGCTCCGCCTCCTGGGTTCACGCCATTCTCCCGCCTCAGCCTCCTGAGTAGCTGGCACTACAGACGCCGCGCTGCCACCTCGCCTGGCTAGGTTTTTTTGTATTTTTTTTAGTAGAGATGGGGTTTCACCGTGTTAGCCAGGATGGTCTCGATCTCCTGACCTCGTGATCCACCCGTCTCAGCCTCCCAAAGTGCTGGGATTACAGGCTTGAGCCACCGTGCCTGGCCGACCAAGTACACACTTCATAAAGCTTTTCCAAATGACTCTGTGTCTGCAGTCTAGATGAGGAGGGAAGCTTAGATGGATGACTTTTTTCCCTGGGAAATGACTTATTTGACACAGTTACCCAGAACACAGCTAAGCCCAGAACGAAATAAGCAAAGGCTTCTAGCCTTGAAAACAGATGTCATTCAATCTATGTTGTCAGTCTCCAGTATCTCTAAGAACATATTCTGGTGCTCTCATAAAGCCTGTTTACTCTCAAATGTATTCCCAAAAGCAGGGTTTTGGGGCGGGGGGCTCAAAAAATTAGAAGCTTTCAGTTAAAACTCGCTTTATTTTTATCTTATGGGCCTTATAAATCATACAGTTGTTTCTCTTTAGATGGTTACTGAAAAGCTCAGAACCAGCCGGGCACATTGACTCATGTCTGTAATCCCAGCACTTTGGGAGGCCAAGGCAGGTGGATCACCTGAGGTCAGGAATTCAAGACCAGCCTGCTAACATGGTGAAACCTCATCTCTACTAAAAATACAAAAATTAGCTGGGTGTGGTGGTGCGTGCTTGTAGTCCCAGCTACTTGGGAGGCTGAGGCAGGAGAATGGCTTGAGCCCAAGAGGCCGAGGTTGCAGTAGCTGAGATCACACCACTGCACTCCAGCCTGGGTGACAGAGTGAGACTCCTCAAAAAAAAAAAAAAAGCTCAGAATTTGGGCTACCAAATTTGTAGCCCACTTCTAACAAAATATGTGGAAACTACTGGCATGCATTTTAGGGAATACTTACTTTATCCCTGGCCCAGTCTTCCTTCTCTTACCCTTGCTTTTTCTTCCTCTGATTGCTTAATTTATTTTTATCTTAATATATGTATATAATTTTTTTTTTTTTTTTTTTGAGACTGAATTTCGCTCTGTCGCCCAGGCTGGAGTACAGTGACTCTCTCGGCTCACTGCAACCTCCACCTCCTTGTTCAAGGTATTCTCCTGCCTCAGCCTCCCGAGTAGCTGGGTATATAGGCACCCGCCACCATGCCTGGCTAATTTTTGTATTTTTAGTAGAGATGGGGTTTCACCATATTGGCCAGGCTGATCTCAAAAAAAAGTGCTGGGTTTACAGGTGTGAGCCACTGCACCCAGCTTTTATCTTATTACATTTTTTAAAGCTGTCTTATTTCCTTTATGAGTTGGAGAGTGCTTAAATAAAAATGTCAACACATAATAAATAACAAAAGTGGGCCAGGTGCAGTGGCTCATGCCTGTAATCGCAGCACTTTGGGAGGCTGAGGCCAGGAATTCAAGACCAGCCTGACCAACGTGACGAAACCCCGTCTCTCCTAAAAATGCAAAAAAAAAAAAAAAAAAAAAATGAGCCAGGCATGGTGGTGGACACCTGTAATCCCAGCCACTCGGGAGGCTGAGGCAGGAGAATCACTTGAAACTGGGAGGCGGAGGTTGCAGTGAGCCATGATTGTGCCATTTCTCTCCAGCCTGGGCAACTTGGTTTCAAAAGAAAAAACTTGGTCTCAAAAAATAAAATAAAATAAAATAGACCAAATGGCACAGGCAACATAACAGCAAGACGTGACTGTAAAAAACTAATGCAGAAAAGATGCAAAAAAAACTATAAACAAAAACAGATTCATGAACTCAAAAAGCTTATTTAATATCCTGGAGCTTCTGAGTTTAAGGATAAGCAACTTGTCACCCTTCTCAAGATCCTCTGAGGGCATCTTTGTGTCACATCCTAAAATAGCTATTTATTTTCGTAGTAATGACTGACTCATCAAGAGGGGGGCCACATTAAATACTGTGGGTCCTGTTTAAGGAAAGCGTGTATTCCATTTTTAAAGTAAAATTTGTTTGCAAAGATAAGCTTTTATGAATTACCATTATGAAATGATGTCAGAAAAGTTAAGGTTTCTGTAACAGAGGAGTTTGTCAGTATCTAGAGAGTTCTCAGGAGAGCCTATTTATCTGTATAGAGAACTGCTTCCAGCAGGGAAAAAGGCTGAGAATTGAGGCTGTCTGACCTTGTGTATCCCAACAAAAGAAAAAGAAAACGAACCATGTGCCTGAAGGAAGTGTGTCAGCTTTCCACTAATCACATATTCAGTTCCTTTGAAATGAAAATAAATTTCACTTAGTGCCTCAGAGATGACTGTAGAGTTGGTGTTGGGTTACATAATGAAACACAATATTTTTTTCTTACTTGTCAGAAAATAACCTCTTACAGGGACTCCCCCCCAAACCCCCCCCCCCACCCCACTTTCTAGAAAACAAGACACACTGTATCCTGTCCTCATTGGGTTTTTGCTCTGTATTTTGAACCAGGAGGACGTGGGCTGCGAGGAGAAGCTGTACTTTGGCTTGAATGAGTACAGCAAGTCTCTGCAGTGGGGGATCACGAGCCCACTTCTGAGATGTGACGAGACTTTTGAAAAAATGGTGAACACACTCTTGGAGAGGTAAATAGTAAATAAGGCCTTCTGCTCTTCTCTCTAGCGGTACTTGTAGATCTAAAATAGCCAAAAGCCTTTTGTGTCAGTGCTACAGGGTGTCTGATGGAGCCCTTGCAGGTAACATGCAAAGGCCAAATTAAAAATCCTTTCCTAAGATGCCCTACTATTGTTTTATGTGATCATCCAAGACCAATAAAGGAAAATACAACCGAAGTGGGCCGTTGCACTACTCTTCATGCTGAGTCAGCTTCCAGTCATGCTTCATTATGCTATCATCAGGAGATGGAAAGGGCAGAGAGGGATTTGTTTATTCAAGACCCACTTTTGGCCGGGCACGGTGGCTGACGCCTGTAATCCCAGCACTTTGGGAGGCCAAGGCGGGCGGATCACGAGGTCAGGAGATTGAGACCACCCTGGCTAACACGGTGAAACCCCGTCTCTACTAAAATTACAAAAAATTAGCCAGGTGTGGTGGCGGGCGTCTGTAGTCCCAGCTACTCGGGAGGCTGAGGCAGGAGAATGGCGTGAGCTGGGGAGGTGGAGCTTGCAGTGAGCTGAGATGGCGCCACTGTACTACAGCCTGGGCGACAGAGTGAGACTCTGTCTCAAAAAAAAAAAAAAAAAAGACCCCCTTCTCTGAGCTCCGGCCTCTCCTACCTTACACCTCAGACTTTGACATTTTTCCCTCTTTTCTCCCCTGTCCAGCACAGGCAAGGACCCTAAGATGATTCAGTAAAAACTAAACTTTACTATAAGAGATTTGAAGTATACCCTGGAAGAAATTAAAGAGCAATCAGATAATTGAGGTGAATTCAGTTCTTGGGGTGCCTCCTCCAGTCCCTGACCTTAGGGATTAAGGAATATAACTCTTCTGTCTTCTCTTCCTTTTCTTTAAAAAAAAAAAAAAAAAAAAAAAAAGTCCCCAGTTCCAGATTAAACTCTGAAAGAGTTTTTTTCTCTCTGTCACCTTGAATCATAGATTGAAAGGTAGGTAGAGACATTCGAATTTACCTAACCTAATACAGGTCCCTCTCTGCCCTCCACAGTATTCTGTTTGCTCATCCAATGTTGGGGCAATTGGGCTTTATTTTATGAGGCCATTCTAATTTTTAGTAGCTGTAGTTCTTCGAATGCCTTTAATTGATCATATTATTTAACGTCTATTTAACAAACCTGCCCATAATTTTGCTAAGAAAAAAGAAAAGGAAATTACAATGAGGACCTATGGATGCATCCTATTCAACAAGTTATAATACTGCATCCAGAAAGAGCGCCGGCTCAAGTAGGGTTTGGTATTTTTGCAGCTGTTGGGTTAGGGAAGTCTTAACTGACACTGTGACATTAATCCTTTCACAGCACGTGTAGTCTTAATTTTCCGAAGTCATTCCATGAGTACCCCCTCTAAGCGTTCCTACCCACCTGTTACATCCACCAGCTTGAAATGCATCTTCTTTTTCTGGTAACATCATTCAGAGTTTCATAACTTTTATTTTAAATGATGGTCCCATCAACTTCCTATTGTAGTTTTGTGCTACAAAAGTTGTAAGTATAGTTTAATGCAGGCATGACAGATTGGAGAAACTGTGCACTTCTAACTTCATGATTCCTTCAGAGTATGAAATAGAAATGCCAGATATCAAAGTTACCATTTATTCTAACTTTGGCTTTTCTACGTGGCCCAGCAAAAAAGCATTAAGCTTGAAACATAGATTATCTATACTTATTTCCTCCAGCCCAGTCACCCCAGCCTAATAGTAGCTGTGACTTACTGAATACCTGAAGGAACCAGCCCAGGATTTATTGAACTGAAGGATTTCTTCATTTCTACCCAACCTGCTAAATCCTTGCAATGTGTGAAGACATTGCTAGAGACTGGATAAAATCTAGACCTAGCTTTGTCTCTGATCAGTTGTATGAACTGGGACAAGCAACTGAACTTCTCTCTGCCCCTGAACTCATTCTCTTCCTATGAAAAGGCAGAGTGGGCTAGGTGTGGTGGCTCATGCCTGTAGTCCCACCACTTTGGGAGGCCAAGGTGGGGTGGATCACCTGAGGTCAGGAGTTCGAGACCAGCCTGGCCAACATGGCAAAACCCTGTCTCTACTAAAAATACAAAAAAAAAAAAAAAAGCCGGGCGTGGTGGCGGGCGCTGTAATCCCAGCTACCCAGGAGGCTTAGGCAGGCAGAATCATCTGAACCCGGGAGGGGAGGTTGCAGTGAACTGAGATTGCGCCATTGGACTCCAGTCCGAGCAAAAGTCCACTCCGTCTCAAAAAAAAAAAAAAAGAGGCCAGGCGCAGTGGCTCATATCTATAATCCCAGCACTTTGGGAGGCTGAGGCGGGCGGATCACCTGAGGTCAGGAGTTCGAGACCAGCCTGATCAACATGGAGAAACCCTGTCTCTACTAAAAATACAAAATTAGCCGGGCACATGCCTGTAATCCCAGCTACTCAGGGGGCTGAGGCAGGAGAATCACTTGAACCCAGGAGGCAAAGGTTGCAGTGAGCCGAGATTGCGCTACTGCACTCCAGCATGCCAGCCTTGGTGACAGAGCGGGACTCCGTCTCAAAGAAAAACAAAAGACAGAGTTGTTCATATACAGAGCATCTTGGTGCTTTCCAGTTCTAAAACACCTCAAAAGTGTTCATGTGTTATTCATTTGATAGCTGTCATTGGCATTTATTTGACCGGGAGGTTTTTCTGTGCAAGGCCAGTGGACCACTTGTTGTATTTTAAGTAGAATTATAGAATGGAACAAAGGTGAAGTCCCCCATCAGCCTACCCAGCTGCTGGTGGCTACATTGCTACCAGATGGCAACCAGAAAGAAAGTGCACAGCCCCAGCCTTATTCTACCAGGCTCCATGAGAGCCTTGGCCAACCTTGGACCCAGGGCCCACTTTGCCAGCACCTGCTTTCTTTCTTTTTTTCTTATTTTCTTTTTCTTGTTTCTTATTTCTTATTTTTTATTTTCTTACTTTCTTTTCTTATTTTTCTTACTCTTATGGGGACCTCTTCAGCTCCCCAGACTCTCACTCTGTCGCCCAGGCTGGAGTGCAATGGCATGATCTCGGCTCACTGCAACCTCCACCTCCCAGGTTCAAGTGACTGTCCTGCCTCAGCCTCCCAAGTAGCTGGGATTACAGGCATGTGCCCGACTAATTTTTGTACTTTTAGTAGAGATGGGGTTTCACCATGTTGGCTAGGCTGGTCTCGGAACTCCTGACCTCAAGTGATCCGCCCACCTCGTCCTCCCAAAGTGCTGGAATTACAGGCGTGAGCCACCACGCCCAGCCTACTTTCTGTTTTTTAAAAAAATTATTTTTATTCAGCAGCAGCAGTACTGCTGGGCAGTGTGCTCAGGGTAGCCAAGCACCTGCTTTCTTGACTAGCAGCTCTCCATACCTGTAAGTGGGTCCTCTTTGCCAGTTCGTACTCATTTTGTCATCAGGCCTGGCTGAGGCATAGCACCAAAAGGTGAGATTTGTTTTCTGACTCCTCTGTAATTGTAAAAACTGCCAATTTTAACAAAGGGATCCTCTTCCCTGGCAGTCCAGGCTTAGGGAAAAATGGTACCAAAGGCTGCTGCTACCAGCCTGAGATTTGCTTGGCTCCCTCGATGGAGCCAGGTCTCAGGTGATGAGGCTACAACACTAGGGGGTGCTATTTCTCCAGTCAGCTCCAGGTTTCTCCAGCACCAAGGAACAGTTTATGGAAAGATAGAGATTGCTATCTGTGAGGCTGACCTCAGATTAGTAATAATAATTACCCTTTTTATGTCTAATACTCGACAGATATTACACTGATGCCTCCATTTCCTTTATTGTGATCTTATATATCAGAGAAATAAGTGGACAGTGCTGTCATTCTAACCCAATGCCACCAGCAAGAGGTGAGGCTCCAGGGATTATCCATGATGACTATGGTGGCTATGAATGGAATAGACCAATGTGTCTCCGAATTTAATGTGGATGCAATTCCCCGGGAGTCTTGTTAAGCTTCAGATTCTGATTAGTAGGTCTGGGGTGGGGAGATTCAGCATTTCTAACAAGCTCCCAGGTGCTGCTGCTGCTGCTGCTGCTGCTGGTCTCTAGACCACAATTTGAGAAGAGAGGTCTCTAGACAATCTCTAAACCCCTTTACTATGCTGTACTTATCCCAACAGGTTGATTTGAATGCTTCGGAAGCTCAGCCTTTTCCTTCCAGTGATGTGGGATCCCAGGTCATTCTAGAGCTAAAGCCCTACTGATCAGTAGCCCCTTCCCCACCATGCTTAATCTGCATTCTTACTGCACAGGCCTTGCTGCTCCCAGCTGGCCCTGCTGCCTGAGTGCTAGTGCCTTGTGTTCTGTTGAAGGTACCCCAGGCTGCACAGCATGGTCGTCCGCTGCTATCTTCTCATCCAGCAGTACTCTGAGGCTCTGATGGCTCTCACCACCATGGCGTCACTCCGAGACCACAGCACACCAGAAACACTCAGCATTATGGATGACCTCATCAGCTCCCCAGGCAAAAACAAAAGTGGGAGGGGACACATGCTCATTATCAGGGTGCCCTCGGTGCAGCTGGCGATGTTAGCCAAGGAGCGGCTACAGGAGGTGCGCGACAAACTGGGTCTGCAGTATCGGTTCGAGATCATCCTTGGGAACCCGGCCACTGAACTCAGTGTTGCAACTCACTTTGTGGCGCGATTAAAGGTTAGCACTGGACAGACATTTCTCCTTTAAAATACCATTTGTTTCTCTTTTCTAGGAATCCTACATAGGTGGCTCAGGGGCCTGAGTTTAATAGATTTTTACACGTGTGTAAATTTGATTTCCATGACAGTGATAAGGCTCAATGAAGGGACATACTCACTTTCTTAATTAGAACCAATTTGTAAAGATTGCCCAGCCCCTTTATAGCAGGTGCATGCAGTTGGTCTTCCATGCTCTCCAACTGCAGGTGCAAAAAATGAGATGACCCAGGCCCCACGCAGTGGCTCAAGCCTGTAATCCCAGCACTTTGGGAGGCCGAGACGGGTGGATCACGAGGTCAGGAGATCGAGACCATCCTGGCTAACACAGTGAAACCCCGTCTCTACTAAAAAAGTACAAAAAACTAGCGAAGTGGCGGGCGCCTGTAGTCCCAGCTACTCCGGAGGCTGAGGCAGGAGAATGGCGTAAACCCGGGAGGCAGAGCTTGCAGTGAGCCGAGATCCAGCCACTGCACTCCAGCCTGGGCGACAGAGCGAGACCGCCTCTCAACAAAAAAAAAAAAAAATGAGATGACCCAATTTGACCCCATGTTTATTGGCCTTGTACAAGATGCATGTAGCCCACGGCCATCTGTTTTCTCAGAAAAAAAGGTAAGCTGTCCTCTCAGACCTTTGGTGGGGGTAACGCTTTAAGTATCCTCAACTCACTAATTCTTTTCTGTTCATCTAGCCTGTCTGTGAGCTCATGTCTAGAGTCGGTAAAGTATTGTTTCATCTTAGTTCTCAGAACTGTTCCTGGCCCTCTTGCATGTGGAATCCTCAACAGTTTGTTGTTTCTTTGTACTTGCTTTGACCCTCAGCCCCAAGGCTTTGGCTGGACTGAGACTTCGCCAGGCACCCTACAGAAGGATTTAGTGCATGACTGAGTCCCTCACTGCTCCCGCTGCACGGCCAGTGACTGACTGCTTCTCCCCTTCCTCTCCTGTCAGGCATCAGGGTGGGAGGAGTAGAACCTCAACCAACTAACCTAACTCGGTTTTTCTGGGCCTACAATCCAGTGGGGCCTAGCCATTAGAAAACATTTAATCAAATATCCACCTACAAGTCGCTGTGGAACTGAGCTAGTTTCTGTATGTCTGAGTTAGACCAACTTGTATCTGCACCCTATACATTAAATACTGAGCTAAACTGGGTTAAGGAAAATTTGGTTCAGCACAGATTTTATGAAAAGAAGGCACACAGTCTTGGGGGAATTTGCATTTTCACCCTGGGCTGCGGTTTCCCATCTGCAAAATGAGAGAATTGGGCTGTCTAATCTCTCAGAGTTCTACTTTGGGGATATTTATTTAGTGTTCAAAAATTGTTCTGGAGATGTAAATCTTCTTGTGTTCAGTTAGCTAACCTAAATTAAATAATCCAAAATGCAGACAAAATATCTTGTGTTAGCTTGATAAGCAACTGGAACAAATAAAATTGTCCAAAAAATAGAAACTCCTATATTTAGAAGTTGTAACATTTATGTTTCATATGTACACATTCACGATTTTATGTTATAGTCATAGACTACATTACAGTGGAATTCCTAGGATGAATAACAAAACTCCAGAAACGCTTCTTATAGTATAATTCATGGAGACATGAATTACAGGCTTGAGAGTATTTGAATATTGCTAATGATGAAGAATTTGGAAAGGCGGACAATCAGCAGCACCATGCTGAGTCTCCCACACCTGTTGCCAGAGATTACCTAAAATGCACGTGAGGCTGCTGGGTCTTCTCCTGGGCTCTGGGCTCTGTTGACACTGATTAAGTGAAGCTACTTACAGAGTCTTCAGCCATGTGTTCAGAAGGGCCAGTCACTAAGTCAGTATAAATCAGTCTGTCCTAAATAATTTACCCCTCTGGACCACTGTTGGAAAACCACAGTCAAGGCCTGAGGTTCTTCATCTGGCTGCTAGCTCATCAGAATCACCTGCAGGGCTTTCAAAGGGCGATTAGTTGAGGATCCCTGTGCCCTAAACGAAGGGGGCCTCAAGTTGTTACTTCTCAAGGCAGTGTTACTTCCTCAATTGGTATGAGTAGCTGCCAGGCAACAAGTAAGCATGAGAGAGTCCTATATTCTGGCCGTTGTGATGGCTCATGTCTGTAGTCCCAGCTACTTGGGAGCCTGAGGCAGGAGGACTGCTTGAGCCCAGGAATTTGAGGCTGCAGTGAACTATGATCCCACCACTGCACTCCAGCCTGTGCAACATAGTGAGACCCTGTCTCTTAAAAATATATAAAAATAAACAAGTCCCAAATTCTCAAATTCGCTGGATCACATCAGTCCTTTTTACACTCTGTATTTGTGTGGAAGTAAAAATATGAGATCATGTTGGGATGTTCACATCCTAAGCAAGACTGAATTGTCAAGTAGATTCTGGTTCACTCATTTATTTCTAAGTTACCAACCTCCTTCACCATTTTCAGGATGGCAAGATTGTGCCTATTATATCTACTTTTTGGTATAATCCAACACTACTTCTATTATGTGATCTTATTTTTGTGCTTACCCCTAATTATCCTATTATGTATTGTGGTTAACTTATACTGATGGCCGGGCGCGGTGGCTCAAGCCTGTAATCCCAGCACTTTGGGAGGCCGAGACGGGCGGATCACAAGGTCAGGAGATCGAGACCATCCTGGCTAACACGGTGAAACCCCGTCTCTACTAAAAATACAAAAAACTAGCCGGGCGAGGTGGCGGGCGCCTGTAGTCCCAGCTACTCCAGAGGCTGAGGCAGGAGAATGGCGTAAACCCGGGAGGCGGAGCTTGCAGTGAGCTGAGATCCGGCCACTGCACTCCAGCCCGGGTGACAGAGCAAGGCTCCGTCTCAAAAAAAAAAAAAAACTTATACTGATGATGACCCCTTGGAAGGATACAGTTTAAGCCAGTTCCTCCAGAAGGCAGGTGAAGCTTTCATTAGATATCCTTGGTCTCAAGCCTCATATTATCCTTGAACTCAATGATCACCCCATCTTTTGTGTTAAGTGCTTCTGCAATAAAATCATCTTGTGGGCCTGATTGATGCACAGTAGAACCGTAGCCGTCAGTCATCAGAAGTAGCAATGTAACGGAAAAGCATTTTATAGTGGGTTTGGCTAGCTGTGGTTGGTCAAGAGTAAAAGTGAGATTTGACTACTAATCTTCTGAAAATAAATATCCTCATATAGACCAGGAGCAGTAGCTCATGCCTATAATCCCAGCACTTTGGGAGACCGAGGTGGGCAGATCGCTTGAGGTCAGAATTTCAAGACCAGCTTGGCCAACATGGCAAAACCCCATCTCTACTAAAAATACAAAAATTAGCCAGGTGTGGTGGCCGGCATCTGTAATCGCAGCTACTCAGGAGGCTGAGGCAGGAGAGTTGCTTGAACTGGAGAGGCGGAGGTCGCCATGAGCCAGGATTGCACTATTGCACTCCAGCCTGGGTGACAGAGTGAGACCCTGTCTCCAAAAAAAAAAAAAAGGTCCTCCTACAGTAAAACATTTTAGCTGTTATTCCATCAATATAACCTGACCTCTTCCTGGTAAAGCCATGACCTATATGGAGATAGTTCTGGGAGATAAAACACATTCGGGGGAAGCCCCGTGTCAGGGATACCGTGCATCCAGCGTGATAAAACACATTCAGGGGAAGCCCCGTGTCAGGGATACCGTGCATCCAGTGTGATAAAACACATTCAGGGGAAGCCCCGTGTCAGGGATACCATGCATCCAGTGTGAAGGTGATTGGTAAAGTGGTTTCTGTTCCAGAATGGTTTGCTTTAAATGACGCAGTGTTATGGTTCCCCTTGACATGAAATGGTATGGAAAATTAAATTTTTATAGAGCATTTTTCTTCTAGTATTAAAAAAATCGTTTTGACACATTGATTTTTCTAAAACACGGAAAGTCTGTGAAACTTGTGAACAGTTACGTAGGTTCCCTATTTCCCCTTAGTATGCACATATATAATAAAAGATTGGACAACAAGTAAAAGCCTAAGAATGGTTAAGCTGCTTCCAGTTTTACAAATTATAGAAATTTTATTTGAAGTGATTGTGGGAATGTTTATTACTAAAGACTGGCTTTTCTTTATTGAGCCTTTTATAGGCATCAACAAATCATCAATCAAACCCTATTATCTTTTGCCTGGTGACTTTCTTTCAATCCCATTTTGTGCTTAGTAAAGGAAGTACCAGTCTATTTTAAAATAAAATTGTATGCTTTACTGGCCAGGTGTAGTGGCTCACACCTGTCCACGGTACTCCAGCCTTGGCAACAGAGCAAGACTCCGTCTCAAAAAACAAAAAAAGTTGTATGCATTACTTAACACCTTGCTTCTTAGTCTTTTCCCCTAAAGCATTATCAGAAATGTCTGTTCATTGCTTATAATAACTCCTGCTAGAAAGGTAATAAAAAGGATAGGTACATGCTACACACTTAATGAAAAGTAGTAGAAACCACCTTATCTACTTAAGAGATGGTCATTTTTCTTTCTGTTCTAAAATACACACATCGGTAAGATCATTTTACTTCTGAATATTTTTCAAATTGGTAGGATTACTTTTCATTGATATATTCATGTTTTCAAGATTGGTGTTCCATTTATTAAAGATACATGTGTCTACTTATATGTGTGTTTATATGAAAAATTGATACTTATTATTTGAGAAACCATGAGCAAATTACATTACTCCTCCAAATGAGGGGCATTTTCATTTTGTTGTTTTTTTCTCAATCCAGGTCTGGTTATATTTTTAGTCTTCTTGAAAGAGATTGTTTCAAGGCCCTAAGCCAATAATTGCCTGTTAGTTATTTTAAAAGCCAGTAAAGCAAGAAGGAGGGAAAATAACTATCAAGAGTGGTTCATTGTTTTCATTATTTTCTTGGTGAAATGTCTGTTTTAATGGAATTCTGAGATTCTTTTCTGAGTCATTCACAACTGAAACTGTCTTTTTCAGTCTTCCAATCCCAAGAATTTCTCCAATATGTGAAGAAAGTATATTTAAGTGCCTTGATTCAGGTAGTTTAGCCAGGATTTCTGTAAGGTTTCCATCACTAGTGGGATATTTCACATTGTATGTGTTTTTGGCTTGTGTTACTAATGCCTGAGGTATACCAGCATCTCCCATTTTATCCTACTGAGATAAAAAACTACAGCCCTCCTTCCTGCAGAAGTGCCTTGTATATGCGATGTAGTTGCAATTAAAATACACATACATACACATATATAAACACTTAGTGGAGTCATTTTAAAGCACAGTATGTCTGAAATCTGGACTTAGAAACCTGTAAAAAAGAAACTTAAATGAGAGTTTTAATTTTAACATATGGGTCTCTTGCTATAGAGTTGGAGAGGAAGTGAACCAGAAGAGTGGATCCCTCGGACATACCAAGATTTAGACGGTCTGCCTTGTATTGTGATATTAACTGGCAAAGATCCTCTTGGAGAAACCTTTCCCAGGTACAATTTCAATAATTAATTCCATTTTTCATCAGTTGCCCAGCTGAACTGATGATTAAAACTTGGCTGATCGCCCAGTCATTTCCTTTGTTTTTCAGGTAATGAGAAGAGGATCGTTTTATGCAGGGATATAATACATACAGTCATACAACCTTCTTTTATTCTTTTTTTTTAGCTTTCCAGAGAGCATCCAGTAATTTTGGGAACAGGTGATAGCCACATTTGAGAAATGTCAGAGAGGCAGGGAGGAAAAGCAGGATTTTTTTTTTTTTGATAAAGTGCTTTGTCTTTGTTAATCTGCTATTCCTACGCCCCTCAAGGATCTAGACTCCGTAGACTGCAGGGCAACAACCATAAAAGCATTAGTTGAATGCTTACTGTGCGTGTCAGGCAGCGTCCTGAATGCCTTACCTGTATTCAGTCCTTACAACCACCATATGCGCCCGACACTACTATCCACTCTTTTTATATTCGAAGAAAATGAAGCACAGAGAAATGAAGGTCATAACAGCTGGGAGGTGGCAGAGCTGAGGTTTCGGTCAAGGCTCACCTGGCACTGAAACCTAGGATTTTAACTGCTGTGTGCTGCATCTAGATCACCAGGCACACATACACATTGCGTGCTTGGCCAGATGGACTCACCAACACCACAATTACTTTTGTTCAGGTCTTTGAAGTACTGTGACCTCCGGTTAATTGACTCAAGCTATTTAACTCGCACGGCCTTGGAGCAAGAGGTGGGTCTGGCATGCTGCTATGTCTCTAAAGAGGTCATCCGGGGACCCACTGTTGCCCTGGACCTCAGCGGGAAGGAGCAGGAGAGAGCTGCTGTCAGTGAGAATGACTCCGATGAGCTGCTCATCGACCTGGAGCGGCCCCAGAGCAACAGCAGCGCCGTCACAGGGACCTCCGGTCAGTACTTTCTTTTCTCTTTCATGGCGTGAGAGACATGAGTCAGGAGGTGTGTAGGAATGTAGAAGGCAGAGGCATTTACTGACACCCCGACAGCCTTCAGAGGAGCCTTCAGGACTGGCATCCTCTCCAGACCCAGCTCCGGGGGGTGACGCTTGGAAAACATGACTGTTGAACAGTCACAAAATACTTTTCTGGGTAAACATTTAAGGAAGAGCTTGCTAACAGGCTAAAAACAACTCTATCAACCCTAGCCTGTACCATTTTCCCTAGGCTTTTCTACCCTTCATCGTCTCATGGTTACTATGCATCTCATATTTGCACAAAGGCCCTGTTTTTCTCCCAGGTCCTGAAGCTGTAAGTTTGTGCTAAATGGCTTAGTACTTGGCACAAAATGTTTCCTTGAATGTGAATGAATGAACAAATGAGTGAATGAATGGCTTTTCTAAACAGTTAACAGCAAGCATTGTATGGTGAGGGCTCCTCTGGGGCCAGTGTGGATGTGAACGCCCACCCTGCAGCCTGCCGGCCCCTGTCTTGCAGCATTACTGCAGGTCTGTGGCAGTGCCTGGCATGAATTTTCTTCGGATAAATTGTATTACAGCAAATGCAGCACTCTTTCCATTTTTTCTGATTATGAAAGTAATAAAGCTTAATGCAGAAAACATGGAAATGTTGGCCGGGAGCAGTGGGCCTGTAATCCTAGCACTTTGGGAGGCCAAGGCAGGTGGATCACCTGAGGTCAGGAGTTTGAGACCAGCCTGGCCATTCTGGGCGACAAGAGGAGAATTCTGTCAAAAAAAGAAAAAAAAAGGATAAAAAGAGAAAGAGGCCGGGCGCAGTGGCTCAAGCCTGTAATCCCAGCACTTTGGGAGGCCGAGACGGGCGGATCACGAGGTCAGGAGATCAAGACCATCCTGGCTAACACGGTGAAACCCCGTCTCTACTAAAAAATATAAAAAACTAGCCGGGCGAGGTGGCAGGCGCCTATAGTCCCAGCTACTCGGGAGGCTGAGGCAGGAGAATGGCGTGAACCCGGGAGGCGGAGCTTGCAGTGAGCTGAGATCCGGCCACTGCACTCCAGCCCGGGCGACAGAGCGAGACTCCGTCTCAAAAAAAAAAAAAAAAAAGAGAAAGAAAAGAAAAGGAAAAAATGTTAACAAAGTACAGAGAATTCTGAGATTAAAAATGAAACACATTCCCCCTCCTTCTCCCCTTAGCCCCCCTCCTTTTTTGTGTGTGGGGGACAGAGTTTCTTGTCGCCCAGGCTGGAGTACAGTGGCACAGTCTCGGCTTACTGCAACCTCCGCCTCCTGGGTTCAAGTGATTCTCCTGCCTCAGCCTCCTGAGTAGCTGGGAATACAGGCGCCCACCACCACGCCCAGCTAACTTTTGTATTTTTACTAGAGATGAGGTTTCACCGTATTGGCCAGGCTGGTCTCAAACCCCTGACCTGAGGTGATCCACGCGCCTCAGCCTCCCAAAGTGCTGGGATTATAGACGTGACCCACCGCGCCCAGCCCCTCACCCTTTTTTTGAACTATCATTGAGATCCATCACTCTGATATGCGAACATACAATTTTGTCCAAAAGCAGCACTGGTCTTCCTGTCCATTCTGGCAGCAGCTGTTGGATGGCTCTGGGCAGGAATGGAAGAGGAGGGGTCTGTAGGGTTTGCTGTTGATAGTGACCCTCAGCCTGGAGGAGCTGGAGCTGCCCTGCTCCCACACACGTGCGGCTGCTCCCCCAGCCAGGGGTTAGGGCTGACCTTGTGGACCACTCTACCTGCCTCAACCCCACCGCAACAGGCTCCCCAGTTTTCTCTCTCAGCAGAGAGGGGCTCTGCTGAACTCACAAAGGTGTTTGCCCTTGGCTGCTTTGTCCCTCCCTACAGGCCATGCTCACGACACAGAGCACAGTGACCCCAGCCATGGCTGACTCGGAGGGTGACGGGGAGGTTTGCTGCCCAGAACGCACAGTGCTGTGGGGGGAAGGCAAGCTCTCCCCCAAGGCGGAGAGACACAGGCAGCCGAGCCAGTGAAGGGGCGAGTTTTAATCACGTCTTGTTGATGGCTGTTCTTTCAGGATCTCCCAAGGTTGGGATTCGACCTCCATGTCTGGGCAGCTTTAGTTGAGTTTGGGCCTTTAGTTGAGTTTTTGGTTTGTCTTTAAACCAAAGAGTGGCTGGTCTATCAGGAGGACACACAGACTTGAAAGGAACTGGCCAAATGCGTGGGGCTGCTTTAGGGAAAAGCCACCAGCCTTGGAGTCGTGTGTGTCTACACCCGCTTTGCGCGAAGGCATTCCCCACCCTAGCTTGGGAGTCCGTGGAAGGGGCTGCAGTCCAGGGAGCTGATCTGAAGCCAGAGGCATGAGGCCCTCAGCCCCTAGAAGGAAGCCAGTGCTGCCAGGACAGGACTTGAATGTGGAGCCTGTGTTGGGTGGGGCCCTGGGAGGAATCAGAAGGCAGACCCAAACCAGGTCATATGAGGAGCCTTTAGTAGTGGGACTGTTTACTAAGATGTGAACAGAACTTGGAAAAGGAGCAAGAGGTGTGCTGTGCTGGGGGGTGGTTAACCCCAGGGAGCCCTGGCCATCGTGGGCCTGACACAGGGAGGGGCGGGAGCACCTCTCCAGACCTGAGCTGCAGCCCACAGTAGAGAAAGGTGGTCCACCCCTGGTGGCTATGCAAGGGGAAGCCAGGGAAGCAGCACCCCATCTCCTGCTGGTGACTCCCATTGGCCAAACCCACTGAGAAGCCAGGGCAAGGAAGCAACATGGAGCAGTGTGCAGAGCAGCAAAGGGAAGATTTCTTGCTCAGGGTCTGCAGCCATAGAGCCGAGCCCAGTGTCCACTGCTCTCCCGGCCTTTGCCTCCTTCCCAGAGCTGCCAGGAGCCTGAGAGCACACACCTTAGATCAGTAACAGTGCTGCTGTGGGGTGGGTTCTGTCTGTTCTCTCAACAGGTTCCATCGTGGAGAATGGAGTGAGCTCTTCCAGCACAGCTGACAAGTCCCAGAAGCAGTCCCTGACCCCCAGCTTCCAGAGCCCAGCCACTAGTCTGGGCCTGGATGAAGGGGTCTCTGCCAGCTCAGCTGGAGCCGGAGCCGGGGAGACTCTGAAGCAGGAGTGTGACTCCCTGGGCCCCCAGATGGCGAGCAGCACCACCTCCAAGCCGCCATCGTCGTCCTCAGGACCCAGGACCCTCCCATGGCAGGGAGAGCCCATCAGAGGCTGCCGGGGCCCGCATGCAGCCCTGCCACCAGTGGTGATCCTATCCAAAGCAGCCTACAGCCTCCTAGGCTCCCAGAAGAGTGGCAAGCTGCCATCCTCCTCATCCCTGCTGCCCCATGCCGACGTGGCCTGGGTGAGCTCCCTGCGGCCGCTCCTGAACAAGGACATGAGCAGCGAGGAGCAGTCCCTCTACTACAGGCAGTGGACCTCGGCCCGGCAGCACCACGCTGACTACAGCAACCAGCTGGACCCAGCCTCTGGCACCCGAAACTTCCACCCCCGGCGGCTCCTGCTGACAGGGCCCCCACAGGTAGGGCCAAGCCAGCCTGGGCCGTTTCTTAGGCCGGGGTTGGCACATCTTCCCCAAGAAGTAGAAGCCAGAGAACCTCTTGGGGGTGGAGCAGGTGTGACAGAGCAAGGAGGACCTCATTCAGGCCTCTCAGGCAGGAGACTGCAAAGCCAAGGTGTGAAATCTCTTAATCTCTTTTCCTCCCCTCTCTTCCCCACCTCTACTCCTCCCCAATTAAAACTCTTTCCGTTAGGTGGGAAAGACAGGCTCCTATTTACAGTTCCTCAGGATCCTCTTCCGCATGCTCATCAGGCTCCTGGAGGTGGATGTGTATGATGAGGAGGAGATCAACACCGGTGAGTGCTGAGCCCAAGGACTGGGCAGAGGGGCAAGAGACAAAGACATTGAACCGCAAATCCCGGGAACTTGCTTTTGGCTTCTGGGATTTCTACAGTACCTAACCTGCAGTTATTGGGAGGCTAACGATAATGTGCCCAAGGCCAGGCATGGTGGCTCACGCCGCTCATCTCAGCACTTTGGGAGGCCAAGGCGGGCAGATCACCTGAGATCAGGAGTTCAAGACCAGCCTGGGCAACATGGTGAAACCCCATCTCTACTGAAAATACAAAAATTAGCCAACCATGGTGGTACACACCTGTAATCCCAGCTACTCAGAAGGCTAAGGCAGGACAATCACTTGAACCCACCAGGCGGGTTGCAGTGAGCCAAGATCATGTCACTGCACTCCATCCTAGGTGATGGAGTGAGACTTTGTCTCAAAAAAAAAAAAAAAAAAAATGAAAAAAATGTGTCCAGCAAATAGTTCTGAGTAAACTGTAGCCTTTTTTAGCTCACTGAGGTCAGGGATGGTGTATTCTACTTTTGGCGTCCTCTCTACAATGTCCTGTGAGGTGCTGGGCAAAAAGGCATTTTTGTTTTTGTTTTTAATTTAAGTTCTGGGATACATGTGCTGAACGTGCAGGTTACATAGCTGTACATGTGTGCCATGGTGGTTTGCTGCACCTACCAACCCGTCATCTATGTTTTAAGCCCCGCATGCATTAGGTATTTGTCCTAATGCTCTCCCTCCCCTTGCCCCTCACCCATCGTGTGTGTGTGTGTTATCTTCCCATCCTGTGTCCATGTGTTCTCATTGTTCAACTCCCACTTATGAGCGAGAACATGCGGTGTTTGGTTTTCTGTTCCTGTGTTAGTTTGCTGAGGAGGATGATTTCCAGCTTCCTCCATGTCCCTGCAAAGTACATGAACTCATTATTTTTTATGGCTGCAAAAAAAAAAAAAAAAAAAGGCATTTTATAAAGGCTTCTTAGGTAGATTAATTGCCTGGATGGTTAACTGTTGTAAAATTCCAGTTGTAGTATTCAACTGCTTAAGGATCCAGGGCATATTTACATTCTGGATACTAGTCCTTTGTTGACTGGTCAGAGTATGTCTTATATTTTACCCATAGGCTCTGAGTGAAGGCACGGGATTACTATAATGAGATGAAAACTTCTTATATGTAGAACTGAATGCTGGCACCACAAACAAAACATCTGCACTAAGACATGGGCAGGTGCTTGATCAGGCTGTGCGAGCCAGTGGGCATACCAAGACCACTCCAGCTGTCTTCCCCAGCTGGCACCAGGGAGGTGATTCCACTCTGCAGCTAAGAGCAGTGTGGCTCGGCTGGGCGTGGTGCAGTGGCTCACGCCTGTAATCCCAGCACTTTGGGAGGCTGAGGTCAGGAGTTCGAGACCAACATGGTAAAACCCCGTCTCTACTATAAATACAAAAATTAGCCAGGCGTGATGGTGTGTGCCTGTAATCCCAGCTACTTGGGAGGCTGAGGCACAGAATTGTTTGAACCCAAGAGGCAGAGTTTGCAGTGAGTTGAGATCACGCCACTGCACTCCAGCCGGGATGACAGAGACTGTCTAAAAAAAAAAAAAAAAAGAAAACAAGAAGAACAGTGTGACTTGTCAAAACTGTGGCTTCACATCTCCAACCAGTCTGACTGTGCTGGCAGGGAACTGTGGGAAGTAGAAGCAACCAGGTGGAAGTTCTTTGCAAGCCTCTCAAAGATGAGTCTGGAATAGGGAAAGCCCTTGGCATCATCTACCAAATTAGCTCTTGGAGATCTCACTTCACTTGTTTTACCTAAATAGGTGAACCTGTTCCATGACCAGCCCAAGAAATTAGTTTAGTGCTGAGTAAGAGTAGGTAAAAGCCTTATTTAACCACTTTTTTATGGCTTCAGGCCTGTTTCCATTTCTCATCAATTCACATACATGATTTCAGACACACACACGTAAATTCATCCTCCCATCTACATCTCCTTGTTTTTTTCCCCAGCACCAGATTGTCAGGCCCACGAGGTTGGCCTCAAAACACCCCAAGGCCCCCGGAAAGAGCTGAGCCAGAAGGGCAAAGCCAGAGCCAAGCAGACCGGGAGTCGAGGCCTGCCCTTCCTGCCAGCTTTCCCACCAGGCTCCCTGGCACCACAACAGAGTGATGCCTTTGACTTTTTCCCTCAGATCATGCTACAGTGATCTTGACTCTTGCTCTGTGCTGGTGGGCTGCGAGTCTGTTACAGCTCATTTGACCTTTGTAGTAAGAAACACTGTTTGCCTTTCTTCCTTCTCCCTCATTTTAGTGCAGGTTAATGCAATGGTGCTCTCAAGAGGCACAATGACATCTTTTCACAAACTAGACTAGGCTTCAAAGTGCAGACTTTAGTTCAGGGATATAAAAATAAATGTATTATATGTGTTAAAAGATATTAGCTGTACCTCCAATCTTTAGCCTTTTTTGGAAAGTTTCTTTTCTCCCTTTGAAAGTTGTCTTAAGCTACTTTTTTATCTTATACATTTTATTATTAATGATATTATATATATATATATATTTTTTTGTTAAAGATGGAGTTTCTGTCGTCCAGGCTGGAGTGCAGTGGTGTGATCTCAGCTCACTGCAACCCCTGCCTCCTGGGTTCAAGCAGTTCTCCTGCCTCAGCCTTCTGTGTAGCTGTGATTACAGGCTCACACCACCATGCCCGGCTGATTTTTGTATTTTTAGTAGAGATGAGGTTTCACCATGTTTTCCAGGCTGGTCTCAAACTCTGACCTCATGTGATTCACCCACCTTGGCCTCCCAAAGTGCTGAGATTACAGGTGTGTGCCACTGCACCTGGCCACTAATAAAAAATATAATCTGGGCCGGGCGCAGTAGCTCAAGCCTGTAATCTCAGCACTTTGGGAGGCCAAGGTGGGCGAATCACAAGGTCAGGAGATGGAGACCATCCTGGCTAACATGGTGAAACCCCGTCTCTACTAAAACTACAAAAAAATTAGCTGGGTATGGTGGCAGGAGCCTGTAGTCCCAGCTACTCAGGAGGCTGAGGCAGGGGAACAGCGTGAACCCGGGAGGTGGAGCTTTCAGTGAGCCGAGATCGCGCCACTGCAGTCCAGCCTGGGTGACAGATAAAGACTCCATTTCAAAAAAAAAAAAAAAAAAAATATATATATATATATATGTGTGTGTGTGTGTGTGTGTGTGTGTGTGTGTGTAATGTTAGACACCAGCTGTGTGCCTGCAACTGTCTTGGCACTTTATTATTATTTTTGAGATGGAGTCTCGCTCTGTCACCCAGGCTGGAGTGCACTGGCATGATCTCGGCTCACTGCAACCTCTGCTTCTCGAGTTCAGGCAATTCTCCTGCTTCAGCCTCCCAAGTAGCTGGGATTAAAGGCGTGCACCACCAAGCCCAGCTAATTTTTTGTATTTTTAGTAGAGACAGGGTTTCACCACTTTGGCCAGACTGGTCTTGAACTCCTAGCCTTAGGTGATCCACCTGCCTCGGCCTCCTAAAGTACTGGGATTACAGGTGTGAGCCACTGCACCTGGCCAATAATAAAAAATATCTATTAGACACCAGCTGTGTGCCTGCGACTGTCAGAGCCCTTTATTTTATTTATTTATTTATTTTTTGAGAGAGACTCTTACTCTGTCACCCAGGCTGGAGTACAGTGGCACGATCTCAACTTACTGCAACCTCCGCCTCTGGGGTTCAAGTGATTCTCCTGCCTCAGCCTCCCAAGTAGCTGGGATTACAGACACGCGCCACTACGTCCAGCCAATTTTTGGTATTTTTGGTAGACATGGGATTCCACCATGTTGGCCAGGCTGGTCTCGAATTCCTGACCTCAAATGATTTGCCTGCCTCGGCCTCTCAAAGTGCTAGGATTACAGGAGGGAGCCACCATGCCCAGCCTGTCTTGGTACTTTAAATGTACCATCTCTGGCTGGGCAGGGTGGCTCACACCTGTAATCCCTATGCTTTGGGAGGCCGAGGTGGGAGGATGGCTTGAGGCCAGAAGTTTGAGATCAGGCCTGGGCAGCAGAGAGACCCCATCTCTCACAAAAAAATTTAAAACTCTATCCAAGTGTGATGGTACACGCCTGCAATCCTAGCTACTCAGGAAGCTGCAGTGGGAGGATTCCTTGAGCCCAGGAATTCAAGGTTGCAGTGAGCTTATCTAGCCTGAGTGACAGAGTGAGATCCTGTCTCCCCGCCAAAAAAAAAAAAAAAAGAAAAGAAAAGGGTCTGCTGTGGTGGCTCACACCTGCAATCCCAGCACTTTGGGAGGCTGAGGCAGGAGGCTTGCTTGAGCCCAGCAGTTCAAGACCAGCCTAGGCAATACAGTAAGACCCTGTCTCTACAAAAACGTTAGCTGGGCATGGTGGCACGTGCCTGTAGTCCCAACTACTCAAGAGGCTGAGGTGGGAATCCCAGGTGGTTGAGGCTGCATTAAAGCTTACAATAATCTGGGGACTCAGGGTTAAGGACAGTGCCTGAAGGTGTGACATTGCAAGGGGCAGGGCCAGGATTCACACCCACATCTACTGGCTCTCAGCTGTGACTGCACAGTGGAACACTCTGAGGAGCCTTAAACAATATGACTGGTTCCTGAGCATCAGACATTCTGACTGAACTATTTCTGGGACGTGTGGCCTGAGTGTGTGAATTTTTACCAGCTCCTCAGCTGATTCTAATGTGCAGAAGACATTGGGAATTTTGCTCAGTGCATCCTGAAATCTCTTGGGTGTCAGTATATTAATACCCCACAGCTAAAAATCTCAAGACAGAAGTAAGATCACCCAAAATGAAATGTTTAAGGAAATTTGGCCTGGTGGAGACTAGGTTATCTTACAGATGCCAGAGTTTGTGAATTGGGTCTGCAGAGACGAATGCTGGGGGCCAGTGAGGGCAAATGTTCCTCTCAGCATGGGTGTGAACAGTTCTGCCTCCTCTACTGGGAGAGGGGAGCTCATTTTTCAGAAATGCCTTTGTCCACCCATCTGGGCTCTACGTCCCATAAAAGCCATTCTCTCTGACACATGTGGAAGAGGAAGGCCAGTCACCTGCTCTGCACACTTCCTTCTTGTCCTAGATCACAGTGAAAGCAGTGAAGTGAGCCAGTCAGAGGGAGAGCCCTGGCCTGACATCGAGAGCTTCAGTAAAATGCCTTTTGATGTCAGTGTGCATGACGCCAAGTACACTTTGATGAGCCTGGTGTATACTGAGAAGCTGGCAGGGGTCAAACAAGGTCAGTGAAATCAGAGCCAAGTTCACCCCCTTTCCGGGTCAAGGGGACACTAACTCCATCTCGCTTTTCTTTCACTCTTATGCAAATGATTTTTTAAATTTTCATATCTGTTTCTTAGGGCATAAATTACAGAATACATGGAAAAGTCATTTTGGGGGAAATGGGACTTTTCTTTCCAGGCACAGGGAAAACATGTTATCTCATGGGATGGCTTTTTGCCCCTTTATACACAGAAGTGATAAAGGAATCCAAAGTTGAAGAGCCCAGGAAACGGGAAACTGTGTCCATAATGCTGACTAAATATGCAGCCTACAACACCTTTCACCACTGTGACCAGTGCCGCCAGTACATGGACTTCACCTCGGCCTCCCAGGTACCGCCCCGCCCCCGCCCTCCCCTCGCCCTCTGTCACCCACTATGGATTTTGTATGGAAGGGTGGGGGGTGGAGGGATGAAAAATAGGGCCCCTAGTTTCAGGCCTCAGGTAAAGGATAGTTTACTCATACGAAGGAGCCACTCATTGGTGAGCAAAATGCATGAAGGCTGGGTGTGGTGGCTCACCCCGTAATCCCAGTACTGGGAGGCCGAGGTGGGTGCATCACCTGAGGTCAGAAGTTCGTGACCAGCCTGGCCAACATGGTGAAACCCCGTCTCTACTAAAAATACAAAAAATTAGCCGGGTGTGGTGGCACACGCCTGTAATCTCAGCTACTTGGGAGGCTGAGGCAGGAGAATCGCTTGAACCTGGAAGGTGGAGGCTACAGTGAGCCAAGATCTCACCACTGCACTCCAGCCTGGGTGACAGACTGAGACTCGGTCTCAAAAACAAACAAACAAACAAACAATGCATGAAGCGATAACTAAATGAATGTTGGGTTTCTTTGGATTGTGGGAGGGAGAGAAGGCAGCTTGGCTTTAGTATCTTGAATTACTTCAAATGATTACATGTGTCATGTTTAGGTTAGGAAGTAGCAGAGATGTTTCTTTGCATCCAGATATTACAGTATATTTGATAAAAGAGTTTCCCCCTCTTCCCTTTGGATCCCTGACTAAAATGGCACTATTATCTCAGATTCACAGGGTGTGCGCTTTGAGCTATGATTCTAACAGGTCTGTTGATTTGCACCAACCTAATCATATTCACACCTGTGTGTGGTGGCCCGGCCAGTGGAGTCGGTTTGTTTTATGCAGTGAGAACTGAGACATAGGAATGCAGAACATGGGCCAGTAACCCTTAGTATGTGGCTTCCTTTTGGTTAGTGCATCTTTAAGCACAAAAGATGGAAAGGTAACATATGATAGTAATATCCAGAGCTTACTTCCCCCAATCCATCTTTATTTTTGTGACTTGGCTCTGAACACACAGAAACAACTCCTGCTTCTGGTAGGCCATACTGACTCCCCTAAACCTGTTTCTGCTCTTCAGGGCCAGGTCGTCACCCTTTTCCCACATCTCATCCTGAAATACAAATGAGTACTAGAAGAGAGATGCTTTAAAAAACTGATCGAATCATTCTGCCCTTCTAATACAAGTTACCTATTATATCCCATTTGTTTTCTTGGTGTTACTGAAAACTTTTGGTGGGCTGCTTTGAAATAAGCTCTTAAAAGCTTTATAGAAGACCCAAGTCCCCTGGTCTACAGATTATAGGTTTTTAGAAAATCTCTTTACTAGAAACCCTCTATTCATAAAGTTTGTGTGACTACCGTACTAAGTAGTATATTCTCACATTTCTGAGGCAGAACTAGAATTAAGGGAAGAAGTGTAATGTTATTTTTCTATGAAATATAGTATTTCGGTTAAAACCATTGGGAAACCTACTTCGATTCTAGTTGCTGATGAAAATTGATGGTATCCTTTTATTAAGCCAAATCTTATCCACATTAAAAGCGTGAAAAGACCTATTATATAATTATTCACTGAGACAGGTTACTGAAAAAACATGAACTCTCCAGCACTTTAAATGTAGGTTAGATTTATATTTGGCTTCGGTGAGTCCAATGGTCTCTTTTCTGAAACCAGAGTTCTGGGCTAAATGATTGAACCTCTTCAGCATCCACTGTAGCCAGGAAAGATGGGGCTGGAGAGGCATTTTAATGTCAAACCTGATATTTAGAAAGCTCATATTCATTTGACCTGACCTGCACAGAGCAGAAGTGTTTCCCTCCGATTAACAGGGGACCTTTGGGAATGCATACAGAGCAGGACATCCCACAGGTATATCTGACCTCTGCATAAGATGGAGCAGTTGTGGCTCTGACAGCATAAAGAATGCAATGCCAGGCAACAAGTACTTCTCCCACTGAGGCTATGCAGGTGCAAGATGGCGGGCTGCCATGTCAATGGCAGCTCTTAAATGAAGTGTTTGCCTTATCAACCTTTTAGATGTGGCTGCTCACAGCCTGGTCTGGTGGCACTTACCAGTTCATGTTAGTTTCCCTCTCTTAATAACAACCTGAAGGAGTGGCCTGGAAGTTTGGAAACAGTGGGCTTACTTACGTTCCCTCCCTTTCTTCTTTGCAAATATAGATGTCTGACTCCACCCTTCATGCCTTCACATTCTCTTCCTCTATGCTGGGAGAAGAGGTTCAGCTCTATTTCATCATTCCCAAATCCAAAGAGAGTCATTTTGTCTTCAGCAAGCAGGGCAAGCACCTGGAGAGCATGCGGCTGCCCCTGGTTTCAGACAAGGTGGGTGAGAGCATCTGGACTGCCAGGCACCAGACCTAGTTCTCTAAGTGTCCTCAATCTAGAGGCTTTAATTTCATCTGTTTTTTCCCCTTTCGGCAGAATTTGAATGCAGTCAAGAGTCCTATTTTCACTCCTTCCAGTGGTCGACATGAGCACGGACTCCTAAACCTTTTCCACGCCATGGAGGGCATCAGCCACCTTCACCTCCTCGTGGTCAAAGAGTATGAGATGCCTCTGTACCGCAAGTACTGGCCCAACCACATCATGCTGGTGCTTCCCGGCATGTTCAATAATGCAGGCGTGGGTAAGGGGCCCCCCTGGGATGGGGAGAAGGGCTTCGAAAATAAACTGAGCTCCATTCCCCTGGCATGAAAGTTTCAGATTCCCCTGCCTCTAGAAATTGTCCTGCCCTCCTCACCTCTTTGAAAAAAAATAGTCTTTTGACTCTTCCTTGAATTTGAGTTTTCTTTTTCCCCTTATCTGCAGTTTTGCAGAATTAACTCTGAGGACTGATAATTAAGGAAGAAGTCACTGGTATACGGAGCACCCTGGGAAAGTTTGGGATTCTTCCCTGTATAGGCTGCAAATGTTCCTGAGCTGAGCACTGTGGAGCAGAAATGTAACCATGAGAAAAAAGATGGTCTAAGGGAGAGGCAGGGTTAGTGGTTCACCCAGATCAGGAGGGGCCCCTAGGTCATCTCATCTTTAAGGCATGTAGCAAGTTCTAGGGGGCTGCTGTACAACCAGGGATCTGGAAGCATTGTTACTGCCTATGACACAGGAATGTGCCTGAAAGAAGTCTTCCTGCTTTCCCCCTGGGGTTTAACAGCAATGCGCTGATTTCTCAAAGGGGGCCAGTGCTTGTATGTATGACAGAGCTGTGGAGACTGGAGCTGTGGAGACTGGAGATGTGAGAATGCCTTCATTTTCCTTTCTCAGGCAGGACATCTCTAACCGAATCCAGTGTTTTAGAGCTGTGCTCTTCTGGACACTTCTTGCACTGTAGTTCTAAACAGTTTTGCCCATCTGCTCCTGTGGGTTGCCTCAGTGCCAAGTCAGGAGCTGCTTGTTCCCATTTTAAAGAGAAGTAATAACACCCAGCCTAGAGCTGGACTGGAGGGCAGATAAGACCTGAGTAGTTTCCTTGAACCTACATGTTTCTTCTCTCCAGGGTCTCCTCTTTCTCCACTGTCTCTCAACTTGGCCTCTGCCTCTCCCTTCCTTCTTAGGTCTCTCCATTTCTTGTTCCTTTCTATGCCTTTTCATGTCCTTCGACTTCAAACAGCCTTAATATATGGGCTTAATATATTTTCAAAAATGGTTTTGTTTTGAATATAATTGTGTTTGTCACTTTATATCAAATGAATTAAGGCTTCTGTATATTTCTGTTCCTTCAGCCTCCCCAAAACCACCTAACTCATACTAACTGAAGCCTTTTTCTATATGAATATGACCTCCTTCTGTGCCTGCCTGATCCTCAGGAGAAAGTTTTCTCATCCTAGATCTGACCAAACTGTATAGTACTAGTTCTGCCATTTTTGCAATAATCTGGGGAGAAAGAAGCCAACACACATATGCAAATGAAATATACAAACTATTATTTTTATTTTTGGTAAAAATCACATAACATAAAATTTACTGCCTTGGCCAGGTGCAATAGCTTACGCCTGTAATCACAGCACTTTGGGAGGCCGAGGTAGATGGATCACCTGAGGTCAGGAGCTTGAGACCAGCCTGGCCAACATGGTGAAACCCCATCTCTACTAAAAATACAAAAAAAAAAAAAAAATAGCTGGGCGTGGGGGTGTGCGCCTGTAATTCTAGCTACTCAGGAGTCTGAGGCAGGAGAATCACTTGAACCCAGGAGGTGGTGGTAACAGTGAGCCAAGAACATGCCATTGCACTCCAGCCTGAGCAACAAGAGTGAAATTCTGTCTCAAAACAAACAAACAAAAAAACCACGTACTGCCTTAATACTTCTAAAGTATTAAAGTTCAGATTACAACATTCTTATTGTAATAAGAATTATTACAACAGTCTTACAACATTCACATTGTTGTAAGACTGATTGCCAGAACTCTTTTCACCTTGTGAAACAGAAACTCCCCCATTCCCTCCCTCCCCTCAGCGCCTGGCAGCCACCATTCTCCTGTCTCTAAGTGCAATGATACAGTATCTGTCCTGTAGTGACTGACTGGCTTATCTCACTTAGCATGTCCTCAAGGTTCATCCATGTTGTAGCATGTGTTAGAATTCCCTTCCTTCTTAAAGGCTGGATAATATTCCATTTTATGTATCTACTCCATTTTATCCATTCATCTGTCAGTGGACACTTGGGCTGCTCCCACCTTATGGCTATTGTGCATCATGCTTTTATGAACACAGGTATAAAAATATCTGAGACCCTTCTTTCACTTCTTCTAGGTATATATCTAGAAGTGAGATTGCTAGATCATATGGTAATTCTATTTTTAACTTTCTGAAGAATGACCATACTGTTTTCCATAGTGGCTGCACCATTTTACCTTCCCACCAACAGTGCACAGGGATTCTAATTTCTTCACATCCTCACCAACACTTTTTTTTTTAGGTGTTTTGCATTGTGATTTTGTTTTGCATTCCCCTAATGATTAGTAATATTGAACATCATTTTGTGTGCTTGTTAGCCATCTGTGTATCTTCCTTGAAGACTTGTCTCCAAAGTCCTTTGTTGATTTTTCAACGGAATTATTTTGTTGTTGTTGAGTTGTAGCAGTTTTTAAAAAATATATTCTGGGTATTAACAGCTTATCAGATATACTCTTTGTAAAGATTTTCTCCTAGCCAGGTGCAGCGGCTCACACCTGTAATCCAAGCACTTTGGGAGGCCAAGGCGGGGCAGATCATCTGAGATCGGCAGTTCAAGACCAGTGTGACCAACATGGAGAAACCCCGTCTCTACTAAAAATACAAAATTAGCCTGGCATGGTGGTGCTTGCCTGTAATCCCAGCTACTTAGGAGGCTGAGGCAGGATAATCACTTGAACCAGGGAGGTGGAGGTTGCGGTGAGCTGAGATCATACTGCTGCACTCCAGCCTGGGCAACAAGAGCGAAACTCCGTCTCAAAAAAAAAAATTTTTCTCCCATTCCATGGATTGCCTTTTACTCTATTATTTGATGAAGTCCAGTTTGTCTATTTTTTCTTAGCTTTTGTTTTTGATATCATATGTAAGAGATCACTATCAAATTCAATGTCACAAGGCCTTCCCCTACGTTTTCTTCTAAATGATGTATAGTTCTAGCTTTTATGTCTAGGTCTTTGATCCATTTTGAGTTAATTTTTATGTAGGGTCTAAGGTAAGGATTCAACTTCATTCTTTTGCATGTGACTATCAGGTTTTCCCAGCACCATTTTTTTTTTTTTTAAAAGACAGGGTCTTGCTCTGTCACCCAGGCCAAAGTGTGCAGTGGCACGACCATAGCTCACTGTAGCCTCCAAGTTCTGAGCTCAAGCAATCCTCCCACCTCAGCGTCCTGAGTGGCTAGGACTATAGGCCTATGCCACCATGCCTGGCTAATTTTTAAATTTTTTGTAGAGACACGGGTCTCATTATGTTGCTCAGGCTGCTCTCAAACCATTGGCCTCAAGTGATCCTCCTACCTCAGCCTCCCAAAAATGCTGAGATTACAGGTGTGAGACATGATGCCCAGCCCCCAACTGTGTTTGTTGACAAGACCATCTTTTACCCACTGAATGGCTTTGGCTCCCTTGTAAAAAATCATTTGACCATGTATGAGAGGGTTTATTTCTGGGCTTTCTGTATGCCCAGATCAAAACTACCACACTGTTTTGATTACTATAGCTTTGTAGTAAGTTCTGAAATCAGGAAGTGTGAGATCTCTAACTTTGCCTTTGCCTCTCTTTCAAGATTGTTTTGGCTATTTGGGGTCCCTTGAGATACTGGATGAATTGCAGGATGGGTTTTTCTATTTCTGCAAAGTCTTTGGGATTTTGAGAGGGACTGCATTAAGGCTATGGATCACTTTGGGTAGCACTGACATCTCTTATCAAGTCTTCTAATCCATAAACATAGGATGTCTTTCCATTTATTGGTGTTTTCCTTAATTTCCTTCAACAATGCTTTGTACTTATGACTGTACAAGTCTTTTGCCTCCTTAGTTAAGCTGATTTCTAAGTGTTTAATTCTTTTTGATGCTATTGTAAATGGAACTCTTAATTTCCTTTAGATTGTTCATGGTTGAGGTATAGAAATGCAACTGATTTTGGTGTTGATTTTGCATCTGCATCTTTGCTGGATTCACATATTCATTCTAAAGGGGATTTTTGGTGGAATTTTGAGTTTTCTATGCCTGGGAATGGAGATAATTTTACTTCCTCTTTGGTTGCCTTTTTTTTTTTTTTTTTCTTGATTACTTTCTCTGGCCGTGACTTCCAGTATTATGTTAAATAGAAATGGTAAAAGTGGCATCCTTGTCTTGTTCCTGATCTCAGTTTTGGAAAAGCTTTCAGTCTTTCACCATTGACTAGTGATGATGTTAGCTGTGGGCTTTTCATACATGGTCCTTATTATGTTGAGAATGCAAACTATTACACACACGATCTTGGAAGGTAGATTTTCCTAAATCCCAGTTTTACCCTAGATCTATTCACAGTGCTTTGGGTTCTTCCATAGAGTTAATAGCTTTTCTTTCATTTATCACCTACATTTTGTTTCATTTTAGGATGGCCCACTCATAAAATTTGGCTGATTCCTATCATCTTGATAATCGCTAACATTCACCGAGTAGAGGGTGCTAGGCGCTATCCTGAGCATCATACAGCAACCCTATGAGATCACCGTTATTATTGCTTTCTTAGAGGTGGGGAAGCCAAGGCACAATGGGTTTAATTTGTTCAGGGTCACATGGCTAGAAAGTGGTGGAATAAGGGTTCAAAATCGGACAGTTTGGCTCCTGTCTATTCTCTTAATCTCTATACCATATTGCCTCTTGCAAAAGGCAGATCTAGGGAAAGGGTGCCAGTTTCCAGAGTCTTCAGAGAAGATGCTGCTGTCATTTTCCTTTAAGTGTCTAAAGAAGGGGACATATCAATGGAATTGGCATACCCACTCACTGCAGCCCAGTTAACTCCCTAGTACAGGACATGTGAGTAGCTGCTTCCAAGTCTGAAAGAGCCTCTTGTCATGCTTCAAGGAAGTAAACAGTAATAGCATTTCCTAGATGTGGATTCCTTTGTCCTATGAGGGAAACTGGATTCTTGCAATACTCTCAAAGTGTGGTTCATATCATTTGCATCCTCAAAGATATCTGGTTTCTGGCCCTTCACCATACCTACTCAAATGTAGCTCTGGTAATGGACTCTAAGAATCTACATTTAAAACTGATTCCCCAGTAACTCTTATATACACTGGTTTGAGAGCCACTGCTCTGAACATTTGGTTGGCTCCCACCTGCATGGTGCTCATGTGAACAGGCATTCTGTGGAGAGAATATAGCTGCCTGTGGGGCTTCAGCCAAGCCAGAGTGAAGGATGTGTGGATATGTTAATGTGGTTATGTTGCCTTCCAGGTGCTGCCAGGTTCCTCATTAAGGAGCTATCATATCACAACCTAGAATTGGAGAGAAACCGCCTGGAGGAGCTAGGCATTAAACGCCAGTGTGTCTGGCCTTTCATCGTCATGATGGATGACTCATGTGTCCTATGGAACATTCACAGTGTTCAGGAGCCATCCAGGTAGACTTCCAAGCTGTTCTGGGGGCATATGACACAATGCTGTAGACAGGATAATACATTTCCTGACCACAGTTACATACAGAAGTGAGTGAGAGACAGCTTTCTAGAACAAAACAGCCGACCATGAGATCACCCTCACTAGAACATTTTGTGGTGACTTAGGAATTTTTTATTTAGACATTCAGTAGCCCATTATATTCCTGGACCATTCTGGGATCACAACATTGGTTAGCTATTTAAGTCTACTGAGGCTAGGCACAGTGGCTCATGCCTGTAATCCCAGCACTTTGAGAGGCCAAGGCGGGCTGATCGTTTAAGGTCAGGAGTTCTAGACCAGCCTGGCCAACATGGCGAAACCCCGTCTCTACTAGAAACACAAAAATTAGCTGAGCGTGGTGGCGCATGCCTTTAGTCCCAGCTACTCAGGAGGCTGAGGCATAAGAATCACTTGAACCCAACAGGCAGAGGTTGCAGTGAGCTGAGATTGTGCCACTACACTCCATCCTGGGTGACAGTGCAAGACCCTATCTCAAAAAAACAAAAATAAAGTCCGTTGAGACACTAGGATTTATGTAGAAAGACTGCTGACATCTCAAATCAGGAGACTAGTTTTTAGCCCCAACTCTGTTTTTTGTTTATAATTTTTTGTAGAGATGTTGCCCAGTCTGGTGTTGAACTCTTGGGCTCAAGCAATCCTCCCACCTCAGCCTCCCAAAATGTTGGGATTACGGGCGTGAGCCACCACACCCAGTCATGCTTCTTGACTGTCTATGAAAAAGGAAAGTCATCTCACCTCTCCATATCTCAAGTCCATCACCTGTAAAATTATGCCTGGGCCAAAATCAGTGGTGTTCTTCCTGGGGTAGTGCCCCCTCACATTGCTGGCGGGTGCCGGTCAGGAGCATCTGTGAGGACCAGCAGATGCCAAACATTTTAAAAAATCCAACACAATAAACCCCCAAAATTCAATAGCACTCCCATTGCAACACTGTGCCAGGTACCTTTAAGCCCCTCCCAGCTCAAACATTGTGATTTCGTGTCCTTGTTCCTATTTTGGATTTGAAGCCAGTGAAATTTTCAAATATTCCTTATTATACACAATTACCAGAACTGGGAAGGATACTTCTATGCTTCCAACCTCCAGCTACCTCTTCTTTGGCAACTCTTTATTCATTGTTCACTCTGACACAGGGGCTGGATTTTTCTCTGCCCAAAAGGCAGTTTCTTTAATAGTGACAGGCAGTGTGAAAACTGGGCTTGACATTCTCCATTTGCTAACACAAAATAAATCAGTTAATTTTATCCTTGAGAGTAGTACTGGTGTATAATAGTGTATAGACAGTTCACAAATGATCCTGTCTTCCATAATATTTATCAACATCTTATATAAACTATATTTCACAGCCAGCCTGTGGAAGTAGGAGTTTCCAGTAAGAATGTTTCCTTGAAGACTGTCTTACAGCACATTGAAGCCACACCAAAGATTGTCCACTATGCAATCTTGGGCATACAGAAATGGAGCAGCAAGCTGACTTCTCAGAGCCTAAAGGCCCCATTCTCTAGGTGTCACGTGCATGATTTCATTCTCCTCAACATAGACTTGACTCAGAATGTGCAGTATGACTTCAACAGGTAAGTCAGGCCTCATGGATACAGGTAATCCTGGCATCTACTGATGGCTTCTGCCCAGCTCTAGCCTCTGTAATGCTTTTATTCGTATGTCTTCAGTTGAGAAGCTGACTCTTTATGTGGGCAAGGAGAAAGAGGGATCACAAGCCCCAAAGTGTGCCCCTTTATCACCAAACTGACCTAGATCTTAACAGGGGTTACAACGTGAAATGCTTAAACACTTTAGCCATCTCATTATTCAACCAGAACTCAGACAGACACAGAAACTATTGACTCAAGTCAGTGTGTGGACCCGCAAACATCTAAGACTAAGCCCTCCTTCACCCTCCAAACTCAGAAGGAAATCACTTTTCCTGGATGTTAGTAGGATTCAGGGAAATCCTACTGTAGGGAAAAGGCAGCAGGTGGGGATCAGCAGGGTAGCCATGGCCTTGCCTCCCAAATAAATTATGTCCAGGTTCCTACAAAACCTGAGAGAGCCAAACAAGAAAGCAGGAACCATAAAGTCCTTCTTATGCCAACCTCACGGTTATAGAATAGCTGCTGCTTTCACTTCTGTTTTAAATTTGACAGAGGCTTCATCCTGTTTGTAGCCAGAAATTTAAAACTGGGAGCACCTCTGCATTCCTGTTCTGCCAGAGTGTATCAAATAGGAACACAGTCCTGTTTTTGCACAGGGATACCTAAAACCTGTGACAGAGCTGGGACAAAGATCATCTCACTTTCCCCTTTTAAAGGCTGTAATGCCCAAATCAGAGTTTTTCTAGGTTAGTGTTATGAAGGCCAGCTCCACAAAAGCACGGTTGATTATTTTAGGCTCCTAATATCTTGCCACATATTTATTTTGCCGTGTATAGTTATCATGGTTGAGATATGCCAGCTGAAGAAAACTATTGTTGTGGTTACAATTTAGGTATTTCTGTGAAGATGTTGACTTTAATCTGAGAACGAACAGTAGTGGCCTGTTCATCTGCCGCTTTAATAACTTCAGTCTCATGAAGAAACATGTTCAGGTTGGAGGGCAAAGGGACTTTATCATTAAACCAAAGATCATGGTAAGTACTGCAAGCTTGATTCAAGTGCTGAAAATAAGCACAATGATAATGACTATCATCTTTGTTATTAAATGTTGGCATTAAGCACTTTCCGTTTTATTGGAAAAATGAAATAACACAAGGGAGTTGTTTTTTGGTTTTTTTTTGGAGACAGTTTGTCCCCTAGGCTGGATGGAAAGCAGTGGCGTGATCTCGGCTCACTGCAACCTCTGCCTCCTGGGTTCAAGCGATTCTCATACCTCAGCCTCCCGAGTAGCTGAGATTAGAGGTCCGTAATACCATGCTTGGCTAATTTTTTTATTTTTAGTAGAGACGGGGGTTCTACCATGTTGGCCAGGCTGGTCTCGAACTCCTGACCTCAAGTGATCTGCCCACCTTGGCCTCCCAAAGTGCTGGGATTACAGGCATAAGCCACCATATCCAGCCATTAGGGAGTTCTTAATGTCAAATTTTCAATCTCATTTCTGTTACTGGAGACTCATCTAGAGCCAAAACATTTGTTTTGACAATCCAACAAAATTACTTTAAATGTTGGCCTTAAATCTAAGTTTCTTTGGATTTAAGCCTTAACACATCCTTCAAAGCTTTAGTTTCAAGATGGCAAACTTTACATTTTTGCCTTTTTTTTTTTTCCTGAGACAGAGTCTCACTCTGTCGCCCAGGCTGGACTGCACTGGCGTGATCCCAGCTTGCTGCAACCTCTGCCTCCTGGGTTCAAGCGATTCTCCTGCCTCAGCCACCACATCCCGCCACACTTTGACATTCTTTATGTAATACATGAGAGAAATATAAATCAAGATGTCAGTCTGGTCCTTTGCTAGAACTTTCTTAAAAGACAGTAATATAGATCAAAACTATACTCTTTTCTAAGAAATTTACTGATATCTAATAATTCATAGCATGGGGCTACCAGTGGAGCTTAGAAACCTCTTTGCCATTTTTTTGGTGGGGTTGTGGGGTGGAGTTAGGATGAGATAGGATTTAACCCATACACACCGAGCACCACTGTAAAAGGCTTCCGATTGATCTCACAATGTACCTGTTAAATGTGGTAACTTTTAGAGAAGCCTGCTTTCTTCTGCCCTCGCTGTGTGTAACTTACATTAAATCCAAGAGAAAAAAATTTTCAGGACCCTTTACTGACATACATTTGAACCTAGCACCCCTCACTGTGCTACTGCTATTATTTGGGGACTGTTAGGATACAATTCAGTGTTTCCTCACCTGTTTAATCCAGTGACAGACAAGTTTCCCATGATCATCTTGGCTCTGATTTCAGGTGTCAGAGAGCTTAGCACCCATCTTGCCCCTTCAGTACATCTGCGCTCCCGACAGTGAACACACGCTACTGGCAGCCCCTGCACAGTTTCTCCTGGAGAAATTCCTTCAGCACGCCTCATATAAACTCTTCCCCAAAGCCATCCATAACTTCAGGAGTCCCGTGCTGGCCATTGACTGCTACCTTAACATTGGACCAGAGGTAAAAGGGGGGTGGGGGATACTGTACTTACCTACATCCATCCATTTCTTTCTCATTTTAGCTGTTTACAAAAAAGCCTGTGACATGAAATATAAATCAAGATGCCAGTCTGGTCCTTTGCCAGAACTTTTATTAAAATAAGATAGTAATACAGATCAAAACTTGTATTTCTACCCTTTTGCATACTCACTTACGCAAAGGCTCACACAACATGCAATGGCAGTTGGCCCTCTGCATGCCTATTTTATCTCCACAAATGAGCCAGAGAATATACAACTCAGCTGTCAGCTCCTTTGAGAAGCCTACCTTAGTGACTTTGGGCAGCAGTTGCTTGCTCCCACTTCTTCAAAGACACACAATGTCTTAGTCATTGTTTTAGACATATGTAAGAGGAGCTCAGTGATTACTGAACAAATAAATGTGTACCACCTGAAGCCTTTAGAGGTGGCATTTCTCCACTTCCCACCCCTTGGACTTCTAAAATTTTCACGTTTTAGTTTTTTTCTTTCTTTAAAAACTGCCACTTGCACCACCAGGCTCCTGCTACTAAGCTGTCCCTTTAGAAATGATTACTGTACTACATCCTCCTTGTAAAAAATGTTTTAAAATGATAAGAAAGTAAAGTCACCTGCCAGAAGAACATTTTGGTGTACTTCATTTCCTTCCAGGGCTTTTTCTTTGTATGTATTGAAAAAAACACACATGTCCATACACATACTCTTTTAACACTGAAGTCCAACTGTATTCAATTTTGGAAACTAATTTTTAAAATTTCACAGTGTAAACATTTTACATTCCCATTTTTATGTTTCAGTAATCTACACTATAGCTTGGGTAATGAATTATAGAATTTTAGAAGCAGAAGGAACCTTAAAAACCATCAGATGTAAAGGCCAGGCATCGAAGCTCATGGCTATAACTCAGCACTTTGGGAGGCTGAGGCAGGAGGATCACTTAAGGCCAGGAGTTCGAGACCAGCGTAGACAACATGGTAACACCCTGTTGCTACAAAAAATAAAAGTAATTAGCCAGGTGTGATGGCACATGCCTGTAGTCCCAGCTACTCAAAAGGCTGAGGTGGGAAGATCACTTGACCCCAGGAGTTCAAGGTTGCAGTGATCTGATTTGTGCCACTGCACTACAGCCTAAGTGACAGAGACCCCATCTCAAAAAAAAAAAAAAAAAAAAAAAACCCACACCCATGAGATCTAATAACATCTTTTACAGTGTTTATGTAAGTTACATGTTTGATCCAGATATTCCAATTCCCCTATCCTAGAGTCCACAATCTCAATACTACTACTAACAGCAGCTAACATTTACTGAATACTAAGTTATTTAATTCAGAAAGCATCCTATGAAACAAGTACTACTGTTATCTCTACAGATGAGGAAACTGAGGTATAGTGAAATGAAGGAGACTGCTCATTGTTCCATGGCTACTAAATGAAGGAACCAGTATTTGAATCCAAGCACACTGGCTCATGCATTTAGCCATTCCACTGTTTTAACTCCCAACCATCTTATTTCCCTGTAATTTTTGCAGTTATCATCTGTTCACAGAAGCCAGATAGAACCAAAAATTTAAATTCATGTACTGTTTTTTTTGAGATGGAGTTTCACTCTTGTCACCCTGGCTGGAGTGCAATGGTGCAATCTCAGCTTACTGCAACCTCCACCTCCAGGGTTCAAGCGATTCTCCTGCCTCAGCCTCCCGAGTAGCTGGGATTACAGGTGCACACCACCACACCTGGCTAATTTTTTTTTGTATTTTCACTACAGACGGGATTTTGCCATGTTGGCAAGGCTGCTCTCCATCTCCTGGCTTCAGATGATTCATCCACCTTGGCCTCCCAAAGTGCTGGGATTACAGGCGTGAGCCACTGCACCCAGCCCATGCACTGTCTTAATTAAGCTTCTATCCAATTGAAAATTTAAGTATATCTAAATGGAAAGCTGATCAAAAATATTTTTTATTCTCACCAATAAGGCAATCCAAACATTTAATCTTTCCTAAGTATGCTTTTTTGTGGAAGGTAGTTTTTTAAATTTTATAAAGACTCTTAAATGGAAGGGCTTGTTTCTTACTACTACTGTCTCCTAATAGTCCTTTATTATGAGAAATAAATAAGAGAAGCTTTAAACAAGTTAACACTTGGCATGCTACACATAGAGGCTGCAAAGCTTAACTAACCAAGCCATTTAACATTGGAAAAAACTCATCTCCTTTACCTTATCCTGAAATAGATAAAAAGGAAGATACTGACTCATTCTGCTGAACTGCAGATATTCTGCTTGCTCTTGAAATGCCCATGCTATTTCTGCTTGATGATTTCAGGTGGCCATATGCTATATCAGCTCCAGACCCCACTCCAGCAATGTCAACTGTGAAGGAGTGTTTTTCAGTGGACTCCTTTTGTACCTCTGTGACTCTTTTGTGGGTGCTGATCTTCTTAAGAAATTTAAATTTCTAAAAGGTAAGTCAAATTTAGTATCTTGCTTGTAATTGCTATTGGTTCCCACTGAGCAAAATACAGAAGATAAAGATATTTTTAAAAAGTACTTGAGGCCAGGCGCAGTGGCTCACACCTGTAATCCCAGCACTTTGGGAGGCTGAGGAAGCTGGATCATGAGGTCAGGAGATTGAGACCATCCTGGCTAACATGGTAAAACCCCGTCTCTAATACAAAAATTCCCCGGGCGAGGTGGCGGGCGCCTGTAGTCCCAGCTACTCGGGAGGATGAGGCAGGAGAATGGCATGAACCCGGGAGGCGGAGCTTGCAGTGAGGCGAGATCATGCCACTGTACTTCAGCCTGGGCGACAGAGCGAGACTCCATCTCAAAAAAAAAACAAAACAAAAAAAAAGAAATCAGGTTAATGAGTCTATATGTATGTATATAACTATACACCACATTCTACTGAATTGAACATATTGCCTGAGTCAGGAAGCAACTGCAATAATTTTGTATAATTGCATCCCTAAACATAAACCCTTACTTGTGATTCTGATACAGAAACCATAGGCTGTAATCTGTAATCACAGCACTTTGGGAAGTCGAGGCAGGCGGATCATCGGAGCTCAAGCTCAGGAGTTCAGAAGCAGTCTGGGCAACCTGGAAAAACCCTCTCTCTGCAAAAGTTAGCCAGGCACAGTGGCACATGCCTGTAGTCCCAGCTACTCAAGAGGCTCAGGAGGGACGAACTTCGGCCCAGGAGGCAGAGGTTGCAGTGAGCCAAGATTGTGCCACTGTACACCAGCCTGGGTGACATCCTGTCTCAAAAAAAAAAAAAAAACAGAAAGAAACCATAGTTGTTTCAATAGGTATGCACCATATAAAGATACTGGCCTGGCCGGGTGCAGTGGCTTATGCCTGTAATCCCAACACTGGGAGGCTGAGACGGGCAGATCACCTGAGGTCGGGAGTTTGAAACCAACCTGACCAACATGGAGGAAATCCCGTCTCTATTAAAAATACAAAATCAGCCGGGCGTGGTGGCACATGCCTGTAATCCCAGCTACTCAGGAGGCTGAGGCGGGAGAATCGTTTCAACCCAGAAGTCGTAGGTTGCAATAAGCCAAGATTGCACCATTGCACTCCAGCCTGGGCAACAACAGCGAAACTCCAACTGAAAAAAAAAAAAAATAATAGAGAGACTGGCCTAAGAACAAACTAAGATTAAACATCACAGATCATCCTGATAAAATGACCTTTGAGATCAGCAAAGAAAGTGAGGTTCAGAACACTGTGCAGCATGAAAACAGGGAGCGGGGTTGTGGGGGGACTGTGCATTCATTCATTTATTTAGAGACTTATTGGGGAAGGGGGAGTGGTAGATTTTGCCTCCCAGGAGACAGAGACACTTCTGATTGTCACACTGGAGGCTGCTGTTTGCTGACATATAGTGGGCAGAAGCCAAGACTGCTGATGTTTAGATTCTAAACATCCTACAAGACACAGAACAAGGCTAGGTGTGATGGCTCACGCCTATAGTGAGCCAAGGTGGGCAGATTGCCTGAGCTCAAGAGTTGGAGAACAGCCTGGGCAACATGGTGAAACGCCATCTCCACTAAAATACAAAAAATTACCTGGGAGTGGCGGCATGCACCTTTAGTCCCAGCTACTCAGGAGGCTGAGACAGGAGAATTGCTTGAACCCGGGAGGCGGAGGCTGCAGTGAGCCGAGATCACACTACTGCACTCCAGCCTGGGCAACAGAGTGAGACTCTGTCTCCAAAAAAAAAAAAAGAAGACATAGAATAGCCCCCACAACAAAGAATTGTCCAAGTCCAATAGTGCTGAGGTTCAGAAACCCTAATCTAGGAGGAACACATGAGAAACACAACATTAGTTATCACAGGGAAGAGGAAATGTGGTTGGAAGATTACTTACTTTATACTCTTAAAAATTACTGAATTTGGGCTGGGCACAATGGCTCACACCTGTAATCCCAGCACTTTGGAAGGCTGAGGCGGGCAGATCACGAGGTCAGAAGATTGAGACCATCCTGGCCAACCTCATGAAACCCTGTCTTTACTAAAATACAAAAAAAAATTAGCTGGGCCTGGTGGCACACGCCTGTAGTCCCAGCTACTTGGGAGACTAAGGCAGGGGAATTGCTTGAACCCACGAGGCAGAGGTTGCAGTGAACCGAGATCACGCCATTGCACTCTAGCCTGGTGACAGAGCAAGACTCCGTCTCACTCACACACACACACACACACAAAAACTGAATTTGCAAAACTACTTAATAAAATTAATTCTGATAGATTATGTACCCATCTGTTGGTTCTCAGATGTATTAGCTTAGAAAATATAATCAGAGATAGTAAAGTTCTTTACATACTCAATCCCTGAGCCTAGGATGTATTTCTGTCTTTTTTTCTGAAGGTGCTACCCTGTGTGTCATCTGCCAAGACAGAAGTTCCTTGCGCCAAACGATTGTCCGCTTAGAGCTAGAAGATGAGTGGCAGTTCCGCCTCCGGGACGAGTTTCAAACTGCTAACAGCAGTGAAGACAAGCCTCTCTACTTTCTTACTGGACGTCATGTATGAGCTTTTGAAGAGAGCAAAAACAGCAAAAAGATGCCTAAGTGGGGTGGGACAGAAACAATTTGGGATTTTTTTTTTCCTTTAAAGTACAATCACTGTGGAGCAAAGTGCAACATACTTGTCTAAATTCTCCAAAGAACTCCCCAAATCTGATCCAAGTCTTTGGGGACATCACTTTCCTTCACTTCCATTTACAGGACCCTTAAATTCAGGTAAACTCTACCCTAGGTAGTTATGCAATTACTTAAGATATGGTCTGCCCATGGGATCCTGAGGAGGATATACTTTGGAGAGTGAATATGGAGTTTGCATTATTTTTTTCTATTACACTATGTTAGGGGGAAACTGTCAGCATTAACTAGACTGAATGTGTTACATGAGACTCATGCCATTGGTGTGGAATTAACTGAAGATTAACGTTTGAGGCCTGAACCCTCAGTTTCTCTTCAAATCTGTACTTTGGTACAGTATTACTCAGGGGTTTGAAATGATAGAATGTAGACGATATTTGTATTTAAAAAAAGAAGTAGCTTTGTCTTTCTCTGTGCAGTGTTAGTTTAAGATTTATAATCTTCTATGTATTGAAACTTTTGGCAAAATTTCCACAGGAGTTAAAAGTTTACTATTTAAACTGAACAAACAAATCAGTAAATGCAGAGCAGGCATTGTGTGCATTTATTCATCTTCTCCTAGCCTAATTCCTTTGCTTTTCCCATTGTTTAAATGTGTTTCCAGTCTTCAAGAATATCTTATCTATGAGACTGTGGAACAGCAATTAATCTTTTGCAAGAACTTGATTAAGTCAGTTGAGTTGAGAAGCTTTCAGCAGGTAACCTGCACCCACCCACCGTTTGGTTGGAATTAAGCAGTTGGCACCAGCAAACCTACATGTCAGGCTGAGGTTCTGTTGCAGAGTGAAACTAATTTGTTTCCTTTCAGGGACTCAAGCAAAGCTTCCTTTATTTAAAAGATGCACTGAATATTACCACCTTACACTGACAACGCCACAGAAATTGCCGAATTGGGAAATTGAGCCATAAAAAGAGAAGTGTTTTTTACTTCATCTTAGCAATGACTCTTGTGAGGAGTAAGGAAGACTCCATTAAGAGTCTTTATGATTCGTTAAAATCAGCAGGGGGTGTCTGTCCAGTATCGGCAATGGGAGGCATATGTTTCTACAGATTTCTCAAATATTTTAATCAAAGACATTATTTTTAGAAAATGTTCCAGACAAACTAAATCTTAGAAGTTTACTCTTAAATTACTCCAGTTCTCATCATTGAACAATGTCTCGAGTTTTCTCATTAGCCCATATTTACTACTTTATCCCCACTTAAAATGGCCATTTTTACTTGAATCGATCTTGTTTGTGACCTGAAACTACTGAGGGGCCTACTAAGCCTGCATTTACTTAGAACAAATAGTGTTAATTGACCAGCTTTATTATGACAAGGAGTTTACAAAGCTAGTGAAAAAATGGAATGTATTAGACTAAAAATAGTTGGCAGATCTCTCGGTTTTAATATAGCTACTTATAATGCTTTAACTGTATTTTGAAGTGAACAATTCCTTTTAACCCCATTTTTAATTGTCTTTCAAAGAGGACCTGCCTCATATATAATATTTAAAAAAACTCCTTAATTTTAGTACAGCAGAATTTTTGGTAAAGAGGTATGTTTTGAAGCAGTTTGGTTTAAATATGAATGTATTTCACTTGTTCCTGTTTTGTTGAAAGGGTCTACTGCAAATAATATCAAGAAACCCACTGTCTGTGCAATATTCCAATGACATTTACATAGGGCAAATAAAATACTTGAAAGAATTATAAAACAATTGTACCTGGGGTGGATGGCCTCTCAGGGTTTCTTCTGGCTTTATGACTTCATAGCTTAAAGAAAAAAAATGTTTTTAAGTAGTTACATCAGATGCAGGTACTCCATTAGTTAGGGCTGCACTCTGAAAATTCAAATTATTATTATGAGCTCTTAAATACTGTTTAACTCTGTGGAAGAGATTTGCCAGAATAAAGCCAAAAGACCATCACCCCTATAATAGAGAAACTGACCTGCTTATTCTTTTCAAAGCCTATCTTACTAAGGTTGGATCTTTTAAAATCATCTTATCAGTATAATTCTTGAGTATGTCAGGTCCTTCTTTAAGGATAAAATTGCACAAGCACAGGACACCATGATTTGTATATATATATACTAGTGTGTTCGGCTTTAAGCTTTGCAATCCCTTAGGACACTGATGTGGGATGAATGGATTCGCTAGGCCCACACAGTTAACTCACCTGTAGACCTGCTGAGCCTCAGCATGTGTAACAGTTCACACAGGTTAATACTGAATGTAAACTAAAAACTAGAAGAGAGTACTTGTAGTCAATTTTTTTTGTCTGTAATTTATGCAATTGCTTTTTGTGATTTTTAGAAAATGGGGCACCTATGTTACTTTATGACTGTAAAATGTTCTTAACCAAAATTTGGTGAATTTCACTAGTCTACCTCACATTTTGTTAATGATTCAAAATTGTCTTGTGTCTACTGTTATGTTTTTGCCCTTTAATTTGGTAAATGTATTAAAGTTATCTCCCACCCCCTCCAAAAAGTTATTTTTTCCTTATAATTTTCTGGCATGTTAAGAAAACAAGCTCCCTGACTCTGGGAATGTCCTAAAAAGGCTGGAAGTCACATTATAGGTTGGACAACTGAGATTAATGAGGTGTTGAAAATATACACAGTAGATCCCAATCTTTTATTTGAAAGATTGCAACTACACTCACTTTGATGTCCTTTTGGAAACAGAACTTTGGGTTGCTAGAACTAATACAAGGTGTTATTGTTAATCTCCAGTTAAAACTTCTCAAACTTTTTGAGAACTTCTCAAAGTTGCTAGAATTATGTAGTTTAATGAAGATGGTGTTATTGTAGCATGAATTTTATCTTCTAAAAATTTTTACCAAATTATGAGAAGACATAACTTTGTTGTCCCAGAAAAATGGCTTTCAATCTATTAATAAAATGTAGTAAATTAAAAGAATTTGACATAGAATCCATGAAAACAATCTTCTAGGCCAAAGGGCCCTCAGGAAGGGCAATAAATATTTGTAACTGTAATGACAGACTTTCAGAGGAAAGTAAAGACTACTGGTGTTCCACTATACATTCCAAAGCAGCTGCCTTGAGAAGACTATTAACTGTGAAGCCTGACTGCTGCAACATCACATTAAACTACTTAGGACTGAAACAACATCCAGAGAACAAACATTCTCAAGCTTCTCTTTAGACACAGAAACTGGAAACTGGTCCTTAAAGCTTCCTCTGAGTCCAGGAGAATACTGCTCTAACACTGAAACCTTGGCTTCACTGAAAACAAAACAACAACAATAAAAACACTGCTAAAGATGACTTTAGCAATTGCCTCTAAGGCCAAAGAAAAAGTCATTCACATAATAAATTCACTGTGCTCTCAACTATCAAGGAGAGTTGAGTTAAAGCATCTACTTCAGTGACTATGACAATAGATGGTATTAAGTTTAAAAAAAAAAAAAGGCAACACCAGTAAGCTGTTTTCTGACCACTTCATTCCAAATATTTTATTTTTACCAATCAGTGTATTTTATTTTTACCAGAAGGGTGGTGGGGGTAGGGGGTTGCTAAAAGAACTCATCCCCTTTTCTGCCAAAAGGCTTAGGAGCCATGAGAAAGAAAATGTATGTCTAGAGTCACTACCCCAGAAATCAACTCAGCAATCTCAACCCTAGCTGCAATGTGGATGGGCAGGAATACCAGCTGTGTTTCCATCCAGAAGGATAAGACTCTATAGCTGGGTAGCCATGCAAAGTAAACAGGAACAAATGAAATATCACTGCAGGTTTGTTGTACTCACTGACTGTCCTTACAACAGTCAGGCTTTCAGTAGATAACGCCAAGTTCACTCTTGCATATTATGAAGTAGTAAAATACTGCTTTTTATCTGTGTGTCCATGCAGATTAAGGCATCAACCCATAAAATCTTATAGTTCCTGACTATATTTGTGGCTCTTACAATGTCTCTATGCTAGACACTTTTACAAATGACCAACAACGATATGAAGGCTGCTAACAAAAAATTTATAAGCACCTTATATAGTCATCAATTATAGACTCACCCTCTTCTGCAGTCTGTGGCCATTAGTGTATACTCAGCGTGTCCCTGCTGCCTCCACCACTCCACTGAGATGCTCTTTTCCTAACATCACTTGGGCTCTCTTCAGTCTTCAATTGTGGTATGACAGGGTTGACCATTCTTTTATTCTTGAAATTTTTCCCTTGGTTTCTACCACTCTTCTGGCTGTCCTACCTTGCTGCTCATGCCTTCTTAGGCAGTCTTCAAGATTCTTAAATGATGGTGTACCTCACAACTCTTCTAACTTTTCATTTTACAGATCCCAGGGTGACCTTCTAAACCTTCAAATAAATAAGTAAACTCATAAATTTGTTTCTCAGTTAGAACCTTTCTCAAACTCTAGATCCACATATCCAATTGTATACTAAACAGGTATCTCCACTTGGAGATTCTACAACCACCTTAAAATCTTGACCAAAACTGAGGGCATCCCCATTCAATCCTCCCAACCTAATTCCCCTGTATTCCCATCTGCCAATCTAACTCAGTTACCCAAACCACAATTCCCACTTACCTTAACCTCTTTGCCATGATCTTTTTGTGGCTGTTTATAAATTCCTATCAATTCAACTGTGTCAATTCTTCAATTTTATCTTTTCAATGTGTATCTGTCTCGTCTTCATCTCCACATCACAGCTTTAGTTCAGTGTTTCAACGCTTTTCACACAATCTGCTCTTAGTTATCTTCTAAGTTCCAGATTCCTCAATTATAAACCCTACACCTCATAGGATTGTCATAATGATTACATAAAATAATGCAGCACTAAACACACAGGGTCTGACACACAGCAAACACTCAAATGTTAGGTATTAACTAATAATACTATTCTTAGAGAAACACCTAAATTGTAAAATTTGGGAGGCTACATCTTCAGTATAAACATGAAAATAAACTGGTTTCTCAGTAATAGTAACATTTAAACCAACCACCCAATATACCCTCTTCCACCTCCAGGTTGCCTTGAAACCAAGTCAAAAGGAGTCAAAGTAGTATACTATTGTTTATGGAAACTGGACCTGTATTAAGAGGTTAACAGTTACTAGAGAGTCTACACTATATCCCAAATTTCACTGTTTTTTAAAAAAAACATGGTACCTGTCAGGCAAACACTGAGACCAGGATTGACTAGAAGAGTCTCAGGCCCAAAGGGAAATGACAGTATCAAAAGCTAGGGCCAGGTGCAGTGGCTCACACCTATAAACTCAGCACTTTGAGAGGCCGAGGCAGGTAGATCACATGGGGTCAGGAGTTCGAGACCAGCCTGACCAGTGTGGTGAAACCCTGTTTCTACTAAAAAATATAAAAACAAATAAGCCAGGCATGGTGGCAGGCGTCTGTAATCCCAGCTACTCTGGAGGTTGAGGCAGGAGAATCACCTGAGCACAGGAGGCGCTGGTTGCAGTGAGCCGAGGTCACGCCATTACACTCTAGCCTGGGTGGACAGAGTGAGCCTCTGTCTCAAAAAAAAAAAAAAAAAGAATGAATGAAAGTAAGAAAGAAACAAAAGAAGCTAGACCAGCATGATGAATCAGAGGGAAATGTTTACCCTGCCCTATCATTCTACCCATACAAAGAGTATAGTCTTATACCACTCTAGAATTTTTTTTCTTTTTTTTTTTTTGAGGTGGAGTTTTTTGCTCTTTTTGCTCAGGCTGGAGTACAATGGCGTGATCTCGGCTCACTGCAATCTCCACCTCCCAGGTTCCAGCTATTCTCCTGCCTCAGCCTCCCAAGTAGCTGGGATTACAGGTGCACACCACCAAAACCAGCTAATTTTTGTATTTTTAGTAGAGACGGGGTTTCACCATGTTGGTCAGGCCGGTCTCGAACTCCTGACCTCGTGATCTGCCCGCCTCAGCCTCCCAAAGTGCTTTTAAAAGCACAAATTTATAGGGAAAATAAAAGGTATACCTGTTAATTTAAGGCCCTAAATTTTAGCCAGTTTCCAACTGAGATATAATCATCTCAGCTCATAAAAATAACCTAAGTTGAACCATAGTGGTAATTCATTCTTGGGCTGTGGGCCCTTCATTTATGTGAAACATCATAAAAGTACCATGTTACTTAAATAATCAGAAAGGACTTTGCCTTGGGAGATAAAGTTCAGATGATTTGCTGCTGACAAAATGATCCTTTGGCAAACTGGTGGACCTTTAGGAAGCCAATGTTTTAATCCTATTTCAAGATATCAAACCAAAAAAACACCCTGAAAAAGCACAAATGACAACACACCATTATCTCAGTTAGTACACTGGTCACTTAGAAAAAGCTATCAAGTATTTTATTATTTTTATTCTACATTATATACAGGTCATAAAAGGCCACAGCAGTTTTTCAACATATAAACCCTTTAAAAGTAGAGGGCACTATGAAGGATAGACAAGTATCAAAATGAAGTCCAGTAATGAGGGCATATACTCAGTGCAGTATTTCTGAGGAATAACAAAGCAGATACCGAGTCATCCATACTTTGCTTCCAAGTATTCTATAGGTTTTTATAAACCTCTTTGAGATTTGTTAACAGCCTAGGTGTGCCAAGTTGCCATTCATTTTTAAAAGTGAAACCAGAATGAAAGAATATGAATCTAGGAGGGTACCTTTCCTAATGCTGGTCATTTACACCTCTCCAAGAAGGAAAGCCTCAATTCTTTACCACTTTCTACTTCCTCCTTCCATCAAAGATAGGAAAAAGAAAAATCAGGAAAAAAAGCTCAATATTCTGATTCTTCCTGTTTAGCTGGAGCTTTCCTTTTCTATCGGGGTTTCTTCAAAGTACAGTTCAGGCCTTTTAAAAATTAGCTTCAAATTCCAAAACACTTAATATTGCACCCTCCTTGAACAATAAGTAAAAAAAATGAGTTTCCACTCTGTAAAAATACAATCCTTAAACCTATCACTGGTATCAGCAGATCAATACAAAAAAATACAGTACCAAGCTACACTGGTATATTTCCATATTAAGAACTTCAAAATATACTTATCACTGAGACCATAGTCCTTGCATTAGTTTTCAGTCCACTATGAACAATTATCTGCTGCATGTAAACATGTCTAAATAACTATAGATAAAATACATCAATCATAAATTTCTGTAAAAGATAATAAAATATCTTTTTTAAAAAACAAAACAATAAGCTATTACTGCATTGTTTCCAATTTTATGAAAATGGAACAACCATATGGTTGTTGCCAGTCCTGAGTTCATCGTAATAAAAATGGCCCTAGTTCCTGGTTAAAGTCAGCAACCAATCCATTCTCTTCAACAGATGTCTTCTAGTGGTGTAGGCAAGAATTTGTTTTACGTGCTATTCTGTCCATTAATAAAATTATATACCAGAAACTGACCAGTGCCACAGTACTGTGTTGCAAACAGCTTTCCATCAGGAGTGGGATCTGAGAAAGCAATTTCTTCTTTGCTCAAGTATGAGCCATATATAAAGTTACTCCTATTAAAAAAAAAGGGGGGGGAGGGGTTAAGTGCAAAATGTTAAAAAAAATTCTTTCTAATCATTAAAACTGGAATAACCTGTCAAATACAGTTTGACTAAAAAAGCTTTTTAGGTCCTGTTGTGTGTGCTCAAAATTGTTGAAAATAATTATTCATTTATAATATTATCAATAACCTGAGGTTAAATTTTAATAAAAGCAACAATGTAAAAATATTTACCCAGTATCTTTTCATGATAAAAATATTTAACTAAGAGTAGAAATAATTTCCTCAACCTGATCAAGGGCATCAAGGAGTATCAGAGTTAATGGTGAATGACTGAAAACTGTTCCTCAAAGATCAGGAATAAAAGAAGACTGCTCTCACCTCTTCTATTCAATATTGTATTGGAGGTTCTAGTCATGAGGAAAAGAAATAAAAATCATCCAGATTGGAAAGAAAGAAAGAAAATTATCTCTTTTGCAGATGAAAAGGCCTTGTTTATAGAAAATCCTAAAAAATTCACAAAAACAAACATAAAATCTAATAAACGAGTCTGGCAAGGCTGCATATTCAAGATTGATATTCAAAAGTAAACTGTATTTCTATACACTTGTAATGAACAACCTAAAACTGAAATTTAGGGGGAAAAATTCAATTTACAGTAACATCAAAAAAAATTAAATACTTGCCAGGCACAGTGGCTCACACCTGTAATCCCAGCATTTTGGAAGGCCAAGGCGAGAGGACTGCTTAAGCCCAAGAGTTCAAGGCCAGCCCAGGCGACATAGCAAGACTCCGACTGCACTAAAACAAATGAAATTTTTGCCAGGCACATGGCTATGGTCTCAGCTACTCAGGAGGCTGAGGCATGAGGATTTCCTGAGCCCAGGACATTGAGGATGAAGTTAGCTGTGTTTGCACCACTGCACTCCAGCCTGGGTGACAGAGTGAGATGCCGTCTCCAAAAAAGAAGAAAAAAAAACTTGGGAATAAATGTAACAAAAGCAGCGTCAAGACTTGTACACTGAAAACTATTAAACATTGCTGTAAGACATTAAAGACCCAGGACCAGACACAATGGCTCACACCTGTAATCCTAGCACTTTGGGAGGCCAGGGCAGCAGGTGAATTGCTTGAGCCCAGGAGTTTGAGACCAGCCTGGGGAATATGGCAAAACCCCATCTCTACAAAAAATAGAAAAATTGGCCGGGTGCAGTGGCTCACACCTGTAATCCCAGCACTTTGGGAGGCCGAGGTGGGTGGATCACTTGAGACCAGGAGTTCGACAGGTAGTGGGCACCTGTAATCCCAACTACTTGGGAGGTTGAGGCAGGAGAATCACTTGAACCTGGGAGGTGGAAGTTGCAGTAAGTAGAGGTCCCGCCACTGCACTCCAGCCTGGGACAACAGAATGAGACTCCATCTCAAAAAAAAAAACCAACTGGCTGACCTAAAAACCTTTTTTGAATAATTAATTATAACCTCCTTTATTAATCTTTATCAGAGGTACTTTATAGGACAAAAAACAAAACAATTTTTCTGAGTCTCCCTTTTATATCTTTGACAGTCAAGTGATAAAAGAAAAACTAGAGATTTCGATAGTTTACAAATAGTCTTGAATTAAGATAAATTTCTCTAAAAGCTGAACTCACAAGGAACTTTCCACATTTCTTTGGTTATATTTAAAATTCTTCGAAATGAAGCACAACTTGAAATAGGCAGGTTATTTTGGCCTAATATCATAGTTACAAATCAGTAAGACGAAACAGCTTAATAGTGTTTAGCCTACAGTGCTTTCTTCCTCCTCACATTAAATTCATATAAAAAGCACTTACAGATCCAATACACTGATAACCTCGTGCAAAATTTATAATTAACACAAATAAAGGTTATACACACATTAATTAAATGCCAATCTTTATACTAAAGCTCTGCCTAAGTCCTAAACTACTAAAAATGATTTGAAAGATTACATTCAAGTTACCTTAGGCATTCAATCATGCGAGAAGCAATTTTCTTCCGACGCATCATGCTGAATACCCATATTCGACTGATCCCACAGATTGCAGGCTCTGGTAATGTTGAGCAGCACCAGGCTTTCTGCCTTTCAAATCTGACTTTTTCTTCTTCTGACCTGATAACTGGAAGTTTGTCTTCTATAACTCTGTAGCCCTACAGGTGTCAAAAATGGGGAAAATTTTTAAGTGAGATTATTACTTAGCAACTAATACTGATCTGGTTGAGGAGGTTATGACATTTGACTGGCTTAACAAACTATGGGGTTACTTATGTTTTCACTCTCATTTGTAGGAAACAGACAACCTCGATCTGCATTCTGTTCCAGTTCACATACTAGTTGTATGACCATGAAAATAAGTTACAATTTCTCTAACCTTTGGGTTCCTCACTGGAGATATCCATCATCTCTCATTTTGAGAGATTAAACCCAAATACATAAAAAGTCCTTTGCCATCATGAGGAGCCCCCCAATAGGAATTGAACTTTAGTTCTCTCCACCTCCCACACTCCAAGAACCAGCAAAAGTACATGTTAAGAACACAGCAGTAATAACTGTTTCTGTGATTGCTGTCACAGTTCTAGATTTCACAGTTGTACAAGAACTGAGACTAGGGATAGCAGACAAATCAATAATTTAAAAAGCCATTTCATCACACTGCAATCTCTTTTTTCAAAAAAGTACCTTAAAAAGCATACATCGCTTTTATGGTGGCTATCTTTATGGGAAAAGAAAATTAAAAATATCTCTGCCCGTCTAGCTGCCAAAATATAACACAACTGTTTTTCTTTTTCTTTTTTTTTTTTTTTTTTTCTGAGACAGAGTTTCTTCTGTCACCCAGTATAGTGGTGCAATCTCAGCTCACTGCAACCTCTGCCTCCTGGGTTCAAGAGAGTCTCGTGCCTCAGCCTCCCGAGTAGCTGGGATTACAGGCATGCACCACCATGCCTGGCTAAGTTTTGTGTTTTTAGTAGAGATGGGGTTTCACTATGTTGGCCAGGCTGGTCTTAAACTCGTGAATTACAGGCGTGAGCCACCGTGCCCAGCCATGACTGACCTTCTGATGGCACAAGATATAAAACTTAAAAGCAAACAGACAGTACAGTTAAGAGTCAGCAAAAACAACCCTAACAAACATTACATAGTTATCCTTCTAGTCTAAACACTGCTATAAGTCATTTATGGATCTAGGTGGAATAGAAACTTAAACAATAGTCTAAACTATGCAAAATTAACTCAATTGCAGTACGGCAAACTTCTATGAGTTAGTCAATTTATATCAAATTAATTTCCACAAACTACCCTATCAGTTACTTACTTAAATTAATTTTGTTATTATAGCAAGGTTAATAAGCACTATACAATAATTTCAGGCTGAATATTTATTTATTCATTCATTATTTTTTCTAAAGAGACAAAGAGTCTGGCTATGTTGCCCATGCTGGAGTGCAGTGGCTATTCACAGACACAAACATAGCACCCTACAGCCTCAAACTCCTGGACTCAAGCAGTCCTCCTATCTAAGCCTCCCAAGTAACTGGGACTACAGGTGCCACCACACCCAGCTGAATTTTTAAAACATGTAGCTTAACATATACAGAGAAACTCCTGCAAACTTGCTTTGACTTTTCACTTTTTTAGAAAATTTTATGACCAAGCATACATCTGTGCAAGCAGCTATTAACCCACTTATGCCTAGTGTTCCATTATTGGAACACTAAGCATGTGGGAGTTATTTATATCCTACTGCTCAAGGTCATCGCCAAGGTCTTATTTTTCACCCATGCAAGAAATCAAAAAATTGTTGCAACCTTTGGCATAAATGAGTTAATATGCTAAAAGACACCATCTGAACAGCAGTCACACACAATGCACACTGAGTTCATGAGCAAGAACTTAGCAGAAAAAAGACAAAATTCAGGTCTGCCTCAAAGTGAGATTAGGGAGTCCAGAAGCTTCTGTTCTCTTATGATGGTCTCAGCAGTTTCTACTAACACTCATAATATAAGCATACATGACTCCACTGGTTTTTTTTTTTTGTACAAATAGGCTACTAAACACAAGATAACTACTCATTTAGAGTTCAACAAAGGAAGTGGCGATCTGTTCCAGGCGTGGGCCTTTTTTTTTTTTTTTTTTTTGGAGATGGAGTATTGCTCTGTTGTCCAGGCTGGGTTCAGTGCACGATCTTCAGCTCACTGGAGCCTCTGCCTCCCAGGTTCAAGCGATTCTCCTGCCTCAGCCTCACGAGTAACTGGGATTACAGGCACACACCACCACATCTGGCTAATTTTTGTATTGTTAGTAGAGACAGGGTTTCACCATGTTGGCCAGGCTAGTCTCAAACTCCTGACCTTCTGATCTGCCCACCTCAGCCTCCCAAATTGCTGGGATTACAGGTGTGAGCCACCATGCCCGGCGGTGTGGGCCTTTTATAAAGGCACAGATAGTAAATATTTTAGGCAACGCAGTCCACCTGGTCTCTGCTGCAACTATTCAACTCTGCCTTTGTGGTACAAAAGTAGCCATAAATATGTGAGCCAAATAGGTGTGGGTGGGCAACAGTAAAATTTTATTTATAAAAACAAGTTGGACTTTGCCCACTGTAGTTTGCCTAGTCTTGACTTACTGCAGTGCTAGAAGGACTAATTGAGAAAGACATTACATTGGTATCTAACATGGAAACTTCCAAAATAAACTTGGATAGTATTCTGATTTTTTGGGGGGGGCGGGGCGGGGAAGAGGGATGGAGTCTCACTCTGTCACCCAGGCTGGAGTGCAGTGGTGAGACCTTGGCTCACTGCAACCTCCACCTCCACCTTCAAGCAATTCTCCTGCCTCGGCCTCCTGAGTAGCTGGGATTACAGACGCACACGCCCGGCTATTTTTTTCTTCTTTTTTTTTGAGACCAGGTCTCGATGTGTCACCCAGGCTGGAGTGCAGTGGCACAATCTTGGCTCACTGCAACCTCTGTCTCCTGGGTTCAAGAAATTCTCCTGACTCAGTCTCCCCAGTAGCTGAGACTATAGGCACGTACCACCATGCCCGGCTCATTTTTTGTATTTTTAGTAGAGATGGGGTTTCACCGTATTAGCCAGGATGGTCTCGAACTCCTGACCTTGTGATCCTCCCACCCTGGCCTCCCAGAGTGCTGGGATTACAGGTGTGAGCCACCATGCCCAGCTAATTTTTGTATTTTCAGTAGAGACGTTTCACCATGTTGGCAAGGCTGGTCTCGAACTTCTGACCTCGTGATCCGCCCACCTTGGCCTCCCAAAGTTCTGGGATTATAGGCGTGAGCCACTGTGCCCGGCCTGATGGTATTCTAATTCTACAGAATTTTTATCTTACTGACTTGAGAAATTAATTCCCATGCATAACCATTACTTCACTACAGTAAAGACTCACACATGGGAAGTCTTGCATTAAAACTGTTCCTTACATAAAATGGAGACAAATTCATCAGGATTTATGTTATTTGGGATTACGTCGTAAACTCATTAAACACCAAATTACTTAAAAATATTCTTTAAAAATCACTTACCCATTGGATATGTTCCGCAATTAGGCACCCAACTACTTTTTTGTCATTGGAAATGAAGAGAAGTGTTTTAGTTCTGGAATAGCACATTAGTGGAGCCTGTTGAAAACCTAAATCATTGTCAACCATCTCTCTAATCTCGTCAACCTGTCAAATAAAGAACAATAATTATTTTTAAATGAAAACATTATATACATGTAAAAACACAATATTTCAGTTCAATAGATAGACTTTATTCCAAGCAGGGCATCCTCTAAAGAGTTCTTTTGCGCTGGGCATGGTGGCTCACACCTGTAATCCTAACACTGTGGGAGGCCAAGGCGGATGGATTGCCTAAGCTCAGGAGTTCACGACCAGCCTGGGCAACATGGTGAAACCCTGTCTCTACTAAAATATTAAAAAATTAGCCAGGCGCAGCAGTGTGCGCCTGTAATCCCAGCTACTTCGGAGGCTGAGACAGGAGAAACCCTTGAACCTGGAAGGTGGAGGTTGCAGTGAGCTGAGATCACGCCACTGTACTCCAGCCTGGGTGACAGAGAGAAACTCTATCTCAAAAAAAAAAAAAAAAAAGAGTTCTTTTGAAGGACTGTACTGATCAATAACTATTTTTTTAACCCCAAGGAACACTTTGCAAAATGAAGGAAGAACTGGAGGGTGATGCCAAACCCAACAGTCTAGAGAACAAGAGGGATGGGGTGAGAGCTCCTACAATAGATTATTAGAAACATTAAGACTTCATATTAGAAGTATCTAATTTGTGAATTAAAGAGAACTTCACTGGAATCTTAGCTAGGCAAGCTACTTTTCTTCCCAACCCTTAATTAGTACTCTCATCAGTAAAATGAAAGTGAGTATAGAGAAACGGAATTCATATTTACTTCCTATCAACCACTTATAGGCCAGGCATTATTCAAAGCACTTTACAAATATTTCACTTCAATCCCACATTTCTTGGAGGTTCCTTACTTTACATATGGAAGAAATAAAACTCAAAAGTTAAACCACTTTCCCATGTCAGATATTAGACATCTAGAAAATCAAGGAGCAGAGTCACATGTGAATCCAAAATGTTACTATGGCATCAAACCATGCTTCTTACAGTTTAGCTCCTAAGTGACCAAAGTCAAACATGATAAGCTCAAACTGTTCGCAGGCAATCAAAATTAAGACCTCTGTAGGTATTCAAGCATTAGTTCCTTTCCCAATTAAAAGATACTGCAAACAAAAGCCAGAGAACAGTGGCTGATGCCTATAATCCCAGCACTTTAAGAGGCTGAGGCTAGAGGAGTTCAAGGCCAGCATGATCTTTACAAAATTGTTTTATTAGCCAGATGTGGTGGCACTTGCCATCTTTACAAAATTGTTTTATTAGCCAGATGTGGTGGCACTTGCCAGTAGTCCCAGCTTCTCAGGAGGCTGGGACACGAGGGTCACTTTGGTCTCAGGAGTTTGAGGTTACAGTGAGCTATGACTGTACCACTGCACTCTGGCCTGGGTGATAAGAGTGGAATTCTCATTAAAAAAAATAATAACAAAGTCCAATAACACTCATTTATGTTATTAAGTTTAAAATGCAAATAATCCTTAAGAGGGTTAAACATTCATACCTCTGGCATGCAGAATACCATGCAGCAAATCCCCTACTCAGTGATGAAGACTCAAGTCCTCCTAATTCGAGACAGCATCCTACAACTCCTAATTCCTAAAGACAAGTGATTCACAATTCCCTAGATTTTAATTTTTAACTTTTTTTTTTTTTTTTTTTTTTTTTTTTTTTT
>NC_045451.1:60451608-60480334 GCF_002776525.5 Piliocolobus tephrosceles | reverse complement strand
TTTTTTTTTTTTGAGACGGAGTCTCGCTCTGTCGCCCAGGCTGGAGTACAGTGGCCGGCTCTCAGCTCACTGCAAGCTCCGCCTCCTGGGTTCACACCATTCTCCTGCCTCAGCCTCCCGAGTAGCTGGGACTACAGGCGCTGGCCACCACGCCCGGCTAGTTTTTATATTTTTTAGTAGAGACGGGGTTTCACCGTGTTAGCCAGGATGGTCTCGATCTCCTGACCTCGTGATCCACCCGTCTCGGCCTCCCAAAGTGCTGGGATTACAGGCTTGAGCCACCGCGCCCAGCCTAATTTTTAACTTATTATGGGTTACTAAGATTTTATTCAGATAAACTAAAATGAGGAAATTAGCATCTACTGAGGGTTCCTCCTAAGAAAAGTCTGGTTGCCACATATGGTAGTGTAGCGAAAGTTCCCACTGTGCATTTCCAAATGTGAATAGCTGGAATTCCAAAAATTACTTAATTTAATTTTCATTTAAGTTGACCCTTGAACAACAAAAGTTTGAACTGTGTGGGTCCTTTAAATGTAGGGTTTTTTTCAATAAATATATTGGAAAATTTTTTGGAGAATTTCAACAATATGAAAAAACTAGCAGCCAGGCACAGGCACGGAGGCTCACGCCTGTAATCCCAGCACTTCGGGAGGCCACGGCGGAAAGATCACGAAATCGAGACCATCCTGGCCTCGAGTAGAGATGGTGAAACCCCGTCTCTATTAAAAATAGAAAAAAATTAGCCGGGCATGGTGGTAGGCGCCTGTAGTCCCAGCTACTCGGGAGGCTGAGGCAGGAGAGTGGCATGAACCCAGGAGGTGGAGCTTGCAGTGAGCCTAGATGGCGCCACTGCACTATAGCCTGGGCGACAGAGCGAGACTCTGTCTCAAAAACAAAACAAAACAAAACAAAACACTAGCAGATGAACCATGTAGCCTAGAAACATCAAAAAAAAAAAAAATCGAGAAAATGTTAGATTGTCATGAATGCATAGAGTATACGTAGATACTAGTTTAAGTATGGGTTTAATCAATTATTTATGTTATCAGTAAGGTTACCAGTCAACAGTAGGCTATCAGTAGTTAAGTTCTGGGGAAATCGAAAGTTGTACTTGGGCTGGGCAGGGTGGCTCACGCCTATAATCCCAGCACTTTGGGAGGCTGAAGCAGGAGAATCCCTTGCGACCAGGAGTTCGAGACCAGCCTGGGCAACACAGTGAGACCCTGTCTCTTGGGGGAAAAAAAAAAGTTACAGTTGGAATTTTGGCTGCATGAGAAGCCGGCACCCATAACTACTACACTGTTCGTGGGTCCACTGTGGTTAATCACTGATCCTACATTAACTCAACAAGAATTTACTATTGTGCAAGAATCAATGTTTCAAATACAAGACAGGTTGGGCATATTTACATGTCACTGTAAATACTATTGTCTATTCTGTTAGGCAGCAGTAATATGAAAGCTTATTTGGGTATCTAAGATTGTCCATTCAGATAAACAGAGTATCTGAAGTTAAGAACCAGAAGATAAACTTACATATTTTAAATAGACTATTAGCTAAACTTTCAAGTAACAGATGCAAAGTATTTTCCTTCAACCATCTTTTCAGGTGAAGTATTCTGAAGTTTAAAGAAGTCCAATTGCTAACCTAAAAAAAGTATAATAAACTGTTTTCCTCGTGTTTCCAGACATTTGGGATACACTCTAGTGTAATTATTAGTTTTTCAGATACACAACTGAACGCATTGCTTACATTATGAGGTATTTCTTCTGAAAAAGCATCCAGAGGTTGAAGAAAAACATACTGAGTATATTATTTGAAAGTGTAATGAACATATTAAACTTATTTAAAAATAAGTTTACCTTATGGTTCCTGATTTTTTAAATAATCTACATAATAAAATGGTTCCAGGGTTATCTCTCTAGTTCATTTCTCAACACAATAAACTCTCTGAATACTTGAAGTATGGAACTCTAAGTTCAACTAACACTTGCCTCACACTAGATAAGAGAAACTTTTGTGTTTCTGCATTATATTTATAAACTGGAATATAGCCCTATCTCTTAAAAATATTGTAAGATTAAGTCATGTTTAATTTCAGGTTTACTGTGACCTACTTAGCAATCCCCTTCTGCAATAAGCTTTTATTTAGAAATTTTCCCTTAGAATGAAACTTTACATTTTATTGATTTTCCAAATTACTATAATTAAGTTTTTATTTCTAGATTGTGAAATCATTTAGTTGGCATCGCTCACTTAACAGAAGATAAGCATGTCTACTTTGGCACTCAAATTACTAACTACTACTAATAGAGGACAATTTAGTAATAATACTGGACAGTACTCAATTCTTTTAGAATTCATATACTGGACACACCATAAAGTTCAATATAATTTTTGAATTGGGTTATACCCTTTAAATGCTTATTTCTTGCTTTCAGAATAGATGTTTAAATACACTATGCCAACAATCTGTTATCCTCTTAAAATTAACTGCAAAATGGGCCAGGCACAGTGGTTCATGCCTGTTATCCCAGCACTTTGGGAGGCTGAGACAGGCAGATCATGAGGTCAGGAGTTCGAGACCAGCCTGGCCAATTTGGTGAAACCTTGTCTCTACTAAAAATACAAAAGTTAGCTGGGTGTGGTGGCACACGCCTGTAGTCCCAGTTACTCGGGAGGCAGAGGCAAGAGAATCGCTTGAACCCGGGAGGCAGAGGTTGCAGTGAGCCGAGATCACGCCACTGCACTCCAGCCTGAGCGACAGAGCAAGACTCTGTCTCAGAAAAAAAAAAAAAAAAAAATTAACTGCAAAATGATATCCACTCTGCATGAAGTTTCACTGGAAATTTACCTTTTTCAGGGCATACTTTGGGTCTTCAGGAAGAACCATTATTATCCTGCCATCAGGGTATTCAGCCAGAATTCTTTCTTTCTTCCAGCCCTAGATACATATATATATATATATGTAAAGTATCAATTTTATGTATATTTTATTCATCATATCCATGTACAAGAGAAAAAGTACAATTGGTCTAAAAATTGCAAACATGAAAAATATATGCTCATTAATGCTTAATAAAGCATGATAAATAGGCTATTTTGTTAAGCATACAATAGGTACAAGGCAAGCTAATTTCTCTCTACTACTCATTCAGAGATACAACTAACACCACAGGAGTATTTCTAATTTATCATTTCCCATTTTAAATTAATTTTGAAAGCCACACACCAAAAGCAAGCCCCTTAAAGTCAGTAATTCCCAGAAACTATAATTCTCCCAGATGCTTGATAAAAGAATTAAACTCTTATATTTCATTGGAACATGGTTACCTCCACAAACAAACACTCAAAGTTTTATGTCTGGCATGCCAAAGACCTCCAGGAGGTTTTAAATGAACTGATTTGCATGCAGTAGCCCAGTATGAAAGGAATAGTTTTATGCTTATTGATCACAACTACCAAAGCCACAAGAAGGAGACTATAAAAAATATAACTACCTTCTAAGAATCTAATAGGGAAGGAGAAGCTACGTTGTGTGTATCTGAAGTTAAACATACTCAAAAAAAGAGAGGTAATAAACTCTTCTTCAGATCCACACTCGTGGTGATTAATGAGCAGAACCTGCATAAAAAAAAACAAACAAAACAAAAGCCACTTAAATCTAGTAAGATGGGACTGAACCAGAGGTTAAAACTAGGAGCTTTGAAGTTCAAAATAAGTACAGAAGGAATGAGCTTAACTAGTTGTTCCAGTTGTCTTAACCCAACCAACTTTACATAAAAAGGCCTTTCCAGAAGCCATTTATACTTCCAATAAAGAAAACCACCATATTTTTTCTGATGTTTCTTCTAAGAACACAAAAGCTCAATGAAACCAAGAAAATGGCAACTAGATTTCTTTAAAAATATACTATGGCAAGTATGAAAGCAGATTCGTTTTCTTAAACCATCAAGAATTTTTTGGAGGGGGGAGGGTAGGAAAGATCATTGTTGGGAACAAAAATTCTAGTTAATAAGCTTGGTATATGTAACAACTTAAATTAAAAGATTTAAAATCCAAAACTTGTTTACATAATAGAGTACCCAACAGAAAACTTAAATTCAGATGATTAAAATTAATTATCATTGGTAACATGTTCTCAAGATTTGAAAAGAAAGGAGAAGAAACAATAGCCACAGAAGTCCTTTTTTCATCTAAGAAACTAAATCTGTAGTTCTTCAACCTAAATAAGGTTTTAAAAAAGAAACTTAAGGCCGGGTGTGGTGGCTCATGCCTGTAATCCCAGCACTTTGGGAGGAGGACGGATCACGAGGTCAGGTGATCAAGACCATTCTGGAAACCTCATAGCTACTAAAAGACAAAAAATTATTGTAGTTTTAGGCGGGTGTGGTGGCACGCGCCTGGAGTTCCGGCTACTCAGGAGGCTGAGGCAGCAGAATCGCTTGAACCCGGGAGGTGGAGGTTGCAGTGAGCTGAGATCGCGCCACTGCACTTCAGCCTGGGTGACAGAGCGAGACACTGTCTCCAAAAAAAAAAAAAAAAAAAGACAGAAAGAAAGAAAGAAAAAATCTGAATCATATACAGATCTGAATATAGGTAAACAATTTTTAGAAGATTTACAAGATATCATCTCTTTAAAAACAAATTTCTATTAGTAATGTTACTTTATGAAAAAGCTTTTAAATTTATGAACCTATTTTTAATAAAATGAAGAGATTTTCACTTTAAAACAACGAAAAGACCTAAAAATTTAAGTAACCTCAAGTTATAAGAAAACCATTCTTCCTGAACTGAATCATCTAAAGACACTTCCATAAACTATTTTCCTATTAAACGCCTTTAAAAACAGTAATACTGGTTTCATGTCATTATACTGCATTATAGACATTGGACAAATTATTTTGCCTTACTAATTTTTAAGTGCAAAACTTTCTCTTGAAACAACTTCAGACTTGTATGTTCATGCTGACATTTTTATGACAATTCAATTTGATAAAATTTTATGTTTTAAATAGTACCTTTTTTTATGTACTAAATAAAAGCCCTTTAATCTAAGAAGCAGAGACTGCCAAGGGATACTTAGTACTCCTTAGGTTTCTAATGTTCATGAAAACAGCAAGTTTTGTTTATTAATGTAATTTACTTATTTGAGACAGAGTCTCACTCTGTCACCCAGGCTGGAGCGCAGTGGCAAGATCACAGCTCACAGCAGCTTCAAAAGCTCCTGGGCTCAAGCAATCCTCTTGCTTCAGCCTCCCAAGTAGCTGGGACTACAGGCGTGCACCACCATGCCAAGCTAAGAAAGCACATTTTAGTGAAAACTTTTAAGTAATTCTAGAGTAAAAGTTCAGGGTTTAGATCCTTGTTCTTGGTAGTTACTAGATGCATGGCCTTAGGCAAATCACCGGAACTCTGATTCTGTTTCCTGACCTAAGCATTCTAAAAAATTGCTATCATCACCTCCATCACTTGGGTAGGTTCGAGGGTGCTATATGCTATACTTAGGACGACTGCTCAAAAAGTAGCCACTCAGTAACTCTTAGTAACTTCCATTCTCCTTTCTTACTAGTATCAAACTAAGATCAATGCACTAATCTAACAAAACAGTCAATCAACAAATGTTCCCAAGGTTAAATACAGCAATAAATTCAAATCATAGACAAACAAATGAAAGAAACAAGTTAGCTAATATTTGTTCAAATAACATACTCAAGACACATCTATGCCTCAACTACAGTTAACTGCCAGTCAGCAATAACCACATGACCCTCCTTACTTCAGAGAAACTTAGAGGTTGTAAAGTCCATCCAATGCTTAAAATTAAGGGAGAGAAACGCAGGGTTCAGGAAAGAGTGCATGCAATTTAGAAGAATAACCAAACAGCCACAATGTTTCTGCAAAGATATAAATTCCAATGCAGTGCACTTACACTTCTGACCTTTAGCTCCAATATATTTCAGCACTAGTACATTACACATAACCCTCTGCTAAAGAGTAGTATTTTCCAAAACCCATTTTTTTTCTTACTTCATCCATTTGGCTACTTCACGAAAAGCAGAAAACTTTATATTCCTAATTTGTATTTCTAATAGCAAGAAATTATTATTATTATTATTATTGTTATTATTTTGAGACAGAGTTTCATTCTTGTTGCCCAGGCTAGAGTGCAATGGTGCAATCTCAGCTCACTGCAATCTCCGCCTCCTGGGTTCAAGCAATTCTCCTGCCTCAGTCTCTCGAGTAGTTGGGATTACAGACATGTGCCCAGCTAATTTTTTTGTATTTTTAGTAGAAACAGGGTTTTTCCATGTTGGTCAGACTGGTCTCAAACTCCCGACCTCAGGTGATCCACCCACTCAGCCACCCAAAGTGCTGGGATTAATAAATTATTATTCTTTTCTCCTTGCTATTGCAGCTACTCTAAACTGTACAGTCTAAAGAATGGATTTCTCTTTTTTCCATCAAAAAAAGGATTACAATTAGAACAAAATACACTGAGTGGTAGATACCACGTATATACAATGATCAAAATTCAAACCAAACACTTAAGATGTGTAGATTTAATTGTATAAATAATACCCCAACTTTAAAAGTTCATATTAATCACAATTTCATAAAAAGGTTGAATGAGAATATACATTTGAAGGAGTATTTGAAGAAATAAAACCAACAACCAGCTTTTCAAAAAATAAACAAATATTACAAGGGAAAAAAATAGATCCAGGGAGAACCTAGGGATTAAAAGATACTAAAAGGACATACCAACCAATGTAATATATAAACCCTAATTCAAACAAATAAACATAGGAAATCATGAGCTATTTGGCAAGCTTTTAACTCTGATGGAAAACTTGATTTCAATAATTAATTCATTTATTGAATGTGTAGTTATATTATTTAAGGTACTTTTATGTTTAAAACAGGAATAATCTTTGGCCAGGCACAGTGGCTCACACCTGTAATCCCAGCACTTTGAGAGGCTGAGGAAAGCAGATCACGAGATCAGTAGATCGAGACCATCCTGGCTAACACAGTGAAACCCCGTCTCTACTAAAAATACAAAAAAATTAGCTCGGCGTGGTGGTGCACACCTGTAGTCCCAGCTACTAGGGAGGCTGAGGCAGGAGAATTGCTTGAATCTGGGAGGCAGAGGTTGCAGTGAGCCAAGATAGCACCACTGCACTCCAGCGTGGGTGACAGAGCGAGACTCCATCTCAAAACAAAACAAAACAGGAGTAATCTTCATCTTTAAGAAATAAATATTTAGAGGTGGGACACGGTGGCTCACACCTATATCCCCAGCACTTTGCGGGGCTGAGGTGGGCGGATCACCTGAGGTCAGTTTGAGACCAGCCTGCCTAATCTGGTGAAATCTCGTTTCTACTAAAAATATATTTAAAAAAAAAAAAAAAAAAAAAAACCTAGCCGGGCATGGTAGCATGTGCCTGTAATCCTAGCTACTCGGGAAGCTGAGGCAGGAGAATCATTTGAACCCAGGAGGTGGAGGCTGCAGTGAGCCAAGATCATGCCACTGAACTCCAGCTTGGGCAAACAAGAGTGAAACTCCATCTCAAAAAAAAAAAAAAGAAAAGAAAAGAAAAGCAATACATATTTAGAAATACATACTAAAGTAATAACATGATGCCTGAGTTTACTTCAAAGTAATTGGGAAAGTTAGATGAAGATGATTATCCATGAATTGTTGAAGGCAGGTGATCAGTACAAAGGAGTTCATTACTGTGTGTGTGTGTGTGTGTGTGTGTACTGCATTAAACTTGTTTTGGAAAATTCAAATTGCCTATTGTCAAAACTGTACCAATGGCCCAAGGTTTGTTCAAGCATCATTTATTTAGAAGGAAAAAATAAAGGCCGGGTGCGGTGGTTCACGCCTGTAATCCCAGCACTTTGGGAGGCTCAGGCAGATGGATCACGACGTCAGGAGATCGAGACCTTCCTGGCTAACGCGGTGAAACCCCATCTCTACTAAAAATACAAAAAATTAGCCAGGTGTGGTGGTGGGCGCCTGTAGTCCCAACTACTCGGCAAGCTGAGGAGAGAGAATGGCGTGAACCCGGGAGGCGGAGCTTGTAGTGAGCCAAGATCGTGCCACTGCACTCCAGCCTGGGGGACAGAGCAAGACTCCATCTCAAAAAAAAAAATTACTGGTCAGTCAGGCGCAGTGGCTCATGCCTGTAATCCCAGCACTTTGGGAGGCCAAGGTGGGAGGATCGCCTGAGGTCAGGAGTTCGAGACCAGCCTGGCCAACATGTTGAAACCCCGTATCTACTAAAAATACAAAAATTAGCCAGGCTTGGTGGCAGGCACCTGTAGTCCCAGCTACTCAGGAGGCTAAGGCGGGAGAATCCCCTGAACCCGGGAGGCAGAGGTTGCAGTGAGCCAAGATCACACCATTGCACTCCAGCCTGGGTGACAGAGCAAGACACTGCCTCAAAAAAAAAAAAAAAAAAAAAAAATTACTAAAGGAATTTGAAAAATAGGCATTTTAATAGTAATTTAAAAAGTTAAGTTGAGGCCGGGCACGGTGGCTCATGCCTTTAATCCCAACACTTTGGGAGGCCGAGGCGGGTGGATCTCCTGAGGTTAGAAGTTTGAGACTAGCCTGGCCAACATGGCAAAACCCTGTGTCTACTAAAAATACAAAAAATTAGCCAAGCATGTGGCACATGCCTGTAATCCCAGCTACTCAGGGGACCGAGGCAGAAGGATTGCTTGAACCCAGGAGATGGAGGTTGCAGTGAGCAGAGATCATGCCACTGTACTCCAGCCTGGGTGACAAGAGCGAAACTCCATCTCAAAAACAAAAAAAAAAACAATACTGGTAAAGATGTGTGCCTAATCCATATGGCCATATAGAACTTCAAAGTGCTGAAAAGTCTTAGATATTACCACTAGTTTGAAAGTGACATACACATGGAAAAATTACCTCAATTCAATAAATATGTGCTGACTACCTACCATGTATACAAACCATTGATCTTGGCAGTATAGCATAGTGGTAAGGAGAATTTCAAAAATCAGAAAAACCTAAGATTCGAATGCAAACTCTGCTACTCACTAGCTGCACTGCTTTGGGCAAATTACTTAACCCCTTTAAAACTTGGTTTCCTCACTATAAAATAGATATAAAAACAGGCCTGGTGCAGTGGCTCACACCTATAATCCACACTTTTCAGAGGTAGAGGAAGGAGGATCACTTGAGCCCAGGAGCTCTAAACCAGTCTGTTAAGAGCAGCATGGTGAAACCCTGCTCTAATCAAAACCACCAAAAACAAAAACAAAACAGAACAAAACAAAAAACAGAAAACTACTGAGAAGCTAAATGAGAAAACACTATAAAATGTTGACCATTGGGCCTAGTACTCAATATGTACTCAATATGTACATATATATAATATAATATAATATAATATGTACTCAATAAATAACAGTTCCTATTATTACAGCAACTAAGCATTTTAGTTGGTTTAGCAGGTTTTGGTTTTGGTTTTGAGAGAGGGTCTCACTCTGTTGCCCTGGCTGGAGTGCAGTGGTGCAATCAAGCCTCAATGCAGCCTCAACCTCCTAGGCTCAAGCAACTGTCCCAAGTCAGCCTCCCAAGTAGCTGGGACGACAGGCATGCACCCCAACACCCAGGTGATTTTTCTATTTTTTGTAGAGACAGGGTTTTGCCATGTTGCCCAGGCTCATCTCAAACTCCTGAGCTCAAGTGATCCTCCCGCCCTGGTCTCCCAAAGTGCCAGGATTAAAAGTATGAGCCATCGTGCCTGGCTGGTTTAGGTTTTTAAATCTTCAATGCCTTCATGCCTTACAAGGTCATTCATGATCTGGTCCCCCATCTACCTCTTTCAGCCTTATCTCTTGCAGCTTTTCCAATACAACACAGTCACAAGTCATAATGAAATATTTGTCTGACCTTTCACATACTGCTCTTGGCCTGATAATGCCTTTGCTCTATACCCTTCTGAGCTCAAGGGACTCCTACTTACCCTTTCTGAATTTATTAAGTGCTAACCTGACTTTTCCAATCTTTGTCATATGTCCTTGCTGTATGCTCTATAGAGTACCCTGTATATCCTAAAATACTACTGTAGCATTTTCCACACTATTTAAATGTTTACCCATTGTCCCTTGCACTGATCTGTGAACTTACATAAAAGATCTTTATAATAATTTTTAAAAACAAGGTCGACAGTTAATAAACGTTTAAGAAATAAATAAACCTCGGAAAAAATTATCACATAAGATACTGCTGTCACTGCTTACAGATTTGAAATAAAAAACTAAAGAGTTAATATGCTATGGTCATACAACTAGTAAATGGCTCATTAGGAAACCACATCCCTATAGTTTAAGCTTTCTTTTCTACTATGCCACACCGACCTCAAGCATCTTATAAATCTAATAGGAGAAACTATAGTATACAAATGTCTTTAATACAAAGTGCAATGAAGTATATGCTTGAAAGGAAGTTTTTCTTGATTCTAAAATAAGCTTTATTCATTATACTTCAACGTTTCTGAATCCAAAATCAGTCTATCAATATGTATATTTAATATATTTCTTAATTCTCAAAGAAACAACTATCAAATTGAAGCAGGAACCTATAAGAAAAGGCAAAATGGCCGGGCGCGGTGGCTCACGCCTGTAATCCCAAAACTTTGGGAGGCTGAGGCAGGCGGATCACGAGGTCAGAAGATCCAGACCATCCTGGCTAACACAGTGAAACCCCGTCTCTACTAAAACTGCAAAAAAATTAGCCGGGTGTGGTGGTGGGCGCCTGTAGTCCCAGCTACTCGGGAGGCTGAGGCAGGAGAATGGCGTGAACCCGGGAGGCGAGCTTGCAGTGAGCTGAGATCCGGCCACTGCACTCCAGCCTGGGCGACAGAGCAAGACTCCGTATCAAAAAAAAAAAAAAGAAAAGAAAAGAAGGTATTTCCCTGGGATTGAAAGGCACGTATAAAAATGGGATGGCGGCCGGGCGCGGTGGCTCAAGCCTGTAATCCCAGTACTTTGGGAGGCGGAGGTGGGCGGATCACGAGGTCAGGAGATCGAGATCATCCCAGTACTTTGGGAGGCGGAGGTGGGCGGATCACGAGGTCAGGAGATCGAGATCATCCTGGCTAACCCGGTGAAACTCCGTCTCTACTAAAAAAATACAAAAAACTAGCCAGGCGAGGTGGCAGGCGCCTGCAGTCCCAGCTACTCAGGAGGCTGAGGCAGGAGAATGGCATGAACCCGGGAGGCGGAGCTTGCAGTGAGCTGAGATCGGGCCACTGCACTCCAGCCTGGGCGACAGAGCAAGACTTCGTCTCAAAAAAAAAAAAAAAAAAAAAAGGGATGGCATTCTTGGTGGTGGGAACGCTAAGAACTAAAAAATAGAGGAAGGCCAGGCACAGTGATTCATGCCTGTGATCTCAACACTTTGGGAGACCAAACAATTGCTTGAGCCCAGGAGTCGGAGACAAGCCTAGGCAACATAGTGGGACCCTGTCTCTACAAAAAAGTAGAAAACTTAGCTGAGTGTGACGGCACATGCCTATAGTCTCAGCTACTTAGGAGGCTGAGGCAGGAGGATTGCTTGAGCCTGAGAAGTTGAGGCTGCAATGAGCCATGATTGCACCACTGCACTCCAGCCTGGGTGACCAAGTTAAGATCCTGTCTCAAAAAACAAAAATAAAAAGGCGAGGAGGGTGGTGGATCATGACTGTAATCCCAGCACTTTGGGAGGCCAAGGTGGGAGGGCTGCTTGAGGCCGGAATTTCAAGACCACCAGGCCAACATAGCAATATCCATCTCAAAAAAATTTTAAAAATTTAAAAATTGGCCAGGCATGGTATCTCACCCCTGTAATCTCAGCACTTTGGGAGGCCAAGGCAGGTGGGTTGCTTAAGCCCAGAAGTTTGAGACAAGCCTGGGCAACAAAGCAAGACCTTATCTCTACAAAAAGTAAAATAATCAGCTGGGCATGGTGACACATGCTTGTAGTCCCAGCTACTGTGGAGACTCAGGCAGGAGGATTCCCCTGACCCAAGGAGTTCAAGGCAATGGTGAGCTCATCATACCACCGCACTCCAGCCTGGCCAACAGAGCAAGACCCTGTATCTTAGGGGAAAAAAAAAGGAAAGAAATAGAAATCTATTCCCTCCTTATTAAGAGCTACAGAGTTTTCTGAAGGATCAATGTGTCTGGGTCTTTTAACCATTAACTCCAGTATTTTGATCTCAAAAACTGCATTTCCATAAGATAGTGTCCTAGAAGTAGAATCATTTAACACAACTTGTTTGTAAAGGCTGTTTCTTAATATAAAACCCCGCTTTAATTTTTGAGACCCTATCTCTAAAAAGAAAACAAACCCCAAAATGCCATTTGAGTACCCATCTCACCCAGCATTCCTGCTTTGACCCTGAATACGGTATCTGGACTGCAGAAATCTACTTTAGGACCATGATGTTACAACTGTGAAGCACAAGAGTCAACACACTAAGGACAGCAGAGTGCTGACTGAGAAATGGCCAGCATTCACGATGACATTATTGAACTGCTAGATGGAACCACCCTGACATGACACACCTCCAGACTTTTTTTTCTTTTTTTGAGACAGAGTCTCACTCTGTTGCCCAGGCAGGAGTGCAGTGGCATAATATCAGCTCACTGCAATCTCCGCCTCCAGGATTCAAGCGATTCTCATGCCTCAGCCTCCCAAGTAGTTGGGATTACAGGCAGACACCATCACACCCGGTTAATTTTTGTATTTTCAGTAGAGATGGGGTTTCACCATGTTGGTCAGGTTGGTTTCAATGTATGTATTTGGGAGTTCTGCTCCCAACTAGGATAAAGAAGGTCAAAGGCCGGGCACGGTGGCTCACACCTGTGATCTCAGCACTTTGGGAGGCCAAGGCAGGTGGATTACCTGAGGTCAGGAGTTCAAGGCCAGCCTTGCCAATGTGCTGAAACCCTATCTCTACTAAAAATACAAAAATTAGCTGGGCATGGTGGTACATGCCTGTAATCCCAGCTACTTGGGAGGCTGAGGCACGAGAACTGCTTGAACCCAGGAGACAGAGGCTGCAGTGAGCCAAGATCATGCCACTGCATTCCAGCCTGGGCAACAGAGAGAGACTCCATGTCATAAAAAAAAAAAAAAAAAAAAAAAAAAAAGAACGTCACAAAAAAGATTACTGTGCCTATTGTAGTAAGAAAACACCCAATAAATGAAAAAGTATGTGTTTTTAAAGACACTAAGGTACAGAAACAAAATGTCTAAATGAACTGATTTTCAGAAATGAACCAGCCCTTCCTAAGTGAGCAGAGACCAGTAGCCATTTTTAACCCTAAGATGTTGACTATGTCTGGGAAACATGGGTGAACAAGCAAGCCTGCAACACGCAGAGAACAAGGAAAAAGAGTCTCAGCAACTTAATCAACATAACTGGGGGAACTGGGTCAGTTACGAACCAACAGTCATCAACTTTTTAGATAATCAGATATTATTTAGTTAACTGACCCAATTTTCCCATTACGATGATTAAGTGAACTTCTACTAGAACATCTAAACCTTACAACTACATGAATATTTCTCACAAGATATGCCTGGGTCAGACCCAATAAAAAGTCAAATGGGAAGAATTATGATACTTTTTTCTCTTAAGTCATCTTCAAATATTAAAGAATCCTAAAAATCTCTTTATTAGGATTTACATATTAAGCACTTTTCAACTGGTAGCAACAATATCCCAGTATATAATAAATACTTTATTCGATGTAAATCTCATCTCAAAGGTCATTTGGACTTAGCAAATACATTGGGTTCATCAGTATTGCTTATGACTTTAAAAGACTCATGGTCCAAATTCCACTCAACCTCTACAGCCAAAATTAAACAAAGCCAACAAGTCTATTACTGAAAAATGTTATCACAATGTACATCTCTGGGAGTTCTGCTCCCAATTAGGATAAAAGAGGTCACAAAAGATCACTGTATCTGTGTAATAAGAAAACACCCAATAAATGAAACAGCATGTGTTGGCCGGGCACGGTGGCTCACGCCTGTAATCCCAGCACTTTGGGAGGCCGATCACAGGCAGATCACGAGGTCAGGAGATCGAGACCATCCTGGCTAAAACAGTGAAACCCCACCTCTACTAAAAATACAAAAAATTAGCCAGGCATGGTGGCAGGCACCTGTAGTCCCAGCTACACGGGAGTCTGAGGCAGGAGAATGGTGTGAACCCGAGAAGCGGAGCTTGCAGTGAGCCAGGACGGTGCCACTGCACTCCAGCCTGGGCGACAGAGCGAGATTCCGTCTCAAAAAAAAGAAAAAGAAAAGAAAAAGCATGTGTTTTTTAAAAGACACTGAAAAGGTGTAGAAACAAAATGTCTAAATGAACTGATTTTCAGAGATGAACCAGTCCTTCCTAAGTGAACAGAGACCAGTAGCCATTTTTAACCATAAGATGTTGACCAAGTCTGGAAGCATGAGTGAACAAGCAAGCCTGCAACAGACAGAGAACAAGGAGAAGAATCTCTTGCTGGAACAAAGAGAAACCAACCAGAATTATGTGGCCTGGCATGGCAGACTGAAATCTGAAGAAACTCCAAATACAGCAACAATTATCTACCAACTCTCTCCCATGGGACAACTGCACCGTTGGGCTGGAAGGTATAGAGAGTTTTAGTGTTGTGTGGAGCTTAGATCCCCAATCTCAGTTGCAGAGAGACACCTAATACTAGAACAGAAAACTAAAGTTTCAAACCCAACTCTGACCTGACCCAGTTCAATTTTTAATTAGATCTAAGTAATCAGCCTCTCACCATAGTTAACTGACAAAAGAAAACAGAAAGTGCTCATGGGTAAGGGAAAGGATACTATCTACTTCAATCTCTACTATTTCTTCACACACAATCTCCAATGTACAATAAAAATTTACAAAACCAGATAGGAAGACTCAATATTAAAAGGTCAGTTCTTCCTGATTTAATCTATAGATTCAATGCAATCCTAATAAAAATCCCAGCAGGCTATTTTGTAGATATTGACAAACTAGTTCTAAAATTTGTACTGAGAGGGAAAAGACTTAGAATAGCCAACACAAAATTGAAGAACAACAAAGTTGGAGGACTGACACTATCCAATTTCAAAACCTACTATAAGGCTAGTTATCAAGCATGGGGGTAGTTACCCCCAAGCTGCTGTTCTTGAGATAGTGAGTTCTCACAAGATCTGATGGTTTTATAAGGGAAGGTTTTCCCCCTTTGCTCGGCAATTCTCTCTCCTGCCACCATGTGAAGGAGGACAAATCTGCTTCCCCTTCTGCAATGATTGTAAGTTTCCCAAGGCCTTCCTAGCCATGCAGAACTGTGGGTTAATTAAACCTCTTTCCTTTATAAATTACCCAGTCTCAGGCAGTTCTTTATAGTAGCATGAGAACGGACTAATACAGTGGTATTGGTATTAGTGGTATTGGTATTATTGGTATTGGTATTAGTGGTATTGGTATTATTTCAACAGATCGATGAAACAGGACAGAGAGCCCAGAAATAGACTCACATAAAAATAGTCAACTGATCTTTGATATAAGAGCAAAGGCAATATAATGGAGAAAAGACAGCCAACAAATGGTGCTGAACTGGATATCTACATGTAAAAGTAACCTAAAGACAGACCTCGCATCCCTCACAAAAATTAACTCAAAATGGATCTAAACATAAAATGCAGAAATTTAAGATAACATAGGAGAAAAACTAGATGACCTTGGGTATGGCAATGACATTTTAAGTATACGAAAGGCACAATTCATGAAAGAAATAACTGATAAACTGGACTTCATTAAAATTTTAAATGTCTGCTCTTTAAAAGTTACTGTTGGCCAGGCACGGTGGCTCACACCTGTAATCCTAACACATTGGGAGGCAGAGGCAAGAGAACTGATTGAGCCCAGGAGTTTGTGACCAACCTGGGCAATATAAGGAAACTTCATCTCTACAAAAAATTTAAAAATTAGTCAAGCACGGTGGTGTACCCTTGCGGTCCCGGCTACTAGGAAGGCTAAGATAGGATGATTGCTTGAGCCCAGGAGGTCAAGGATAGAGTGAGCACTGATCACACCACTGCACTCCAGTCTGCGTGAGAGAGCACAACTTTGTCTCAAAAAAGAAAAAGCGTATAATAAAAAGTATTTTTTGGACTGGGCATGGTGGTTCTTGCTTGTAATCCAGCACTTTGGGAGGCCAAGGCAGGTGGATCACTTGCATCCAGGAGTTTGAAACAAGCTAAGATGACACAGCGACACTCCATTTCTATTTTTATTAAAAAAAAAACAAAACAAAACTTTTTTTTGAAAAAGATACTGTTAAGAGAATGAGAAGACAAGCTACAGGCTGGAAGAAAATACTTACAAAATAAATATCTGATTTAAAAACTGTTAACCTGGTTGGGCATGGGGGCTCACGCCTGTAATCCCAGCACTTTGGAAAGCTGAGGCGGGCAGATCACCTGAGGTCGGGAGTTTGAGACCAGCCTGACCAACATGGAGAAACCCTGTCTCTACTAAAAATACAAAATTAGCTAGGCATGGTGGCGAATGCCGGCAATCCCAGCTACTCGGGAATCTGAGGCAGGAGAATCGCTTGAACCCGAGAGGCGGAGGTTGCAGTCAGCCGAGATTGCATCATTGCACTACAGCCTGGGCAACAAGAATAAACTCCACATCAAAAAACAAACAAACAAGCCGGGCGCGGTGGCTCAAGCCTATAATCCCAGCACTTTGGGAGGCTGAGACGGGCGGATCACGAGGTCAGGAGATCGAGACCATCCTGGCTAACACGGTGAAACCCCGTCTCTACTAAAAATACAAAAAAAAACTAACCGGGCAAGGTGGCGGACGCCTGCAGTCCCAGCTACTCCGGAGGCTGAGGCAGAAGAATGGCGTAAACCCGGGAGGCGGAGCTTGCAGTGAGCTGAGATCCAGCCACTGCACTCCAGCCCGGGCGACAGAGCAACACTCCATCTCAAAAAACAAACAAACAAACAAAAACACACACACACACAAAAAAAACTGTTACCCAAAATACCCAAAGAACTCTTAAAACTCAGAATAGCCTGATTAAAAAATTAAAATTAAAATAAATAAAATAAAAAATGGGCAAAGGACCTCACCTAAGAAGATATGCAAATGGAAAATAAGCACATGAAAAGATATTCCGTATCATATATTAATAGGAAATGCAAATTAAAACAGTAACATACCACTACAAGCCTATTAGAAAGGCCAAACCCAGAATACTGATAACGCCAAATTCTGGTGAGGATATGAAGCAAGGCAAACTCTCATTAATTGTTGGTAGAAATGCAAAATAATACAGCAACTTTGGAAGAGAGTCTGGCAGTTTCTTACAAAACTAAACACACTCTTACCATACGATCCAGCAATCAAGCTTCTTGGTATTTACCATCAAGGGCTGAAAACATGTCCTCACAAAAACCTGTACACAGCAGCTTTATGCATAATTGCCAAACTTTGAAGCAACCAAGATATCCTGCAGTAGGTGAATGGATAAACTATGATACAACCAGACAACGGAATATCACACAGAGCTAAAAAGAAATGGGCTTTCAAAGCCATAAAAAGACATGGGAGCCCAGCTCAGGGGCTCATGCCTGTAATCCCAACAATTTGGGAGCCCAAGGCAGGTGGATCACTTGAGGTCAGGAGTTCAAGACCAGCCTGGCCAACATGGTGAAACTCCATCTCTACTAAAAAAATTAAAATAAAAAATTAGGCCGGGCGTGGTGGCTCATACCTGGAATCCCAGCACTTTGGGAGGCTGAGGGGGCAGATCATTTGAGGTCAGAAGTTCAAAACTAGCCTGGCCAACATGGTGAAACCCTGTCTCTACAAAAAATACAAAAATTAGCCAGGAGTGGTGGCGCACAACTGCAGTCATAGCTACTTAGGAGGCTGAGGCAGAGAACTGCTTGAATCCGAGAGGTGAAGGCTGCAGTGAGCAGAGATCACGCCACTGCACTCCAGTCTAGGGGACAGAGTGAGATTCCATCTCAAAAAAATAAAATAAAATAAAATAAAAAATAAAAAATTAGCCGGACGTGGTGGCACACGCCTGTAGTCCCAGTTACTCAGGAGGTTGAGCAGGAGAGCTACTTGAACCTGGGAAATGAAGGTTGCAGTGAGCAGAGATCACGCCACTGCACTCCAGACTGTGTGACAGAACAAGACTTCATCTCAAACTAACTTACTAAATAAAGACATGGGAGATGTTTAAGTGCATATTACTAAGTGAAAAAAGCCTATCAGAAAAGGCTACATGGTATATTATTCCAACTCTGACATTCTAGAAAAGGTAAAGGAGACATTAAAAAGACCAGTGGTTGGCAGGGGTTAAGGTAGGAAGAAGGGGTAAATAAGCAAAGCAGAATTTTTAGCACAGTGCAACTATTCTGCATGATACCATAATGGTGAAATAGTGAATACATGTCATTATACATTTCTCAAAACCCACAGAATATACGAGAAAATCCTAATATGAAATACATACTCTGGGAAATAATGATGTGTCAATGTAGGTTCATAAATTATAACAAATATACCACTATGATAAGGGATGTTGACAGTGAGGGAGTCTGTGCATGTGTGGAATTAAGGAGTACATGGGAACTCTCTGTACTATCTGCTCAATTTTGTTGTGGATCTAAAACAGGTCTAGGCCAGGCGTGGTGGCTCACACCCACAATCTCAGCACCCTGGGCAACAAAACCAAACCCCATCTCTACAAAAAACTTAAAAATTAGCCAGGTGTGGTGGCACTCGCCTGTAGTGCCAGCTACTCAGGAGGGTGAGGCAGAAGATCGCTTGAGCCCAGGAGGTTGAGGCTGCAGTGAGCCATGATTGTGCCCCTGCACTACACCCTAGGTGACAGAGCAAGACACTGTTCCAAAAGGAAAAAGAAAAATTAGCCAGGCCTGGTGGCCTGTGCCTATAGTCCTAGCTACACAGGAGGCTGAGACAGGAAGATTCAGCCCAGGAGTCTGAGGTTACAATGAACTATGATAGCACCACTGCATTCCAGCCTGGGCAACACAGCAAAACCCTGTCTCAAAAAACTAAAACAGGCTGGACGAAGTGGCTCACACCTATAATCCCAGCACTTTGGGAACTCAAGGTGGGCAGATAGCTTGAGCTGAGGAGTTCAAGACCAGTCTTGGCAACATGGTGAAACTCTGTCTCTACAAAAAATATAAAAATTAGCCAGGCATGGTGGCACATAACTGTAGTGCCAGATATTCAGGAGGCTAATGTGGGAGGATTGTTGGAGCCCAGGAGTCTGAGGCTGCAGTGAGCTATAATTGTGCCACTGTACTCTGGCCTGAACAACAGAGTAAGATCCTGACTCAAAATAAAAATAAAATTTAAAAATCAGAAAAAAAATCTCTAATCCTGCTCTACTACTATTATCTTTTCTCTAATGCCCAGTTTCCTCTTTTTCCTAATCATATTGAAAAGAAATAAAGAAAAAGTATACAGAATTAAATTATATGCACTTAAATTTCACATAAAAAAAAAGGTTAAGCAAGAGTTACTAGATCATGGTTTCCCTAAATCAAAAATTTAATCACATGTAACTTCTTTCCTCAGCTTTCTGTAGCAGCACTATCCAAGAGAACGATCTGTGTGATGATGCAAACATTCTATACATATACCACATAACACAGTAGCATCTAGAAATGTGTGGCTTTTAAGCACTGGATAGTATGGCTGAAGAACAGCATTTTTAATTTCATGTAGCCTAGTGGCTACTTCACAGGATAGCACAGCTCTGTAGCCAATGAGAGATCTGTCAACTCTCTCTCTTTTTTTTTTTTTCTTGAGACGGAGTCTCGCTCTGTTACCCAGGCTGCAGTACAGTGGTGCGATCTCGGCTCACTGCAACTTCCGCCTCCTAGGCTCAAGCGATTCTCCTGCCTCGGCCTCCTGAGTAGCTGGGATTATAGGTACAAACCACTACATCCGACTAATTTTTGTATTTTTAGTAGTGATGGGGTTTCACCATGTTGGTCAGGTTGTTCTCAATCTCCTGGTCTCAAGTGATCCACCCACCTCGGCCTCCCAAAGTGCTGGAATTACAGGCGTAAGCTACTGTGCCTGGTATTGCCAACTCTTTCTCCAAAGTTTCTCATCAATGTTCTTTCCTATTTCTACCAATGTCATAGTAATTCGGCACTATACACACCTAATATGTATACTACTCTCTATATATGCCATCGAAATATTAATTATCTCCCTACACTTCATCAAAATATTGTTTTAATGTTATTTAAATTTTTATCATTCAAAATGTTCAGGATTCTTCAAAACGTAAAAGAATAGAAAGAATAAAGTCCATACAGCATTCAAAATCAAAGTATCACAATTTGACTTGATTGTATTTTTCTAGTCTCATTATCCACAAAAATCCTGATTCAGTAAAAAAGATCTACTCATTATCCCTCACAAAAATGTTAAGCTTTCTCTTGCTTTAGTTGTACTGTTACCAATCATAGATGAGTATGTTCATTTTAAAAGTCAAATCTTAACTTTTTCCTGTCTATGAAAACAAACGATTCTGACCACTTCTAAGTTGCAAAGCTAACATCTGATTTATTTACTTAAATATTTAATATTGATTTATTGCTTTAATGGTTACTTAGATCTTTTATTAAGTTTTCATTTCTTTCAGACTTTGTTCCTAAACTTGAAGGGCATAGCCCAGAGAGTAGTGCCCTCCACACATCATTCACTCAGATGTGAATTAATTCAAAGGAGTTAAAAAGGATAATACAGGAAAAAAGGACTGAGTTTTTCTCTGCCAAGAACCCATACATTGTTCTTTAGCATTACTAACAGCTCAAAATATAGCTGAGTTCCTGATAGGTTTCTGGCAGTTTCCTGGCCTTGCAACGTGGCTCAACACACCAGGGGAGAGAACTCATGCTTTCTCTTCACATCTTTAGGGAACAGTACCTTAGTTCTGAAAGGAAACTGAAGTAGTTTCTTAGGTCTAAACCAGAGTCCAGGCTCCACCTGAAGCATTAAGAGGTTTCTTCCTACATAGTTTTTTGGGCTTTTTTGTTTTTTTCTGAAATAGGGTCCTGCTCTGTCGCACAGGCAGTGGTGCAATCTTGGCTCACCTCAACCTCCCGGGCTCAAGCCAACCTCCCAAGCTCAAGTGATCCTCCTGCCTCAGCCCTGCCGAGAAACTGGGACTACAGGCACATGCCACCATGCCCAGCTAACTTTTTTTGTACAGATGGGGTTTCACATGTTGCCTCGGCTGCTTCCTAGTTTCTAATAAGTCAAATAAAATTCATTTCCCCAAATGGTGTCAGCACGCAGATGGCGTAAAACGAAAGAATATGGTGAGAAAAAATTATCTACATTTTAACCTTTTGAAAATAGGATTTTTAGCTATTTCCAACTGTCATCAGATTATTAATCTGCCTGGAAAAAATTTTTACCCAAAGAAAAAGGTAATTATCTTATTTTCTACAGAATGTTTGATTAAAATTTTGGCCAGGCGCAGTAGTTCATGCCTGTAATTCCAATATTTTGGGAGGCTGAGGTGGGTGGATCACCTGAGGTCAGGAGTTTGAGACCAGCCTGACCAACAAGGTGAAACCCCATCTCTACTAAACATACAAAAATTAGCTGGGAATGGTGGCGTGCACCTGTAGTCCTAGCTACTTGGGAGGTTGAGACAGGAGAACTGCTTGAACCCAGGAGGTGGAGGAGGCAGTGAGCCAAGATCACACCACCGCACTCTAGCCTGGGTGACAGAGCAAGACTCCGTCTCAAAAGAAAAAAAAAAATTTTTAAGTAAAACTAGTTGTTTCTAATTTATTCTATTTTTAGTCTTAAGCAAAACAAAACTTTATTTTCAGTTCCTGATATTGTCCATTTAACATGAATTAACACCAGAGCACCAAATGACTTCTATATACTTCTCACAGACAAACCTAACAGATAAAATTGGCATTAAATAAAATTAGATATTTTGTCAAGCATTTGTGAGTACTTCATGTCTATGAAAGTCATAAAATGAAAAGCCCAATAAATGTTTTAAAGTCACAACCCAAAATCTAGAACTGTGATCACAGTAGAACAACTTTAAGATAGGTACGTTTTCTTCTTCTCTCCATACACTACGGAATACCACAATGTTTTGGAAGAGTCTCTTCCTTAGACTATGTACACCTACATTTGAAAACAGCAAAAGATAAGAATATCGACCTTGATAACAGCAAAGGATGGCCAACAGCTAAACTCAATTCCTTCTCTTGAGCTTATTTCAAAAATGAAAAAAAATAACCCATGGCTCTGTCCCATCAAGTGGGGGTTGGAGGAGGGGTCCGGCTGGGGCAGGAAATAATCTTTCCTAGGTTGCTACAATGCTTTGCAGCTTTGCAAGAGAGCCAGCATTTGTTTGGAAGATGACGACTTCACCTTGTTCCACAAATCTACTGCCCTTGGCATCTTGGAAGAGTAGAGCAGATATTTCTAGATTTATTTATTTACTTTTCCTCTCAGAAATTAAGAATTTTCCTTAAGGTGAAGAATTAAGACTTTAAAATCGAATGCTTTTATAATTTCAGGAAACTAAATGATCACCAGAATTAAATAATGTACACTGAGTAGAATTTACTTGAACTAACTTCTTCTATGAGGTTTGTATATAAAATACACTGAATTATTTTTCTATAATTTAGCTACTTGATAGAACTATTTTTTTTTCCCACAATGCAAGGATATTAACATAGTCAAATTGAAAAAGTACAAATTTCAAACGATAAAACAACATCTAGCTATAGATATTCTATGTCCATGCACCTTATATTTGATTAAGTGGTAGGAGGGAGTGTGTGGAAAAGTCAGATGAAATAAGAAATATAAAGGATGACCACAGGTAGAGAACCGAAAAAGTAAAAACTCACCCTATCCTGGGTAGTAGGTGGATGAATGAAACAATGAATACAAACCTTTCAACCGAAGGTAAGTATTAACACAAGCATACGAATTTAACGGAGGCCAATAAAGACCTTTAAATAATCCAGTATCTGGTACCTATATAAAGATTTATATGAAATGAATTGGTGATCTCAGTTCAGATATCCTGGAGGTCTTATTAATGTGAGTGTACAGTACTGAAGGTAACATGTATATAATAAAAAGAGATTCCATTTCAGATATGGGTAAACAGCAATTCAATTAAATTACTATTTTCACAAGATATCTGAAATGGTTCAAAATTGTTAAAAAAAACTTTGCTATTTCCACAAATATTAAATAATACCCATTATGCCTAAAATGCACTTACATTAAAAAATAAATTTTGTACTAAAACAGATTTACTCTGTGGGAATTTTGTTTTTTTTTTTTTTGTATACTACAAATTCTGAGATCTTAATTTTCTAGAATTTTTCCTTTTTAATTTTATAAAGAAAAACCCTCATGATAACAAAGAGAAGGTAAAGGAAATCTCCAAACAACCTACTTGGTATAATACCTATCACGATCAATCTCCATACATAAAACTGTGACAAGAAATATAAATATTAAGTAGATTTATCAATAGTAAATAATTATTGAAATCAAAGGAAATTTTTTTTAAAAAAATACAAGTTAAATAACATTACTTCTGACAAGTACAATCACTACTCTAGAAAAGTAAAATTTAAATTCAAAATCCCACAACATAAACCAGTCAGAATAAATTAGCTGGTTTTTATGTTTGGCTTTGTTTTTAAAAAGCCAGTATACACACTACATGTGCTTTGTACATATTATTGTCTCTTAAAAACATAAATTTTTCAGTGATTTAAACTTGGCAACTCATCTCAGTAAGAGACCGACCTAATTATCTGATTTTTGCATTTTAGAATTCACAAATTTCACTTACCACATATTTTACAGCACTTATAAACTGATTGTGGAAAAGCAGATGCTGTGTTTCATCTTCTGGATTTGAAGCTGTATACAGCATTCCACAAACATTACAAGAAACTGCTCCAAATCTTTTTTGTCCTGCATCCTATTTATAAAAAACACACAAAAGTTTTTTTCCTCCCAAAAGAATTATTCCAGAACATCAGCCTCTAAGGCTACAGTGTGAGCATAAAGTGAGAATTGTTTAATCTACAATGAATAACATTCAGTGTTAATGACTAAAAATTACATGCTAATCTCTGAAATCTGCATGTGATTTTATTAACGTTTCCATTTTAGTAACCTGATCCACAGCATATAACAATTTTTTAAAAACTGACAAATAGCTTTAACATTACAAACTTAGTCCTAAAGCCCCAAACAGTAAATACTCTATGAATGAGAACCAATATATATTTCATATTTGTAATAATTATACTACTAGCGTGTAGAGGAAAAAGTTTTTTTGATACAGGGTCTGTGTCACCCAGACTGGGACTACAGGCATGCGCCACCATGTCTGGCTAATTTTTGTTTGTTTTTGTTTTGAGACAAAGTCCCACTCTGTCACCCAGGCTGGAGTGCAGTGGCGCGATCTTAGCTACTGCAACCTCTGCCTCCCAGGTTCAAGTGCTTCTCCTGCCTCAGCCTCCCGAGTAGCTGGGATTACAAGAGTGTGCCATTGCACCTGGCTAATTCTTTGTATTTTTAGTAAAGATGGGGTTTCACCATGTTGACCAGGTTGGTCTTGAACTCCTGACCTCAGGTGATCCACCTGCCTCAGCCTCGCCAAGTGCTAGGATTACAGGCATGAGCCACCATGCCTCGCCACCTGGCTAATTTTTATATTTTTTGTACAGAGAGAATTTTACCATGTTGCCCAGGCTGGTCTAGAACTGAGCTCAAGTGATCCGCCTGCCTCAGTCTCCCAAAGTGCTGGGATTACAGGTGTGAGCCACTGTGCCCAGCTAGACTCTTTTTTATTTTTATTTTCAATTTGAGACAGAGTCTTGCTCTGCCACCCGAGTAGATGGGATTACAGGCACCCACCACCAAGGCCAGCTAATTTTTGTATCTTTTAATAGAGATCGGGTTTCACCATGTTGGCCAGGCTGGTCTCCAACTCCTGACATCAGGTAATCTACCTGCCTCGGCCTCCCAAAGTGCTGGGATTACAGGCATGAGCCACCGCGCCTGACCCACTCAGTTTTTTACTGTCTTAAAAGTCTGGGGGGCCAGCTGAGGTGGCTCATGCCTGTAATCCCAGCACTTTGGATCACGAGGTCAGGAGTTCAAGACCAGCCTGGCTAACATGGTGAAACCCTATCTCTATCAAAAATACAACAAATAGCCAGGCATGGTGGTGCGCGCCTGTATCCCCAACTACTTGGGAGGCTGAGGCAGGAGAATCACTTGAACCCAGGAAGCAGAGGTTGCAGTGAGCCGAGATCATGCCACTGCACTCCAGGCTGGGTGACAGACCGAGACTCCATCTCAAAAAAAAAAAAAAACACAACAACAACAAAATAAGCCTGTACTCAACAGTTTTTTCTTCTCGCTCTGTCGCCCAGGCTGGAGCACAGTGGCGTGCAATCTCGGCTCAGTGCAAGCTCCGCCTCCCAGGTTCATGCCATTCTCCTGCGCCTGCCACCACACCTGGCTAATTTTTTTGTATTTTTAGTAGAGACAGGGTTTTTCACTGTGTTAGCCAGGATGGTCTTGATCTCCTGACCTTGTGATCCACTCACCTCGGTCTCCCAAAGTGCTGGGATTACAGGCGTGAGCCACGGCGCCCAGCCCCCCAAAAATTTTAAGGCCAGGCGTGGTGGCTCACACCTGTAATCCCTGCACTTTGGGCAGGCAGATCGCTTGAGGTCAGGAATTCAAGACAAGCCTGACCAACATGGTAAAATCCCGTCTCTACTAAAAATGCAGATGCCAGCCCACAGAACTATAAGCCAAATAAACCTCTAAAAATACAAAAATCAGCCAGATATGGCAGCATGCGCCTATAGTCCCAGCTACTAAGGAGGCTGAGACAGGAGTTGCTTGAACTCAGGAGGCAGAGGTTACAGTGAGCTAAGATTGTGCCACTGCCCTCCAGCCTGGGTGACAGAGTGAGACTCCATCTCACACACACCCACAAAAAATTAACAATTAGCTGTGTGTAGTGATGCATGCCTTTTAGTCCCAGCTATTCAGCCGGCTGAGGTGAGAGAATCACTTGAGCCTGGGAGGCTGAAGCTGCAGTGAGCTGTGATCATGCCATTGCACTTTAGCCTGGGTGACAGAGTGAGACCCTATCTTTAAAAAAAAAAAAAAATTCTACTGATTATGCTGACTGTAACTACATTAAATGTTCCTAGTACTCTGGGTGCCTTAATTTCTTTATATTCATTCTTTCAAGTTAGATTTTTAATCAATCAAAATATCTCTTTTCCAATTTATCTGCCTGTAATTAAAATGTAATTTTAAAATAATGTATTCTGCAATACAGATATTTAAAATCATTTTATACATTAAGTTCCATGTTACTATTTTTTTTTTTTTGAGATGGAGTATTGCTCTTGTTGCCCAGACTGGAGTGCAAAGGCACAATCTCAGCTTACCACAACCACAACCTCCACCTCCCGAGTTCAAGGGATTCTCCTTTCTCAGACTTCCAAGTAGCTGGGATTACAGGAAAGTGTTATTATGCCCGGCTAATTTTGTATTTTTAGTAGAGATGGGCTTTCTCCATGTTGGTCAGGCTGATCTCGAACTACTGACCTCACATGATCCGCCCACCTCAGCCTCCCAAAGTGCTGGGATTACAGGCGTGAGCCACTGCGCCCGGACAAATTCCACGTTATTTTAACATTTAAATCAACTACTGTAAGAAGGTACTGATCAAATGACAAATCTAAGAAAGTAACAGATGTGAAATAAAGTATCATAATTTGCTATGAAACTAGAAGTATGAAAACAATTATTGTTAGAAGACAGAGTCACTATTTAAGAAAGGGGTTGTAATAATACCAGGAATATTTTTCTTTTTCTTTTCCTTTTTTTTTTTTTGAGACGGAGTCTCACTCTGTCACCCAGGCTGGAGTGCAGTGGCACTCCCGGGTTTACGTCATTCTCCTGCCTCAGCCTCCCAAGTAGCTGGGACTACAGGTGCCCGCCACCTCGCCCAGCTAGTTTTTTGTGTTTTTTAGTAGAGATGGGGTTTCACCGTGTTAGCCAGGATGGTCTCGACCTCCTGATCTTGTGATCCGCCCGTCTCAGCCTCCCAAAATGCTGGGATTACAGGCTTGAGCCATGGCGCCCGGCCACCAGGAATATTTTTCTGAGACACAGTCTCGCTCTGTTGCCCAGGCGGGAGTGCAATGGCACGATCTCAGCTCACTGCAACCTCCGCCTGCCAGGTTCATGCAACTCTCCTGCCTCAGATTCCCAAGTAGCTGGGATTACAGTAGTCTGCCATCACGCCTGGCTAATTTTTGTACTTTTAGTAGAGACAGGGTTTCACCATGTTGGCCAGGCTGGTCTCAAACTCCCGACCTCAGGTGATCCACCCGCCTTGGCCTCCCAAAGTACTGGGATTATAGGTGTGAGCCACTGTGCCTGGTATGGGAATATTTTTCATAATAAAATTTATTATGACAAAAAGGTTGTTTGGCAAAAGTGAATGAATTTATTCTTTAAAACCTTGCATAAATACAGTGCTGCTATGATTTTGACATGATTTGTCTCCACCAAAATTTATGGGGAAATTTGATCTACAATGTGACAGTGTTTGGAGGTTGGGCTTAGTGAGAGGTGCTTGAGTCATGGAGGTGAATCCCATACAAATAGGTAAATGTCCTCGAATGCCCTCCTGCTGGGATGAACAGGGTTAAAAAAAAAAAAAAAAAAAAAGAGGCTAGCTTCCTTGGTTTCTCTCTTGCTTCCTCCCTTACCACGTGGTCTCTCTGCACATGAGCTCACTCCCTTTCGGCATTCATCCATAAGCTGAAGCAATCTGAGACCCTCAACAGATGCAGATGCCACCCTATAGAACCATAAGCCAAATAAACCTCTTTTCTATAAAAATTACCAACCTCAGATATCGTATTACAGCAATACGAAATATACTAAGATGGTTTTAATGATTCACCAAAATGATCAAGTTGTATACTTACTATAATCAACTGTTTTTCATCAGTTTTCCCTGCTTCTTTTAGTTTCAAGTCCTTTGGAATTGTTATCTCCAAATGGGAATTACACTTAGGCAAAGAATGATTTCGTGGAGTCTCCCTTAAAAAAATAAAATAAAATTACTAAATGTTACAGATCCAAGTCATTTCAAATCATTGGAGGAGAAAAAATAACTTATTTTCTACACAAAACTGATAAATTTCAACTTCAAGAGAGGGAGAAAAACCTTTTAAAAATCAAGGGGCAGGCCTGGCACGGTGGCTCATGCCTATAATCCCAGCACTTTGGGAGGCCAAGGCAGGCAGACTGCCTGAGCTCAGGAGTTCGCGACCAGCCTGGGCAACACGGTGAAATCCCATCTGTACTAAAAAAACAAACAGCCGGGCGCGGTGGCTCAAGCCTGTAATCCCAGCACTTTGGGAGGCGGAGACGGGCGGATCATGAGGTCAGGAGATCGAGACCATCCTGGCTAACACGGTGAAACCCCGTCTCTACTAAAAATACAAAAAACTAGCCGGGCGAGGTGGTGGGCGCCTGTAGTCCCAGCTACT
>NC_045451.1:60368996-60451598 GCF_002776525.5 Piliocolobus tephrosceles | reverse complement strand
AAGCATCTAATATAATGTTGATTACATAAAGTCAAGTTACAAAAATATATATGTGTTAGTATTTTTGTAAAACACTGAAACACAAACAAAGCTAAGTATTCTTTAAGAATTTATATACACATAAAATCACAGAAATAAAAACTAAAAAGATCTACATCCACTTTAGGAGCACATTTAACTATGGGGAGTCAGGTAAATGGAATAAAGAGTTGCAGTCTTTGACCGGGCGCGGTGGCTCACGCCTGTAATCCCAACACTTTGGGAGGCCAAGTTGGGTGGATCACAAGGTCTGGAGATCGAGACTATCCTGGCTAACACGGTGAAACCCCATCTCTACTAAAAATACAAAAAATCAGCCCAACATGGTGGCGGGCACTTGTAGTCTCAGCTACTTGGGAGGATGAGGCAGGAGAATGGCGTGAACCCAGGAGGTGGAGCTTGCAGTGAGCCGAGATGCACCACTGCACTCCAGCCTGGGCGACAGAGTGAGACTCCGTTTCAAAAAAAAAAAGAGTTGCAGTCTTCAACTACACCTGTAATGTACCTTTTGTAACTTTAAAGGATTTTTAGTAATGTTTTTTAAATGTTAACTTTTGTCAAATCTGGGTGGTAGACATATGAGAGTAATGTTAATCTCTGCTATATTCTAAATGTTTGCAATATTCTAGAATTTCAAACCATAAGATTTTTAACATAGCAACAAGCAACAAGTTTCTTCAGATTTTTTTTTTTTTGGAGACAGAGTCTCACTCTTGTCACCCAGGCTGGAGTACAGCGGCATGATCTCAGCTCACTGCAGCCTCTGCCTCCCAGGTTCAAATGATTCTTCTGCCTCAGCCTCCTGAGTAGCTGGGATTACAGGTACGCACCACCACACCCAGCTAATTTTTTGTATTTTTAGCAGAGATGGGGTTTCACCATGTTGTCCAGGATGGTCTCGAACTCCTAACCTCAGGTGATCCAACAGCCTCAGCCTCCCAAAAGTGCTGGGATTACAGGCATGAGCCACCACGCCCGGCAGGATGGTTTCTTATAATGTTCCTCCAAACAGAGGGGCTGCATAAATTCAAAGTATCTTTCAGTAAAAGCAATGTTATCAAAGGTCAAAATAATGCGGTCTACGTAAGCATCTTTATTCTAGCACAGTTTACTACAAAGGAATGAAGTAGATTTCATATCCATCAATATACTCTCCATAAACTGTCTGCCTTCTGAGTTCTAACAGGCATTTATGCAGCAAGGAGTTAGAAAACACACTCTCCAACTGTATCTAGAGACACAATCCTGAATAAAAAGCCACTACATCTCTGCAAGAAGCCACACTTATTACTCATACTACAACTCACTACTTATTTCTAATTACTATCACTGACTGGTAAAATCTCTCTGAACAATCATCTTTTAATTGATGCTTGCACTCCTATCTACACAGAAAATAAAATCTGAGAGTACAATATGGTGTCTTCTCCCTTTAAGAAAAATAATAGACACTGATCTATTTTCATGCCTTCTGGAATAAAGCCCAGACTCCTAACTCACATTTGCTCCTAGACAAAATGTCTCAAAAGAGAACTTTAAATTACTTGCAAAACTTTGAAGTGATTTGACTTTTTTCTCTATTCATGATGACTTTTTTTGCTCAAATGATTTCTAATGTTCAGAGTATGTTGTTTTAGAAAGAATGCTGGGCTAAGAATTAGAACACCTGGATCCTAATTCTATTTATGCCACCAAACAAGTTGCCTAAATCACATTCCACTCTCAAGTTTTCTCATTGTAAAATTAAATAGTACAAATAAATGAGTTAGATCTATGTTAGAGTTCCAGGGTTCTATGCATATAAAATTTCTGCTTATTGGTTTTATGTATTAGTGGCCTACATATAATTTATTTTAGAAAGAAGAGGGCTCAGCTGCTTTCACAAAGTTTAAAACTACTTTCTTAGATAATCAAAATTTATTCCAGATACAAGATTCTGGTTTTCAATTTACTTTTCCATTTCAGAGTCTTGGCCACTACAATTTTATTCTTAGGCTGAAGACTGAATTATTTATACTTCTCAGACATTCTACTTGCCAACTATTCAAAACAGCCACACAAGTCATCTCCTTAAAGATGTTTAACTTTTAAGTTATATCCAGTAGGAAAAAAGGCTGTTTAGTCCTAGTTGAAATTAATTTTAATATTTAGGTCAAAAGTAGTCACTAAAGGCCAGGTGCAGTGGCTCCCGCCTGTAATCCCAGCACTTTGGGAGGCCGAGGTGGATGGATCACCTGAGCTCAGGAGTTCGAGACCAGCCTGATCAACATGGAGAAACCCCTTCTCTACTAAAAATACAAAATCAGTCAGGCATGGTGGTGCATGCCTGTAATCCCAGCTACTCGGAAGGCTGAGGCTGGAGAATGGCTTGAATGAGGGAGGCGGAGGATGCGGCGAGTCAAGATCGCACCATTGCACGCCAGCTTGGGGAACAAGAGCGAAACTCCATCTCAAAAAAAAAAAAAAAGTAGTCCCTAAGAAATTTACTTTCTATGGTTATAATTAATAGGAAAATCAGTGTATTAAATTTAAAAGAAAAGCTGGAATTCACCAGGATTATGCTTACATAAAATAAAAATGAAGAGTAAAAATGAGGAAACAATGAGAAGCACCCCAAGTAAATGTGAGACATCTACAGTTCTATCACAACAAGACTGGGTTAATAAAACTCTCGCTAACAACTTAACAGGAGACCTTAACAAATGACTCTTCAAACTTTTATGACTTGGTTCTTATGCTAAAATGTTATAGACATTTCTTACAGAAAATATTTAGGCACCTCTATTGTGCATAATGAAAACAGATTACCTTATTTGATGCTGAATCAAAAGAATGTTTCATCTGATTATCCAATGATGGGTCAGAAGGTTTTATCTCATTAGCCAAATGACAATTTTCAGGAGCCCTTTCTGTGGTTTTATTAATTTCTACTGTAATATCATTAATTTTCACTTCTTGAGAATTGGTTTCTTTCATTTCTTCCTGCTGGCAAGTTATATTTCCATCATGTGGCTTTGTCCCTAAAAATGTACTTTGAGTCACTTGATGATGCATTTCTAAAGCTGGTGGTGAAAAACTGGTTCGTAATAAGCCTAATTTAGGGGAAACTTGAGAGTCCAACTTATTGTGCTGCACAGAGTTAAATTTTGAGAGTTTAATTTTAGTCCAGTTGGAGTTCTTCTTGGCTGAACTACTTATTCCATTTAGTATACATTTCACAGGCTTTGTTTTTCTACTTGGGAAAAAACGATTACATTGCACATCCTGATTTGTTTCCTTCTGATGAAGTATTTGTCTTTCAACATTGGTCTCTTCCAATTTTATTTCTGTGGGCTTTTCTTCCTTTACACTTTCCATTTGTGAAGATTCCTTTTTCACCTCTACATTATCTGACTCAATTTCACCAGCAATTTCTTCACAGAGCTGGAGAATACTACCTCGTTTGCTCTTTCCTGCTTGCTCCAGGTCATTATCACTTTGTTGAGGCACTGATGGCTGTGGACTTTTTGGGAGTGTTGTGTTAGTATTCACTTGTGTATGAACCGACTTCTTTATCTCATTCTTTTTCGAGACCACTGAAGCAGCCATTTTTGATCTTTTCACCTCAGAAGTTACAGGCACAGGTTTCGCTTCCGCTTTTCTAGGATTCTTCTGAGGACACTTTTCAGATCCTTGTACACACTGAGAACTACAAGCACAAGCTGTCAGATGTTCTACCTTGCGTTTTTTCCCTTTGGGGGAATCTATTACTTCATTACTTACTAGATTTTCATCTTCTTTAGAGTCAGATTTTACTTCCAGTACTTTTCTCTTTACATGTTTCTGACTTGTTTTACTAGATTTACTCTGAGTACTGCTACACTGCTCTTTTTTAGTTGGTGGCAAACTCTGTTTAACTGCTTGAACTTGACCCTGAATTTCTCTACTGCGTAAAGACCTTCTTGAAACCTCTGTTAATTGTTGTAGCCTTTGTGATCTCCGGTTAGGTTGTTCGTTTGCTTTAGGGTTTTCATGTACGAATTTTTTCTGAGATAATTTCTTTTTCGTAGATTCTTGTGAATGTCCCCTCACAGTCACTGTATTTTTATTAACGGATTTGGTAGCTTTATCACTAAACGCTGCCTTTGATGACCTTGTACTCATGCGTGTTTCCAACTCTGGCTGATTTATTTTACTTTCACTGGAAGATTTAGCCTGTGATTTTGTAGTCTCCTTTGGACCTGATTTTTTTGCTAGATTCTTTTGAGAATCCTGAATTTCTGTTTCTGAATTCTTATCTTCACTTTTTTTAGTAACTTTGGAGGAATTCTCTTTTGATTTCTCCTGAATGGACATCATTCCTGAGCAATGACTTTCTTTTCTGAGTAATTTTGAAGAGGATTTTTGTGTCCTGGTAGGCGTGAATGCTGATTCACGCTAGTATTATTACTGAGGAGCAGGTCTGAAAAATCAACTTTAACTGATGCTGATACACATTTTCAACAAAAATACTAGTTTGCTTCAAGTAAGGTTTCTGTCATTCCTAGAACATGAGAAAAGCTGGCATGAATGCTAAAAGATACTTGCTTTACTTTGGACAAGGTAATAAAAATTTGAGGAAAATTTAATTTGATTATTTTTAACAAGTTTTTTTATGAAAAGAAAATTAATTCAGGTTCGATCTGTCTTGTTAATTTTTAAATTAATTTTGGTTTCAGGCCTAGCCCTATTACTGGAGGAGTTATTTATCAGTGACCTGTTTTGATAAAATTTTTGAAAACTTTTTTCTTCTGAAGTCTACAGTTACTGGACTTCGATTCACTTGAAACATGTCTTATGGCTAACACGTTTCTTTCCTTGTTTGCTGAGTCTGTTGGTTTGCAGTTCTTACCTAACCTCCTTTGTTCAATAAAATATTCTATTAACATAGATTTCCTTTTGTGCTGCCATTTCTGAAAAATTAAAAAACAAAAATAAAGTTTTGTACAATCCATGAAATATGGCAATGCTAATACTACACAGAAATAACCTTGATTTAAATAAAAGCTAACTCCTCCTTTTGAAATATCTAGTCTGTACCCTTAAGGCTAACAGAACGAAGTATCCCAAGTATATTCCCATGAATAATCAATAACTTGTCTTATATAAGCATAGAATAGTTGAAAATCAGTGTATTCCTTGAGGTTTACTTACAGTTTTTGCCCCACAACATAGACTCGATGTCTCAGCCACCATAACTCATGAAAATTAGACAAAACCATTCCTTATAATATGCTCTTAACACATCACACAGCACCTGAAAGAAAAAGGGCTTTTTTAATGTTTAAAAGGACAAATGAAAGATGTAATCATCCATTCAGCTCTCATCAAATGTAACACTCCATAATTTCATCCTGTCCTATCATTAGTCATTATTTCCTCAGAGCTCACATTACACAGAGCATTTAATTTTAGTATTTCTAATTTGCAGTCAACTATATGCAGCCAATGGACTAGTAGGCACTCATTTATATTGTGAAAAAAAAAGTTTTAAAAGACGAAAAACAATTCATAACATAAGCATAAAATGGGCTAAACCAATAAAGTAAAATCCTATGTGGGGGAAAAAACAATGCACATAGATAACTTTATACATAGAGAAAGACTGAAATACAGTCAAAGAAGGAAGATTTAAGCACACACATTTACCTCTATTCCCATTCAAACCCTACTGGAAAAAAAAGCAATAGAGGAACTAAAACAAAACCCAGTTGTGGTGGCTCACACCTGTAATCCTAGCAACTCCAGAGGCTGAGGAAGAAGGATCGCTTAAAGCCTAGAGTTTGTGACCAGCCTGGAGAACATAGCAAGATTCTGTCTCTACAAAAATTAAAAATTAGCCAGGCACTGTGGCATGCACCCACAATCCAGGTTACTTGGGAGACTGAGACAGGATTGTTTGAGCCCAGGAGTTGAAGGTTGCAGTAAGCTATAATCATGCCAGTGCACTCAAACCTGGACAAAACAGTGAGACCCCATCTCTAAAAATAAGTTAAATAAAAAGCCAAGACAAAGCCATAAACCCAAAGGATACAGAACAAGTGAGTACATTATAAAAATTTAGAAGTACAGATGCTACAGAGAAGGACAAATAACTGACTTAGTAGAATCAAGAAAATCTGAATCTTCAGGTAGAAATGTGGAAAGCTGAGAAGATCTATTTCTACCCCAAGACTCAGGAATTGGCAGTATCAGACTCCATAGAGATGGGGATGAAAATGGGACTCAAAAGGTCGGGCATGGTGGCTAACACCTGTAATCCCAGCACTTTGGGAGGCCAAGGCAGGTGGATCATGAGGTCAGGAGTTCAAGACCAGCCTGGCCAAGACGGTGAAACTCTACTAAAAATACAAAAATTAGCCGGGCGTGGTGGTGGGTGCCTGTAATCCCAGCTACTCAGGAGGCTGAAGCAGGAGAATCACCTGAACCCAGAGGCGGAGGTTGCAGTGAGCTGAGATTGTGCCACTGTACTCCAGCATGGGCAACAGAGCGAGACTCTTGTCTCAGAAAAAAAAAAAAACAAGAAAATGGGACTCAAAAAAGCAGATAGGGCTGGGCACAGTGGCTCACGCCTGTAATCCCAGCACTTTGGGAGGTCGAGACAGGCGAATCACTTGTGGCCAGGAGCTCAAGACTAGCCTGGCCAACATGGTGAAACCCTATCTCTACCAAAAATACAAAAAAATTAGCTAGGCGTAGTGGTGCATGCCTGTGATACCAGTTGCTCAGGAGGCTGAGGCAGGAGAATCACTTGAACCTGGGAAGCAGAGGCTGCAGTGAACTCAGATCGTGCCATTGCACTCCACCCTGGTCAACAAGAGTAAGACTCAGTCTTTTAAAAAAAAAAAAAAAAAAAAAAAAACAGGCTAGGCATGGTGGTTCACACCTGTAATCCCAGCACTTTGGGAGGCTGAGGCAGGTAGATCGCAAGGTCAGGAGGTCGAGACCATCCTGGCTAACACGGTGAAACCCTGTCTCTACTAAAAATACAAAAACTTAGCTTGGCATGGTGGCACGCGCCTGTAGTACCAGCTACTGGGGAGGCTGAGGCAGGAGAATTGCTTGAATCTGGGAGGTGAAGCTTGCAGTGAGCCGAGATCAAACCACTGCACTCTAGCCTGGGCGACAGAGCTAGACTCCATTCCACACACAAAAAAAGAAAAAAGCAGATAGACTCCCAGATTGCCATTCCCATTACTAGCACTCAGAAGGCTAGAGGTATAAATCTCTAGGAGGTCTGTAGGCTCAACAGGCACAGTTGAGGATGGAAGTATCGTACCGGTAACAGAAGAAATAAATAGGAGTATACACACTGATTGCTGAAACCCACTCTGTACATTCAAAACCCTCTTTGCTTACTCACCAAGGCTCCTAGAGGATAGCTCCTAGAGGCTCCAAGCATACACCTTCTACTAAGGAAATGGAAATATTGTGTTCTGAAGATGAGTACTACCGAATTTGGCAAGCCCTAGAGAAAACACCTAAAAATACTGATAACATCTACCTATAATCACTAAGGCACAAACACAAACACACACCCTATAGTCAGGAGTCTACCCGCCACTCCACCATCCAAATACACACAATTTCCAATCACTTTTAACCATGAGCAGTTAAACAAGAATCACCACAAACACAAGAAAAACCTTCATATGAAGAAAAAACAGGAAAAAAGTAGCTTTGAAGAAAAAATTAGAGACAAAAACTAAAAATAAGCTAATTTGTCATGAAACAGATATACAAGAACAGCATACAAAAAAGAACTCTTGAAAATTAAAAACACTATAGAAAACAATGAAAAAGTCAACAGACACATCAGAAGGTAAAGATAAAGAGCTCTCCTATAAAGTACATCAAAACGACTAAGATGGCACATGGGAGAAAAAAAATAGGAAAATTAGAGGACAAGCGATGAGGTCCAACAGGCCATTAACTGGACCTTTCAGGGAACAGAAAAAAAGCACTGGGGAAAAAAATAACAAAAATCAAGAACTCAAGAAATTTTCCTAGACATGAATGACATGAGTTTCCAGATTAAAAGGGACAAGATTGCCAGGTGCAGTGGCACACCTATAATCCCAGCTACTCTGGGAAGCTGAGGCAGGAGGATCACTTGAGGCCAAGAGTTCCAGACCAGCCTGAGTAACAGAGTAAGATCTATCACAAAAAAAAAAAAAAGAAAGAAAAGAAAAGAAAAAAAAAATGTTTTTTTCAGACAGAGTCTCGCTTTGTTGTTCAGGACAGAATGCAGCGGCACGATTTCAGCTTACCTCCACCTCCCGAGTTCAAGCAATTCTACAGGCATGCACCACCACACCTGGCTACTTCCCGCCCCCCCCACCAAGATGGAGTCTTACTCTGTTGCCCCGGCTGGAGTGCAGTGGCACAATCTTGGCTTACTACAACCTCCACTTCCTGGGTTCAAGTGATTCTCCTGCCTCAGCCTCCTGAGTAGCTGGCATTACAGGCACGTGCCACCACGACTGGCTAATTTTTCTGTATTTTTAGTAGAGATCAGGTTTTGTCATGTTGGCCAGGCTGGTCCTGAACTCCTGACCTCATGATCTGCCTGCCTCGGCCTCCCAAAGTGCTGCAATTACAGGCATGAGCCACTGCGCCTGGCCTTTTTTGTATTTTTAGTAGAGACGGAGTTTCACCATGTTGGCCAAGCCAGTCCCAAACTCCTGACTTCAAGTGATCCATGCACTTTGGCCTCCTAAAGTGCTAGGATTACAGGCATGAGCCACTGTACCTGGCCAAAAAAATGTTCCAGTAAGCTGAGCATGGTAGCACATGCCTACAGACAGGCCCAGCTACTCAGGAGGCTGAGGCAGGAGGATGACATGAGCTCTGGAGTCTGAGGCTGCGGTGAACTATCATCATGCCACTGCACTCCAGACTGAGCGACAAAGTAAGACACCATCTCTTTAAAAAACAAAAACAGGCCGGGCGCGGTGGCTCAAGCCTGTAATCCCAGCACTTTGGGAGGCCGAGACGGGCGGATCACGAGGTCAGGAGATCGAGACCATCCTGGCTAACACGGTGAAACCCCGTCTCTACTAAAAATACAAAAATTAGCCGGGCGAGGTGGCCAGCGCCTGTGGTCCCAGCTACTCGGGAGGCTGAGGCAGGAGAATGGCGTGAACCCGGGAGGCGGAGGTTGCAGTGAGCTGAGATCCAGCCACTGCACTCCAGCCTGGGCGACAGAGCAAGACTCCGTCACAAAAAAAAAAAATAAAATAAAATAAAAAACAAAAACAAAAAACTGGGGCCAGGCACAGTGGCTCACGCCTGTAATCCCAGCACTTTGGGAGGCCGAGGCAGGTGAATCATGAGGTCAGGAGTTCAAGACCAGCCTGGCCAACATGGTGAAACCCTGTCTCTACTAAAAATACAAAAAAATTAGCTGGGCATGGAGGCAGGCACCTGTAATCCCAGCTACTCGGGAGGTTGAGGCAGGAAAATTGCTTGAACCAAGGAGGCAGAGGTTGCAGTGAGCCGAGATCATGCCACTCACTGTACTCCAGCCGGGGCAACACAGCGAGATTCTGACACACACACACACACACACATACACACACGCACGCACACACAAAGCAGGGAGGGGACCTAAGAGTACCTAGAACAATGGATGAAAAAAATTTATTTATTTTTATTTTATTTTATTTTCTCACTCTGTTGCTCAGGCTGGAGTGCAGTGGCACAATCTTGGCTCACCTCAACCTGTCTCCCGGGTTCAAGCAATTCTCCTGCCTTAGCCTCCTGAGTAGCTGGGACTACAGGTACATGCCACCACACCCGGCTAATGTTTTTTGTATTTTTGGTAGAGATGGGGTTTCAGTGTATTGGTCAGGCTGATCTCGAACTCCTGACCTCAGGTAATCCAACTGCCTCGGCTTCCCAAAGTGCTGGGATTACGGGCATGAGTCACCGCGCCCAGCCCAAAAAAATTTTTTTCAGCCTTTCTACGTTTCTGATGGCAATGACGAAAAAAACTTCTTAATTTTTAAAAAACCTATCATAAAGATAAAAAGATGACTCTCAAATTTCTAGGGGGGGAAAATCCTGACCACTTACAAATGATTAAGATCAGAATTACGGCCGGGCGCGGTGGCTCAAGCCTGTAATCCCAGCACTTTGGGAGGCCAAGACGGGCGGATCATGAGGTCAAGAGATCGAAACCATCCTGGCTAACATGGTGAAACCCCGTCTCTACTAAAAATACAAAAAACTAGCCGGGCGAGGTGGCAGCGCCTGTAGTCCCAGCTACTTGGGAGGCTGAGGCAGGAGAATGGCGGGAACCCGGGAGGCAGAGCTTGCAGTGAGCTGAGATCTGGCCATTGCACTCCAGCCTGGGCGACAGAGCGAGACTCTGTCTCAAAAAAAAAAAAAAAAAAAAAAAAAAGATCAGAATTACAACAAACCTTCCACAGCAACACTGGAAGCAAGATAATGGGAAAATTATTCAAAATGCTGAAGAAAAATTATGTCCCAAGTAGAATTCAATGCCCAATTAAGTGTGGAGTCTAGATAATTTTCAGATATGCAGGGTGTCAAAAAATTTAACTCCCAAACATCTTCCTCTGGGGTCTACAAGAGAATGTGCAACAAAAAAAAAAAGTGTTAAAACGAAAAAAAAAGGAGGGAGTTCAGAAACCAAACAAAAAAATGAGACTGCACGTGTGTGGTTACTGAAGTTTATATGAATAAATACAAGTATAAATAAGTTAGTTTAAAGGAATTTTTTAAAAAGAATTACTATTGGCCAGGCGCGATGGCTCATACCTGTAATCCCAGCACCTTGGGAGGCCAAGGCAGGCGGATCACCTGAGGTCAGGAGTTCGAGACTAGCCTGACCAACATGGAGGAACCCCATCTGTACTAAAAATACAAAATTAGCTGGGCATGGTGGCGCATACCTGTAATCCCAGCTACTCGGGAGGCAGAGGTAGAAGAATCTCCTAAACCCAGGAGGCGGAGGTTGCGGTAAACTGAGATCGCGCCACTGCACTCCAGCCTGGGCAACAAGAGCGAAACTCCATCTCAAAAAAAAAAAAAGAATTACTTTTTGTGAGTAATTTTTTACTCACGCCCAGCTAATTTTTTGTATTTTAGTAGAGACAGGGTTTCACGGTGTTGCCCAGGCTGGTCTCAACCTCCTGAGCTCAGGCAATCTGCCTGCCTCAGCCTCCCAAAAAAAAGTGCTAGGATTACAGGCACGAGCCACCACACCCGGCCAAGAATTACTATTGATAATACAGATATACAGTCACTCTTGATTGTCTACTCATGCCAATAAAAGGAATGACCTGGCAGTTAATGAACTGAGGATATTTTCAAATATATTTTTCTTATTATCATCAGGTTTCAGAATGCTCAAACCAAAACCAAGTATCATGCTTTATGGAATTGCACAAGTCTTCCATTAAATTCAGCAAGCAAAGCTCTAACTATATAAACAATAAGATGAAATACATAATAGAAAATACCACATGCCATTTATAGCAATACACAGACATGCACAAACATACAAAGACATGCACAAACGTACACAAACATGCACAAGCACACACAAAAATCAACTTAAAAAATAACACGGTAGCCGGGCGCGGTAGCTCAAGCCTTTAATCCCAGCACTTTGGGAGGCTGAGACGGGCGGATCACGAGGTCAGGAGATCGAGACCATCCTGGTGAACACGGTGAAACCCCATCTCTACTAAAAAATACAAAAAACTAGCCGGGCGAGGTGGCGGGCGCCTGTAGTCCCCGCTACTCAGAGGCTGAGACAGGAGAATGACGTAAACCCGGGAGGCGGAGCTTGCAGTGAGCCAAGGTCCGGCCACTGCACTCCAGCCTGGGCGACAGAGCGAGACTCCGTCTCAAAATAAATAAATAAATAAAAATAACATGGTAGGCCGGGCGCAGTGGCTCACGCCTGTAATCCCAGCACTTTGGGAGGCCAAGGCGGGCTGATCACAAGGTCAGGAGATCAACACCATCCTGGCTAACATGGTGAAACCCAGCAACTACTAAAAATACAAAAAAATTAGCTGGGCATGGTGACAGGTGCCTGTAGTCCCAGGTGCTAGGAAGGCTGAGGCAGTGAGGCAGGAGAATGACGTGAACCCAGTAGGTGGAGCTTGCAGTGAGCCGAGATCCCGCCACTGCACTCCAGCCTGGGCGACAGAGTAAGAATCTGTCTCAAAAAACAAAAAAACGGGAGATTTACACTGATATTAAAATAAACTTAGCTGTAATATTTAACAGTTTGGTTCCAACATACCAATTTGCAGAGATTAACAGAACAAAACAGATTCTAAAAACAGGCCTGAAATACAAAATTAGCTGGGGATGGTGGCGGGCGCCTGTAATGCCAGATACTCGGGAGGCTGAGGCAGGTGAACTGCTTGAACCCGGGAGGCAGAGGTTGCAGTGAGGTGAGATGGTACCATTGCCCTCCAGCCTGAGCGACAGAGCAAGACTCTATCTCAAAAAACAAATAAATGAAACAAAAATAAAAATAGGCCCTAATCCATCAGGGAATTTAGTACTTATAAAGGTGGTATTCATTTCATTCATTTCAAATAAATGAAAAAAGATTACTCAACAATTGCTGTTAGCTGGGCACACACACCTGTAATAACAGCTACTCCAGAGATGAGGCAGGAGGATAGCTTGAGCCCAGGAGTTTGACACTAGCCTGGTCAACATAGCAAGAGTCCATCTCAAAGAAAAATTTATTAATCAGAGTTTGAGACCAGACTGGACAACACAGTGAGATCTCATCTATACTTAAAAAAAAAAAAAAAATCAGCCAGGCGTGGTGTGTACCTGTAGTCCCAGCTACTCAGGAAGATAAGATGGATGGATCGCTTAAGCCTGGGAGATCAAGGCTTCAGTGAGCCGTGATTATGCCACTACACTCCAGCCTGGGCAAGAGAGAACCCATCTCCAATAAATAAATTAATTAATTAGTTAATTAATTTGTATTAGAAAAACTGAGTAACCATCTAGTAACCTATTCTAGTTTATGAATAAGAAAATGTTCAAGAAAAATGTTTTAATCATTAAAATAAAAACATTAAAACACAGATTCAAGTATGGGAAATCTTTTTTTTTTGAGATGGAGTTTCACTCTTGTTACCCAAGCTGGAGTGCAATGGTGCAATCTTGGCTCACAGCATCCTCCACCTTCTGGGTTCAAGCGATTCTCCCACCTCAGCCTCCCGAGTAGCTAGGATTATAGGTGCGCACCACCACGTACGGGTAATTTTTTGTATTTTTAGTAGAAATGGGGTTTCACCATGTTAGCCAGGCTGGTCTCGAACTCCTGGCCTCAGGTGATATTCCCGCCTCGGCCTCCCAAAGTGCTTACATTACAGGCATGAGCCACCTTGTCTGGCCAAGAAATCCTTAAATATTTGTTTTCACAATGAGAAAGGCCTTTTAAGCCTTGTCACAAAATTCAGAAGCCAAGTTTGAAGGGCAAAACTGAGGAAAAATACTGGCAAGAAATAGCAAAAGCTAATAACCAAAATATATTTACAGGGAAAAAACTATAAATGGCTGGTATAATAGATAACAAGATAATAATACAAATTAAAACCAACACAGGCCGGGCGCGGTGGCTCAAGCCTGTAATCCCAGCACTTTGGGAGGCCGAGACGGGTGGATCACGAGGTCAGGAGATCAAGACCATCCTGGCTAACACGGTGAAACCCCGTCTCTACTAAAAAATACAAAAAACTAGCCGGGCGAGGTGGCGGGCGCCTGTAGTCCCAGCTACTCGGGAGGCTGAGGCAGGAGAATGGCGTAAACCCAGGAGGCGGAACTTGCAGTGAGCTGAGATCCGGCCACTGCACTCCAGCCTGGGCGACAGAGCGAGACTCCGTCTCAAAAAAAAAAACACTCTTGGTAAATATTTGTGTCAGGTACCTTACATTACTAAAAGTGATTCAATGTCTATGCAGGACAGTCCACCTATCAAAATTATAAATGCTAATTTTCAAACAGTTTCATTTCAGGCCTGGCGCAATGGCTCACACCTGTAATCTCAGCACTTTGGGAGGCCAAGGCAGGCAGATCACCTGAGGTCGGGAGTTCAAGACCAGCCTGACCAACAAGGAGAAACCCCATCTCTCCTAAAAATACACAAAATTAGCCAGGCGTGGAGGTACATGCCTGTAATCCCACTACTTGGGAGGCTGAGAAAGGAGAATCGCTTGAAGCCAGGAGGCAGAGATTGCGGTGAGCCAAGATCCCACTGTTGCACTCCATCCTGGGCAACGAGAGTGAAATTCTGTCTCAAAAAACAAAAACAGTTTCATTTCCAGGACTTTATATTACAGTTATACTTACACAAGTGCACAAGACACATGCAGCTACAAAACTCATTGCAACGTTTCAACAAAGATTGAAATCCCCCACCCAACAACCAACCATCACTCTAACACTGTTTATAGAATTGATGATACATTTGTACAACAGAATACCATGCAATCACGTCAAGGTAGAGCTGAGATTCAAATCAATTCCAGGGAAAATTCCTACAGACTTTTCTTTTTAATAGACCTATAAGTCCAATTTTTATTTTTATTTTTATTTAGAGACAGAGTTTCTGTCACCCAGGCTAGGGTGCAGTGGTGTAATCATAACTCACTGCAGCCTCAAACTTCTGGGCTCAAGTGATCCTTCTACCTCAGCCTCCCAAGTAGCTAAGACTACAAGCATGCACCACTACACCTGGCTCCCACAGGCTTTTTATACAGAAATCGACAGCCTGATTTTAAAATGTGTATGAAAATGCAAACTATGTACAATAACCAAAATATTTTTTAAAAAGAGCAGAACTGAAATACTAACACTATCCAATTTCAGGATTTACTATACAGCTACAAAAATCAACACAGTATAACAATCACAAGACACAGAGATCAACAAAACAGAAAAGAGAATCCAGAAACAGACTACACATGTATGGTCAGTTAATTTTCAACAAAAGTGCCAAGACAAGTCAAAGAGGGAAAGAAAGCCTTTTCTTTTTTGGGGGGGGGGATGGAACCTCCCTCTGTCGCCCAGGCTAGAGTGAAGTGGCACCATCTTGGCTCACTGCACCTCCGCCTCCTGGGTTCAAGCGATTCTCCTGCCTCAGCCTCCCGAGTAACTAGGATTACAAGTGCACGCCATCACGCCTGGCTAATTTTTGAATTTTTAGTAGAGACAGGGTTTCACCATGTTGGTCAGGCTGGTCTCGAACTCCTGACCTCATGATCGGCCCACCTCGGCCTCCAAAAGTGCTGGGATTACAGGCGTGAGCCACTGCACCTGGCCCCAGAAAGTCTTTTCAACAAATGGTGCTGAAACTATTAGGTATCTAAATAGACAAAAGAGGCTGGGCACGGTGGCTCACTCCTATAATCCCAGTACTTTGGGAGGCCAATGCAGGCAGATCACCTGAGGTCAGGAGTTTGAGACTAGCCTAGCCAACATGGTAAAACCTTGTCTCTACTAAAAACACACAAAAAAAATTAGCCAGGTGTGGCAGTGGGCATCTGTAATCCCAGCTACTCGGAAGCCTGAGGCAGGAGAATTGCTTGAACCAGGAGGTGTTAAGTTGCAGTGAGCCGAGACGGCACTACTGCATTCTAGCCTGGGCAAACGAGTAAAGCTCCATCTCAAAACAAACAAAACAAATACACAAAAGAAAATGAACAGCTTTACGCACAATAACCAAAATGTGAAAACAACCCAAAAGTCAGGTGAATGGATAAACAAAATCAACAGAAACCATTCAACAATTAGTAGAAACAGCCAGGCGCAGTGGCTCATGCCTATAATCCCAGCAGTTTGGGGGGGGGGCCGAGGTGGGCAAGTCACCTGAGGTCAGGAGTTCGAGACCAGCCTAGCCAACATAGCGAAATCCTGTCTCTACAAATACACAAAAATTAGTGGGCGGGCACCTATAATCCTAGCTACTCAGGAGGTTGAGGCTGGAGAATTGATTGAACCCAAGAGGTGGAGGTTGCAGTGAGCCGAAATCATGCCACTGTACTCCAGCCTGGGCGACAAAGTGAGACTCTGTCTCAAAAACAACAACAACAAAATCAACAGAAACAAACTACTAATAGTAAACAATGTGGATGAATCTTGCAATCACTCTGAATGAAAAAGCTAGACACAAAACAGCACATACTGTATGATTCCACTTTTCATGAAACTGTCTTATAAAGGCACTAATAAAAAAGAAAAAAAAAATTCTAGGCCAGGCAGGGTGGCTCACACTGTAATCCCAGCACTTTGGGGGGCCAAGGCAGGCAGATCATGTGAGGTCAGGGGCCTGAGACTAGCCTGGGCAACATGGTGAAACCCCATCTCTACTAAAAATACAAAAATTAGCCAGGCATGGTAGCGAATGCCTGTAATCCCAGCTATTCAGGAGGCTGAGGCAGGAGAACCGCTTGAACCCAGGAGGCAGAGGTTACGGTGAGCCGAGATCATGCCACTGCACTCCAGGCTGGGCAACAGAGCGAAACTCTGTCTAAAAAAAAAATAAAATAAAAGAAATTCTAGAGAAAGCAAACTAATCTACAGTGACAAAAAGCAGCTCAGTCATTGCCTGGGATCCAGAGTGGAGAGAGAGAGATTAACTTTTGGAGGTGACAGAAATGTTCTTTATCTTAACTGTAGTGGTGATTCCATGAATATTTAAATCTGTCAAAAACTACCAAATTGTAATTTTAAGAGAGTGCAGTTTATTATATATAAATTATGCTTTAATAAAGCTGTCCAACAAAGAGATATATATTATATGAACCTATGACTAAGAAACATTATTAAACCAAAAAAGCAAAGTGCAGAAGAGAGATTTTAGCATGTCTCCCTTTATGTAAAGAGAGAAATGGGAGATGGTGGAAGGAAGAAAATATACAGAATCATATGCCTGTTTATGCACAAAACATATCTGGAAGGAGACACCAACTAATAATAGTGATGATGTTTAAACAAGAGAATTACTAGACCAAGTGCCAGGAGTATGAGAAAAGCTTACTTTTCACTATATACCCACTGAAATGTTTTATCACGTAGACATATAACCTTGTTGAAAAATAAAAATGTAAGTCAAAATTCTCTGAAAATATAAAGTATATCTGGCACACAGATCAATCATCTTGGAAGATACTAAATCATAAAATTACACACCACTTACCTTAAAGAAATAGTATATCACCTTTTCCTTCAAGTTGATTGATGGATGATGCTTCTAATGAATGATACTTCTTATCACTTCCTGTATGTTTAATCTTAAAAAAAAAAAACTCTATAGCCAAAGACAATCTGTTGGAAAAAAAATAAGAATACAAAAATATCACTATTAATTGATACATTAAAACAACTTAGACGAAGCTAGACTAAAAAATGGCCGAGTCAGGTGCAGTGGTTCACCCCTGTAATTGCAGCACTTTGGGAGGTGGAGGTGGAAGGATCACTTGAGCCCAGGAGTTTGAGACCAGCCTGGGCAACATGATGAAACTCTTGTCTCTTCAAAAAATACAAAAATGAGCCTGGTGTGGTGGCACACGTGTAGCCCCAGCTACTTCAGAGGCTGAGGTGGGAGTATCACCTGAGCTCAAGGAGACAGAGGCTGGCAGTGAGCTGTGATCCAGTCTGGGTGACACAGTGAGACCCCCATCTCAACAACAACAACAACAAAAAACCTGTGATGATTTATCACTACTATATGCAAAACATTACACAACTGCTGTAATCCCAGCACTTTGGGAGGCCAAGGCGAGTGGATCACGAGGTCAGGAGTTCAAGAACAGCCTGGCAAAGATGGTGAAACTCCATCTCTACTAAAAAAAACAAAAAATTAGCTGGGTGTGGTGGCAGGTGCCTGTAATCCCAGCTACTGATGAGGCTGAGGCAGAGAACTGCTTGAACCTGGGAGGCGGAGGTTGCAGTGAGCCAAGATCGCGCCACTGCACTCCAACCTAGGCAACAGAGCCAGACTCCGTCTCAGAAAAAAAAAAAAAATAAGAGAGAGAGACTATGTCTCTCTCTGTTGCCCAGGCAAGTCTCAAACTCCTGTCCCCAAGTGATCATCCCACCTCAGCCTCCTGGGTAGCTGGGACCACAGGCGCATGCCACCTTACCGGACTAATTTTTTTATTTTTTGTAGAGATGGGGTCTCCCTGTGTTACCCAAGCTGGTCTCAAATCCCCCGGGCTCAAGCCATTCTCCCACCTCGGCCTCCCAAAATGCTAGGATTACAGGTGTTTGAGCCACTGAGCGCAGCCTAAAAGAATTTTTTTTATTGATACATAATGATTGTACATATTTCTGGGGTATATGTGACATTTTGATGCAGACATACAACCATGTAATAATCAAATCATGGTAACTGGGATAATTCATCACCTCAAACACTTATTACTTGTATTAGGAACATTTCAAATCTCTTCTAGTTATTTTGAAATATGCAATAAATTATTAATTACAGTCACCCTAGTGAGCTACCAAGCACTGGAACTTATTCCTTCTAACTGTATTTTTATAACCATTAACCACCTTCTCTCCATCCTCTCCTCCCCACACCCTTCTTAAGCCCCTGGTAACCACTATGCTACTGTCTACCTCCATGGGATCAACTTTTTTGTGGCTCCCACATACGAACGAGAATATGCAGTAAATTTTTCCATGCCTGGATATTTCACTCAACATAATGTCTTCCAGTTTTATCCATGTTGCTGCAGACAAGATTTCATATTTTTATGGCTGAATAATATTCCATTCCATACCACATTTTCTTTATCCATTCATCCGCTAATTAACACTTACTTACTTAGGTTGATTCCATGTCTTGCCCATTGTGAAGAGTGCAGGAATGAACATGGAAATGCAGGTATCTCTTCCATATACTGATTTACTAAAATAATTATTTTCTTAATTCCCTTTTTTGATGGTTCATCACAGTATACACAAAACTAATTTTTGTAAACTGATCTTGTGTCCTGTAACATTGTTAAATTTAATTAGTTCTAATAGGTTTTTTGTGTGAATTTCTTAGGATTTCCTACATGTAAGATCACGTCATCTGCAAAGACAGAGAGTTTTACTGCTTCCTTTCCAAACTGGATGCCTTTTATTTCTTTTCCTTTTGTCAATCTACCCTGGCTAGAACCTCCAGTGGAAATCTCCTCCTTTCAACTGTTGAAAGAAGTGTCAAGAGCAGGTATCTTCATCTTATTCCTAAGTTCAGGGGGAAAGCTTTCAGTCTTGCATTCCATTAAGTATGATGTTAGATGTGGATTTTTCACAGATGCCCTTCTATTTCTAGTTTGTTTAGCGGTTTTATCATGAAAGGATATTGGATTTTGTCAGATTTTTTTTCTGCATCTATTGAGGTAATAATGTCCGTTTCTTTCCTTTATTCTATCAACATGGTGTGTCATACTGCTTTCCATATGATGAACCAACTGTGCACTGCAGGGATAAATGCAATTTGGTCATTGTGTATTATCATTTTTATAAGTTGCTGGACTCAGTCTACAAATATTTAGTTGAGGATTTGTGTGGATATATCAATAAGAAATATTAATCTGTAGTTTTCTTGTGATGTCTTTGCCTAGTACTAAGGTCTTTTTAGTACTGTAATGTCTTTTTAGTACTAAGGTAATATCGGCCTCATAAAATGAACTAAGAGATCCTTCCTTTTCTATTTTCTGAAAAGTCTATGAAGGATTGGTGTTAATTCTTCTTTAAATGTTCAGTAGATTGCGTCAGTGAAGCCATCTGAGCCTGGGCTTTTCATTTTTGGAGGTATTTTTATTCAATCTCTGTTATAGGTCTATTCAGATTTTCTATTTCTTCTTGAGTCAGTTTATAGGAACTTGTCTATTTTATCTAGGTTATTGAAATTGTTAGCATACCACTATTCATATTCCCTTTTAACCCTTTTTATTTTGGTAATAGCTCTCATTCCTTATTTTAATAATTTGAGTCCTCTCTCATTAAAAACTTCTTTAAAAAAGATAAAAGTAGCCAGGTATAGTGGCTCACGCCTATTATCCCAGCATTTTCAGAGGCCAAGGTGGGAGAATTGCCTGAGCCCAGGTGTTCAAAACCAGCTTGGGCAACATAGCAAGATCCTATGTCTACAAAAAATAAATTAGCCAGGTGTGGTGGCACACACTTATGATCTCAGCTACTTGGGAGGCTGAGGCAGAAGGATCACTTGAGGCCAGGAGTTCTACTCCAGCTTGGGCAACATAGCGAAACTTCGAAACAAAAAACAAACAACAACAGCAACAACAAAACACAAGGTGCCCCTGGGTCTGTTGACGCATGCCTATAGTCTCAGCTACTCAGGAGGCTCATGTGAGAGGATCACTTGAGCCCAAAAGTTTGAGCCTAGACTGTGATATGATCCTGCCTACAAACAGCCACTGCACTCCAGTCCGGGCAACCCAGCAAGGATCCATCTCAAAAAAAAAAAAAAAGACCAGAATCAAACCAAGTATTTAATATATATGATCATTTGGTTTATAAGAGACAGCACTGTCACCTTAAAGAAATAGTACTGGGATAACTGAATATCACATGGGGGGAAAATGAAATTGGATCCCTAGGCTGCTCTGCCTAGGCAATAGTCATTTATTATTCCTTTACTTTGTTAATAAACTTGCTTTTACTTTACTCTAAAAAAAAAGAAAAGAAAAAGAAATTGTATTCCTACCTCATAAAATACTAAAGTCTACGGCCAATGGACTGACTATAGACCTAAAATGTGAAAGGTGAAAATATTAACTTATAAAGGATTGGTATGCACAGATTATACAATATGTATAAGGAATCCTACAAATTAATAAAACAGCCAACCATAGAGAAAAATGGGCCAGGTATGGCGGCTCACACCTGTAATACTAACACTTCGGGAGGCCTAGGCATGCAAATCTCTTGAGCACAGGAGTTTGAGACTAGCCTGGACAACATGGCGAAACCTTCTCTCTACAAAACATACAAAAATTAGCCGGGCAGAGTGGTGTTCACCTACAGTCCCATCTACTTGGGAGGCTGAGGTGGGAGGCTGCAGTGAGCCTTGATCACACCACTGCACTCCAAGCTGGGCAACAGAGTGAGACTCCATGTCAAATAAATAAATAGGATACAGAGATGATTTAATTTTAGAAATGTTAATAATATATAACATCGGCTGGGCGCGGTGGCTCACGCCTATAAGCTCAGCACTTTGGGAGGCCGAGGTTGGCAGGTCACCTGAGGTCCGGAGTCTGAGACCAGCCTGGCCAACACGGTGAAACCACATCTGTACTAAAAATACAAAAATTAGCCAGGTGTGGTGCGCATCTGTAATCCCAGCTACTCAGGAGGCTGAGGCAGGAGAATCATTTGAACCTGGGAAGTGAAGGCTACAGTGAGCCAATATTGTGCCACTGCACTCCAGCCTGGGCAAGACAGCAAGACTCCATCTCAAAAAAAAAATTTAAAAAAAGATAACGTCAACAAGTCAAATAAAAACAATTACCCTATCACTTCAATGTAGCCACTTTCCCCCTCCAAGTCACTTTTTAAAATTAATCAGCCTTTTTCCTACACAACCCTAAGATTATTTTGCCCAACCTCATCTTGATGGGTTTTTTTTTACTTTTTTCTTTACTTTGTTATTTATTTATTTATTGCCTTTAAATAGTCTCCTATCCAATTGTCTTGTATTTCAACATACCACTGGAAACGTCTAGCCATCTCAAGGTACAGTAATTCCATCAGATTTACTGCAGAATCAACCCCAGTATACCTTTCAATCCCAATGTAATTTACTGCAGGACTTTTTCCCCAAGCTGCTGTGAAAGCCTCTTCAGTTCCATAAAACACTGGTGCAAATTCAGAAAGCCATCTTAATATCTGGGAAAGATTTCTCTTCTGGGACAACAAAGTAAAGTAAGTTCTCAGCAATACTTAGCTTGAAGATGGCACAAAGCAAAGACGGCAAAGTCTATCAAGAACATCAGACCTCTCACACCTAAGGCCTTCAGTTTGCACAGATCCATTCCCACCAATCAAATGCAAGTCCGTCATAACAGTTATTTTCCCTTACTACTACCTTCCTTCTAACTCTCCTTACACCGCTGATCTCTTCCTTTCTTAAATTTATCCACAAGTCCCACATGAACCCTTTTTCTTTTCTTTTCTTTTTTTTTTTTTGAGACTGCTGCTCCCTCTGTCACCCAGGCTGAAGCGCAGTGGCGTGATCTCAGCTCACTGCAACCTCTGCCTTTCAGGTTCAAGTGATTCTCTTGCCTCAGCCTCCTCAGTAGCTGGGACTACAGGCACATGCCACCAAGCCCGGCTAATTTTTGTATTTTTAGTAGAGACGGGGTTTCACCATATTGGCCAGGCTGATCTCGAACTCCTTGCCTTGTGATCCACCCGCCTCAGGCTCCCAAAGTGCTGGGAATACAGGTATGAGCCACCACACCCAGTCATGAACCCTTTTTCTATGAAAAGCAGCTTCCTACCTTCAATCTCTTCACAATACAAATTCTACTTCCTAGCCTTAATTGAAAATTCACTCCCGGCCAGGTGCAGTGGCTCACACCTGTAATTCCAGCACTTTGGGAGGCTGAGGTGGGCAGATCACGAGGTCAATAGATTGAGACCATTCTGCACAACGTGATGAAACCATCTCTATTAAAAACACAAAAAAGTTAGCTGGGCGTGGTGGCGTGTGCCTATAGTCCCAGCTACTCGAGAGGCTGAGGCAGAAGAATCGCTTGAACCCAAGAGGCAGAGGTTGCAGTGAGCCAAGATCTCATCACTGTACTCCAGCCTCGTGACAGAGCGAGACTCTGTCTCAAAGCAAAAAAAAAAAAGAAATGAAAAGAAAAAAAAAAATCACTCTCTTCAATTTATACGCTTTTCTCTAAAACTCTCCAGTAGTGGCTGAATGGTGCCCCCCCCCCCAAAAAAAGATACACCTGTGTCTTAATCCCTGAATTAGGGATTGTGAACCTATCTTATTGGGGGAAAAAAGGTCTTTGCAGACATAATTAAATTAAGGATATTGAGATGTGATCATCCTGGATTATCCAGGTAGGCCCTAAATCCAATAACAAATATCCTTGTAAGAGAGTGGCACAGATATCCCTGTAAGAGAAGGAGACAGACACAAGACAAGAGAAAATAATACAAAAATGGTGGCAGAGATTGGAGTAATACAAAAATGGTGGCAGAGATTGGAGTAATGTGGTCATAGGCCCAGGAATGTCAGGGCAACCACCAGAAGCTAGATAAGGTAAGGAACAAATGTAAGATAATAAATTTCTATTGTTTTAAGATATCAAGTTTCTCATAATTTATTACAGCAGACATAGGAAACTAATATCTGTCCTAAGCAGGCTATATCACATCAAGGGGCCTACAGTTTCCCCAGCACAACCATTTTTCATCTTACACAAAATTCTTTACACGTCTCTTTTAAGGTTTATGCCATTCTGCTATTAAACTTTCTTTCTTCGTTGTTGTATTCCTACTGATCACCAGAAACTGTTCAATCATAGTTTTCTTCTCCAATCACACTGTTACCACCACCATCAACTTCAAAGTTCACATGGATCACCACAGATCCTTAATCTCCTTAATAATTTACCAATTCTTAATGCATTTCAACTATACAACCTTTTAACCACATCAAAGGGACGAGAGAAGTACTGACTGCAAATCTGAGTCTAGTGGCTTGTCAAATTCATAACTCCTTTCTGAAAAACTTGCCATGCCCACAGGCACCTCCTTTAAAAAAAAAATTTCTTAGACAAGTCATAGTTACATTCTCAAAGTCCTGACCATGCTATGCTTCCCATAGCTAACTAGATCAAGCATGGGTTTGTGACCCAAGAGGTGCCAATATCTAGTCACTATAAAGCAAGGTTTTTCAATCTCACCACCATTAACATTTTGAACCACACAGAATCTTTGTTGGGGGAGTGCGGGGGCGGGGGGCTGTCCTGTGCATGGAGGAGCAGCAGCCTGTTTAGCAACAGCAGCAGCAGCCCTCACCTCCGTCCACTAGATGCCAGTAGCAACCCTTCCCCTACTCCTCACAATCGAAATATCTCTAGACACTGCAAAATGTCTCCCCAGAGGCAAAATCACCCTGGATTAAGACCTACTACTGTAACAGCAAAGAACTAAATTAGGAATTACAGGATACCTGCTGCTTGAGGAATTAAAACAAGGCAAGCCAACTGCTAGAGCTGTACCATTCGCAGCCACCTTCTCAGTCCTGAAATATATTCAGGTTTCTGTAAGACCTGGTGAATTGTTCTTCAGCAAAGCCTAGTGTTTGCGGATTCCTGTTCTTTCCTTCCACAAGATCTAGCTCTGTGTTAAACAGTCTTCTCTTCTTTATTTCTACATATCCTCCCAATGAACTACTATTATTTAAGGTAACCCAAGTATTTCTCACATTCTAAAATGCATAATATATCACTTGAGGTCAGGAGTTCGAGACCAGCCTGGCCAACATGGCAAAACCCCATCTCTACTAAAAATACAAAAAATTAGCCGGGCGTGGTGGTGGGCGCCTGTAGTCCCAGCTACTCGGGAAGCTGAGGCAGGAGAATGGCGTGAACCCGGGAGGCGGAGCTTGCAGTGAGATCCAGCCACTGCACTCCAGCCTGCGTGACAGAGCGAGACTCCATCTCAAAAAAAAAGACTAAATTTATCTTCTGAAAACTATCTATTTTTGATGAAAAATTTAATCTAGTGTCTTGTGATAACAACAAACTTTCAAACACTAGTTGAACAAAATACAACAGTAAATTTCAAATTTCCATGGGGACAAGATTACTTCTTAAAAGCAACAGGTATTTGTTTAATTTAATAACTCGATTTTTTGATGGGCTAAAATAGTCTACAACTACAATGTGTGTGTATGTGTATCTTTTTTATATATGAAAAACTACAGGAGAGCGCCACCATGTCTGGCTAGTGTTTTTTTGTAGAGACAGGGTTTGGCCATGTTGCCCAAGCTGGTCTTGAACTCCTGGGTTCAAGCTATCCACCTGCCTCAGCCTTCCAAGGTGCTAGGATCACAGGTGTAAACCACCATGCCTCGCCTATGGTATATATTTTAAATATCTATAAAGATAGATGCTGGGAATAGGCCGGCGGATCACGAGGCCAGGATATGGAGACCATCCTGGTTAACACGGTGAAACTCCATCTCTACTAAAAATACAAAAAATTAGCCAGGCGTGGTGGCAGGCACCTGTAGTCCCACCTATTCGGGAGGCTGAGGCAGGAGAATGGCTGAACCTGGGAGGCGGAGCTTGCAGTGAGCCAAGATCGCGCCACAGCACTCTAGGCTGGGCAAAACAGCAAGACTCCCACTCAAAAAGAAAAAAGAAAAAGGCCGGGCACTGTGGCTCACTCCTGTAATCCCAGCACTTTCGGAGGCCAAGGCAGGTGGATCATGAGGTCAGGAGATAGAGACCATCCTGGCTAACACGGTGAAACCCAGTCTCTACCAAAAAATACAAAAAATTAGCCGGGCGTGGTGGCAGGTGCCTGTAGCCCCAGCTACTCAGGAGGCTGAGGCAGGAGAATGGCTGAACCCAGGAGGCGGAGCTTGCAGTGGGCCAAGATCGCGCCACTGCACTCCAGCCTGGGCGACAGACCGAGACTCCGTCTCAATAAATAAATAAATAAATAAATAAAATAATACTTGTCACAAAGACTGTACTATTTACAGGAGATAAAAGTAAGTTAAATTTAATCCTCTCCAACAATGCCATAATAGGAACCTTTCCTGGGCCAGGCGTGGTGCCTCATTCCTGTAATCCCAGCACTTCGGGAGGCTAATGTGGGCTGATCACTTGGGCTCAGGAATTTGAGACCAGCCTGGGCAACACAGTGAAATCCCATCTCTTCAAAAAAAAAAAAAAAAAAAAAAAAAAACAGAAAAAAACCTTTCCTAATATAAAGCTACTTGGAGTCCTACAAAACTTTTAGGAGTATAAGGGGATCCTAAGACCAAAAAGTTTGAGAAGCACTGCATTAAAGAAGTATTTAATGCCTCCTTTTAATTTACCCTGAGTTTTTATCTGTGAGAATCTTATCTATGCTGCCATAAATGTTTAAAGTTCTTAGAAATGCTCCTGATATATCACCAGTGCTTAAGTATTCACTGTAATATAATTAGCTATAATATTACAGAGAAAATGTTTTTATGAAAAGATAGAAAATATTGGCCAGGCATGGTAGATCATGCCTGTAATCCTGGCACTTTGGGAGGCTGAGGCAGGGGGATCACCTGAGGTCAGGAGTTCAAGACTAGCTTGGCCAACATGGTAAAACCCCATCTCTACCAAAATATAAAAAAACCAGCCGGGCATGATGGCAGGTGCCTGTAATCCCAGCTACTCGGGAGACTAAGGCAGGAGAATTGCTTGAAGCCTGGAGGCAGAGGTTGCAGTGAGCCAATATAGTGCAGCCTGGGAGACAGAGCGAGACTCCTTCTCAAAAAAAATTTTTTTTTAATTTACTTAGTTACTCCTGGCTTCGCTTAACTACTTGCCAACTCAATTTCCATCTTATCATTATCCCCTTCAGTTGCAATAACTACATTAATTCTAAACATTCAATTATTTACCTTAAAGCAGTAGTGCTCGAAATGTGATATGGGGACTCTCAGGATTCCTGAGATCAAAATCATACGATAGTAAAAGATTAAAAGTACAAAACAGACCAATGAATTCTAATGCAGAATACAAAACACATGTAGACATGGTTTCAGATTCTACATTGCAACTAACCTTTAAGAAATTACCACTTGAGCCGGGCACGGTGGCTCAAGCCTGTAATCCCAGCACTTTGGGAGGCTGAGACGGGCGAATCATGAGGTCAGGAGATCGAGACCATCCTGGCTAACACGGTGAAACCCCGTCTCTACTAAAAAATACAAAAAACTAGCCGGGCGTGGTGGCGGGCGCCTACATGTAGTCCCAGCTACTCAGGAGGCTGAGGCAGGAGAATGGCGTGAACCCGGGAGGCGGAGCTTGCAGTGAGCTGAGATCCGGCCACTGCACTCCCACCTGGGCGACAGAGCAAGACTCTGTCTCAAAAAAAAAAAAAAAAGAGAGAAATTACCACTTGTTAAGTTTTGTTGCAGGATCAGAGTATCACAACTATCTGAAAAAGTTAAAATAAATACCCACCCAACATACTGGTCATAAACTTCAACCAGAAACATACATAGCAACAGATTGATAGGAGAATTCAGCTGTCTTCTATCAGGCCAAACATTAAGGAGATTTACAAAAATGTAATACCATCACCATTCTTTCACTAAATTATTTTGGAATATAGTTTTTCATTAAAATGTTAATTTATTAAATACATTAACCTGGGTGTGCACACCTGTAGTCCCACCTATTTGGGAGGCTGAGGCAAGAGGATCACTTCAGCCCAAGAGCTCAAGGCCAGCCTAAGCAACACAGTGAGCCCGTTACTTAAAAAAAAAAAAAAAAATTAATTAAAATTAAAATGTTATTTATATTAAGCTGTAGTTTAATTATTTCATATGAATATATATGAAATTAATTCCTAATACAGTGACTATCAATAGATATAAACTCATATAAGCAAAAGCTACTTGGAGTCCTATAATTTTTAAGTGTAAGGGGATCCTAAGACCAAAATGTTTGAGAATCACTACATAAAAGTAGTATTTATTACCTCCTTTTAATTTACCCTCTGAGTTTTTATGTGAATCTTACATATGCTGCCATAAATGTTTAAAGGAAGCTGAAGAGAGCATAGGATATAAGTCTTCCTTTAAGCATTGTAATGCAATCAAGCTTAAGATGTATATGCCCCTTCCCCTCAGGAAAAAACAAGACATGATGGCTGGGTTAACAGAATGCTCTTATTTGCCAAAAGTAACTATAGTATTTTTTTTTTTTTCCTGAGATGGAGTCTCGCTCTGTCACTCAGGCTGGAGTGCAGTGGCACAATCTTGGCTCACTGCAAGCTTCACTTCCCGGGTTCAAGCGATTCTCCTACCTTGGCCTCCCTAGTAGCTGGGATTGCAAGCCCCCGACACCAAGCCCTTTTAATTTTTGTATTTTTAGTAGAGGTGGGGTTTCACCATGTCTGTCAGGCTGGTCTTGAACTCCTGACCTTGTGATCCGCCCACCTTGGCCTCCCAAAGTGCTAGGATTACAGGCATGAGCCACCGCACCCGGCCAAGTAACTACAGTATTATAATACAGCTATAATACGGAACTTATACAGAAAAAACAGAACCAAAGGATTTCCATTGAATGATCCACAGAAAAATATGAAAGTCAGGGTTACAAAAGAAGTAATATAGTCCTTAAGTTAATTATCTACAGTAACAATTTTACAGGAGTTGGTTTCTAGTATCTAAATTTTAATCACCTTCAATAGAAGGTATTCCAAGAACTCTATGTGGAACAAAAATCTGCCAATAAAAGTCATGAAAAAGTAGGCCGGCGCAGTGGCTCACGCCTGTAATCCACTTTGGGAGGCCGAGGCGGGTGGATCACAAGGTCAGGAGACCAAGACCATCCTTGCTAACACGGTGAAACCCCGTCTCTACTAAAAAATACAAAAAATTAGCCAGGCGTGGTGGCGGGCGCCTGTATTCCCAGCTACTCAGGAGGCTGAGGCAGGAGAATGGTGTTAACCCGGGAGGCGGAGCTTGCAGTGAGCCGAGATCGCGCCACTGCACTCCAGCCTGGGAGACAGAGCGAGACTCCGTCTCAAAAAAAAAAAAAAAAAAAAAAAAAAAACATGAAAAAGTAACAATCCATTATTCTGAACTGTGCAGCGCTTCATCAACAGAATAAACACAATCAGCTCTGCATAATAAATTACCAAGCTAAAAAGGACTATTTGGCAAAAGAAGTTAATAGTATTCATTAATTAGGGTACTTTTTTATTCTGTGAAGCACAATTCATCAATTTAAATGACAGCACCTTGTATGGGACGGACATTTAAAAAATTATTTGGCCAGGCATGGTGGCTCACGCCTGTAATCTCAGAACTTTGGGAGGCCGAGGCAGGCAGATCACCTGAGGTCAGGAATTCGAGACCAGCCTGGCCAACACGGTGAAACCCTAGCTCTACTAAAAATACAAAAAATTAGCCGGGCGTGGTGGCACCTGTCTGTAATCCCAGCTACTCGGGAGGCTGAGGCAGGAGAATCGCTTGAACACAGGAGGCGGAGATTGCAGTGAGCCGAGATCTCACCACTGCCGTCCAGCCCAGGCGACAGAGTGCGACTCCATCTCAAAAAAAAAAACAACTACTTGTTCACTACAGGATTATAATATTGATTGAGAAAGGTGAAACAATAGCGTATTTTCCACAGTTAGCAATGATAAAAGAGTTCTAGCTCATAAGCCAGGGCAAATTTTGGAATTGTGCTTCCAAAGTTACACATCTGACCCAACAGTCATATTCTGCATTCTGCCTAAAAGGGAAAAAGTGGCTCTATTACAGTCCTAGTTTCCTCATTTCCTCACATGCTCTATGCCTCAATTTGCTGCTTCCAAATTAAGCACTTTTTAAAACACTTCTCATCCTACTCCCATGTCTAATTCCATTGATTAGATTTTTTGCTTTTCAATTAAAAAAAAAAAAAAAAAAAAAAAACCAGGCACAGTGGCTCAGGCCTGTAATCCCAGCACTTTTGGAGGCCCAGGTGATCACTTCAGCCCAGGAGTTCGAGACCAGTCTGGGCAACATGGCGAAACTCCGTCTCTACAGAAAACTTAGCCTAACATGGTGGCGCACGCCTGTAGTCCCAGCCACTCAGGGAGGCGGAGGTGTGAGGATTGCTTGAGGCCGGGGAGGTAGGTCAAGGCTGCAGTGAGCCGTGGTTACACCACTGCAATCCAGCCTGGGCGACAGAGTGAGACCCCATTTCAAAATAAAATAATAACTTAAAACTTTATTAGTATTGGTGTCCTGTGTAAAGCAGAAACTAAGGACTAGGTCGGAAGACAAAATGAATATAGCATAGTTCACCGCAACCTGGATGTTTTCAACTGAAATCCAAGTTTTATCCAGTTTAAAAAAAAAAAATGTTGGTGGGGGGACTAACCACACCTTATGCCACCAAGTAGCCCTTTTGTTTCCTGCGAAGGTTATTTATTGAGATATCATTTTGTAATAATATTTAGATACTGTGTGCTGAGATTCCTGTTTAAAGGAATCTCACTGCAGCTAAGACTACAGAAAACATGGTTCACAACACTTCTCAAATCGCAAAGCTTGAGCTCCTTCCTCTCTCCCTGGTCCCTGCTGCTTCCCCATCGCCCCGGGAAATAAAGTACACGCCGGATCTTCGGAAGCATCATTGAGAGGCGGAGGGCGAGGAGGAAGTCTTATAATTGTTGGACTTGCTATCCCATTCTGCCTGTGCAAAATAAACCCACACATTAAAATAATCTTGAACTGCGATAAAAATCGAGGACCCAGTTCTCTTTGGCTCGCCTCTCTCCATCGCTATAAACTTCACTGCGGCCCTCAGTGCACTCATTTCTACTCCAGAGCCGCCCTACCTGTGCGGAGACCCCCATCTCCAGCCCAAGTTACTCTATGACCTTGGGCCCGCTCCCCTTCCAAGCTAAAGGCTGTAAAACCAGGACCCCACATCGCACCCCGCAGACTGCAGAGGCCTCCAGGCTCACGCCGGGTCAGAGAGTTGCGGCGGGGGTGAGCGAGCGACTGGCTCGGGGGAAGCGATGGGAAGAGAAAACGCTGGGGGCGGAGACGGGGCTCGGGGCTACCTGCTGGACCAGCGCCGGCACCACCCCGGTGCTAGCAATGGCTGCACGCCACCTCGGGGCTCCCAGAGCCCTCGCGGCCGTGCTAGGAACTCCGACCCTGCCCCGTCCGCGGTCACGACCCTTATGAACTCCGACCGCTCAGCAAGCAGCGGCAGGTGGTGCTCGGCCGCGAGAGCAGGTTAGCTGCCTACCTCAGGCGACGGCGTCTCGGAGCCCAGAGCCTCCCGCCTCCCTCTCAGGGGCGCGAAGAGCTGGGACTGAAGCAGTAGGAAGAGGCGTGCGAGGCAACACGCCACCGAGGGTGGAACAGGAAGAGGGAGAACCGTCCGCTCCCTGGAGAGGCTGGCAAAAGGGAGGTGAGGACGCAGGCGGCGGGGACCGTCAGGGACACTGGCGTACCTTCCTTTCGCCTGGCGGAGGGTCAGACTAGAGCCAGCGGATCGCCTCACATCCGGGTATCAGAAGACACTCAGCTGCTACTGCTGCGGCCGCCGCCTCCCCTGCGGCGCAAACACCAAACTTCCGGCGACGACGGCGACGCCTCGCTCGTCAGATGGGAGTTACCTGTGACTGTCTTGGGTGCGCTTGCGCAACGCTCCTCTTCAGCCCTAACCGGCTCAGCTGACGTGCCCAGAAGACGAAAATGGCCGCCACGCTCACTGCGTGTCACGCAGTTTTTCACCCCGGCCCGGACGGCTGGGCGTCGGGGAAAGGCGAGCTGGTGTCCATCCTCAGCGCAGGCGCGGTGGGAGGCCTCGCGCGCGCGCCTCCGCGGGTGGTCGCCTGGCGGGGAAGTGGCGGCGCCCCCTAGCGGCGGCCGCTTGTCCTCCCTGGGGTCATCGCTTTGAGCTAAAAACCACCGAGGCCCCCTGCGGTCGTGGTTTACCTTAGAAATTTGTCGCAACTGGTTGCTATGTAGGTTTTGGCTGCTTCTGTCTGCGACGTACAATCCAAGTGCCTTTGGTCTTCCATATGAGCCAATGTAAAGAAGGAGGGTGGCGCCGAGCGCGGTGGTTCACGCCTGTAATCCCAGCACTTTGGGAGGCAGAGGCGGGTGGATCATTTGAGGTCAGGAGTTCGAGACCAGCCTGACCAACATGGTGAAACCCCGTCTCTACTAGAAATACAAAAATTAGCCGGGCGGTAGTGGCGTGCGCCTGTAATCCCAGCTACTAGGGAGGCTGAGGCGGGAGATTCCTTGAGCCTGGGAGGCAGAGGTTGCGGGTGAGCTGAGACTGGGCCACTGCACTCTAGTCTGGGCGAGTGAGACCCTGTCTCAAAAAAAGAAAAAATGAGGGTGCAGTCCCTGCACTGCCCTCCATCGTCTCCAAAAAAATTCAGGGCTTCATCCTCTGCTTGCACACTTTCCTCCTGTGTATCAGAGTGCAAGAGCCATCAGAAATTGTAGAATATTCCACTAGATTTAGTCAGACTGAGTGTATAGACAAAGCTTGGGCTCGCTCTTGGAGGCCTCTAGAGACAGAATCCAAGATTCTATCACTAGGATTCATGGTCCCCACACTTTTTTTTTTTTTTTTTTTTTTTTTGGAAATGGGAGGGATCTTTCTGTGTAGCCCTGGCTGGTATGCAATGGCACAATCACAGCTCACTGCAGCCTCAACTTGAGCTCAAGCAATCCCACCTGCCTCAGCCTCCCTGAGAACTGCATGTATGAAGCTCACACCATGCCAGGCTAATTTTTTTGTATTTTGTAGAGATAAGGTCTCACTGTGTTGCCCAGGCTGTTCTCGAACTCTTGACCTCAAGTGATCCTCTATTCTTCCTTGACTTCCCAAAGTGCTGGGACTACAGGCCTAAGCTACTGCTCCGGCTACCAGACTGCTTTTGAACATGTGTTCTGTGCTACCCTTTACTTATTTGCGGAACTGTGAGGCTAGATCAGTACTTGTGCATTTCAGAATGGGAATAGGTGATCATAAGTGGGTTTTCCCCTTCCTGCCCTCCTTCTTTCAAGGCAAGTACAACTAAATGTTCTCTAAGTTTGTCAAACCTGATGTTTTTCTGACAATTCATTTTCCATGAAATTTTAGCGAGCTGCCTGTCAGTTTGCTCAGGGAGATTTCATGGCTTAAAAACAAAAATGAGACCGGGCGCAGTGGCTCACGCCTGTAATCCCAGCACTTTGGGAGGTATTGATGGGCGAGGCCATTCTTCACATTACCATAGGTTGTGTTACTTGGCAAAGACCTGCCTGCTGCTTCCACCTTCACCTCCAGTCCCTGATACATACTTTAATGGCATACACCAAACAGCTCAAATTGGGGGAAAAAAAAAAAAAAAAACAGGAGTCAACTACTGGTCTGGTTAAAAGCTGGTTATTCATCAGGAGACCTGACCTATGTTTCCCTTCATCTTCTGATTGGCAGACAAGTGGTGGGACTTCTTTTGGTTGGATAAACTACTTTGTTTTTAGTAATTCAAATTCTGGCATACAAAGAAACCATATTTACGAGAGTCAATTCTCACAAAATAGGCCTGTGCTTCTGAGTAGTCTATTCCACTCTATGTGCTATATTGGCCTCAATCAGGAGCATAGGAATTCGTGCAAATATCAGACCATATGAAATCATAGCCCTTCGGCCAGGGACCTAGGCCATAGCAGCTTGGTGCTCTGCTGACCCTGGTGTCGGATCCCAGCAGATGGCCTTAAAAAAACAAAAAAAGAAAGAAATCATATGTACTTATTTTCAGTATGTAATTCATGCCTGCAATTTATGCTATGTTTTCTTCTTTTTTTTTTTTTTTTTTTTGAGGCAGAGTCTTGCTCTGTCACGCAGGTAGGAGTGCAGTGGTGTGATCTCAGCTCACTGCAACCTCCGTCTCCCTGGTTCAAGCAATTCTGCCTCAGCCTCCAGAGTAGCTGGGATTATAGGTGCCCACCATGATGCTCAGCTAATTTTTTTGTATTTTTAGTAGAGACAGGGTTCTACCATGTTGGTCAGGCTGATGTGGAACTCCTGACCTCAGGTGATCCACCCTCCTCGGACTCCCAAAGTGCTAGGATTACAGGCATGAGCCACCATGCTGGCCTTATTTTCTTTTCTAAAACTGTATATAATCAGTTTCTGTGAAAAGAATAAATAGTTTGCATTCACGGGAAAAAAATAAACTTTCTTGAGCATTATTGTTTATCATTTTGAAGGATATTTTTCACTTCTGATTCATGAATACCAGTAGTCTCAATTTGTAGTGTAATTGATTAAATCTTACTCTGAACTATATTTGTTTTTCCTTCTATCAGTAGTTTTCTTTTAGAGCATTCTATCTATGAACTTTGGAATTTGGTTCATTTAATTTGGTTGTTTACTAAGGGACAATAATCGGATTAAATAATAATCCATTATTATTTAAATATCTTTGAGATTACAGTCTCTTTCAGGAAAGAGTAAAGAATTAAAGTTGGCCGGGCACAGTGGCTCATGCCTGTAATCTCAGCACTTTGGGAGGCCAAGGCTGCCAGATCACCTGAGGTCAGGAGTTCGAAATAAGCATGACCAACATCGTGAAACCCCATCTCTACTAAAAATGCAAAAATTAGCCAGGCGTGGCAGCGCCTGCCTGTAATCCCAGCTACTCAGGAGGCTGAGGCAGGAGAATGGCTTGAACCCGGGCGGCAGAGGTTGCAGTGAGCCAAGATTGTGCCACTTGCACTCCAGCTTGGGCAAAGACTTCATCTCAAAAAAAAAAAAAAAAAAAAAATTAAAGTTTTTTGAGGAAGAGTGGGAGGAGGGAGAGGAGCAAAAAAGATAACTGTTGGGTACTGGGTTTAATACCTGGGTGATGAAATAATATGTACCACAAACCCCCCATGACACGTGTTTACCTGTGTAACAAACCTTCCCATGTCCCTCAAACCTAAAATAAAAGTTAAAACATTTGTAAAAAAATAAAAATAAAAATATAACTGTTATAATTTAGAAATATAACTATTACTTATGTCTACATCGAAAGCATTTTTATTAATGAATTAATAAGTACTTTTTTTTTTTTTTTTGAGATGGAGTCTCGCTCTGCCCCCCAGGCTGGAGTGCAATGGCTGGATCTCAGCTCACTGCAAGCTCCGCCTCCCGGGTTTACACCATTCTCCTGCCTCAGCCTCCCAAGTAGCTGGGACTAGAGGCGCCCGCCACGTCGCCCGGCTAGTTTTTTGTATTTTTTAGTAGAGATGGGGTTTCACTGTGTTAGCCAGGATGGTCTCGATCTCCTGACCTCACGATCCGCCCATCTCAGCCTCCCAAAGTACTGGGATTACAGGCTTGAGCCACCGCGCCCAGCCAATAAATACTTTTAAATGTTAAAAGTTTTACAGTTAGTCAATGAGAAGCCTAGCATTGCACAGGCAGAGAATAATAGATCACAAGTGAAAGGATCACAAGTTTTAGTTCAAAGAGGGTCTGAGACTAGCAAGAAATTATTTTTTCAGATAATTGTAGGAAGACATTCAACTTAGAAAAATAAAGTACTGTTTGATAATCCAAACAAAATGTTAGGTATCTTTAGTTAGAAAATGACTGAAATCCAGCTCAAACTCATGTAAGCAACATTAAAAAAAAGGAAAAAAAAACAAGTATTGCTACCACAACCAGGAGCAATAGAGGAGCAGCTGACCTCAGCTCATCCTAAAACTTGAGGATGTCAGATGATGTCAGCAGGACACTCTACAATGCCCAGCTCTTCTTTCATCTTCATTAGTTTCATTCTCAAATATGCTTTCCTGACAACTCAGCAGAAATTACATAAGTTCACAGCAAACTGGTTTCAGTGAAAAGAGTGGCCCCCGTTCCTGAGAGCTCCCAAGAAGGTCCTGGGGAGATCTTTGTTTCAACTTTGCTGTGTACCAGTGCTAGAAATAAATGCTATAACCCAGATGACACATCATGGTGCTCAACATTATAGTTACATAAGTGGTGAAGGTCTTTTTAACACCCACTACAGCAAGAATTACAAGACCACATTCTCCTGCTGAACTCAAAACCATGAATGTAATTTCCTGGACTTGTTTAAATTGCTTATTTCCTTGCTGACTCTACATTGCAGTATATACTTTTCTGCCTTTGCTTATCAGTAGGACATCTACTTCTGAAAACTGATAATGGAATGGTTGCATTGCTCCATGTATTCTTTTCGCATTTCCTTGTTCCTTTTCTTTCTCGTGACCAGTCTAAATGCTTGCAACAGATAAAACTTCTGCCAAATCACAGAGGACAGGACAATCTCACTTTCAGATTAATTCTCCTGCTAGCAGGAAATTAAGGCATTAGTTGTTGCCCCACTCTTGTTGACTTTATTTCAGGACTCCTGATGGTTTTATACTATGAGAAAGTAAAAATTCTAAAAAATGTCTGAGCTAGAAAATAAAAAGTATAGCAATTTAGGATAAATCAACAGACAATGACACTTCAATTTGCCATCTGGGAGACACATCACTACCATACAAATAATAATGCTGGCCCCACATACTTGAGAGGGGATGAGTAGGCATTAGCCAGATTAAGAACTACATGTACGAAAGGCTGGAGAGGGAGTAAGCTTGATGAATTGCAAGAACTCCATTTTTCTTTTTCTTTTTTTTTTTTTTTTGAGATGGAGTCACACTCTGTCACCCAGGCTGGAGTGCAATGATGCGATCTCGGCTCACTGGAACCTCCACCTCCTGGGTGCAAGCGATTCTCCTGCCTTAGCCTCCCAAGTAGCTGGGACTACAGGCACCCGCCACCACACACAGCTAATTTTTTGTGTTTTTGGTAGACACAGGGTTTCACCATGTTGTCCAGGCTGGTCTCAAACTCCTGACCTCCCATGATCTGTCTGCCTCAGCCTCCCAAAGTGCTGGGATTACAGGTGTGAGCCACCACGCCCAGCCCCAAATGTTCTTATACTATTGAGGGGAAAGGGAATAGCTTAAGAAGTAGGCAGGCCCCTGTCAATCTGAAAGGAAGAGGCTGAAGCACAAAATGTGATTTAAAGAGTTTACTTGAGCCAAAGTGAGGACAGCTGCCCAGAAGACTCAGACACAAGTAAACTTGAATATGAGCTCCTTTTGGCCTTTGTTACAAGCAGGTTTTTAAAGGCAAAAAACCTGGACAGGGAGTGAGCTGATAGAAAGTTGTTTTTCAAGAATTATCATTGGCTTACAGAAATAAATAGTGATTGACTAGGCATTGTTAAGCTACAGAGTATGGGGTAGAGTGTCCGGTATGGCATTAGTAGGTAATTTATAGCTACTTGTAATAATAGCGAACAGTTTTGTGTGTGACAGGGTCTGGCTCTGTCGCCCAAGTTGGAGTGCAGTGGCACTATCTCAGCTCACTGCAGCCTCTACCCACCTCAGCCTCCCGAGTAGCTGGGGCCACAGGCGTGCATCACCATGCCCAGCTATGTTATTTTATTTTTCGGATTTTTAGTAGAAACATGGGGTCTCAACATATTGCCCAGGCTGGTCTTGGACTTCTGAGCTCAAGGGAGCCACCCATCTTGGCCTCCCAAAGTGCTGGGATTACAGATGTAAGCCACCAGGCCCGGCTACAAACAGTTCAATAGATGAATGAGACATGTGTCCCATTTTAACGTTTCTCTGGGCTTGATAAAGTTTAAAAACTCTGATTCGTCAAATACAAGTTATTTTCTTTTATCAGCCCAAAGTAGGAAGGGCCTTCAAGATAATAGGGAGGAGTACCCCATGCTCAGTACTGGGGATACTACAGAAAACAATACACTCAGGTCTCCTTCCTCATGGAGCATCCATCCTAATAGAGGAGGCATTCAGTTATTATTATTATTATTGTTGTTTTTTTTTTTTTTTCCTTTGAGATGGAGTCTCACCTTGTTGCCCAGGCTGTAGTCCAGTGGCACGATCTTGGCTCACTGCATCCTCTGCCTCCCAGGTTCAAGCCATTCTCCTGCCTCAGCCTCCTGAATAGCTGGGATTACAGACACCTGCCATCACACCTGGCTAATTTTTGTATTTTAATTAGAGACAGGGTTTCACCATGTTGGCCAGGCTGGTCTCAAACGCCTAACCTCAGGTGATCCGCCCACCTGAGCCTCCCTAAGTGCTGGGATTACAGGTGTGAGCCACCACACCCAATTGAGGCATTCAGTTATTTCACAAATATTTATTGAAGGCATATTAACAAGGCATTATTTTAGATGCTGGAGGTGCTGCAGTCAACAGAAAAGACATAATTCCCTGCTTTCAGTTTACATTCTTGTATCTGACAATAAATAAGTAAATAATTAAATGCTAAGAAGGAAACAAATTTGGTCCTCAAAAAGTACTGTCCAATCACACTTTCTGTGATGATGGAAATATTCATATATCTGCATTGTTCAAAAGGGTAGCCATAAACACATATGAGTATTTGAAATGTAGTTACTAGGCCGGGCATGGTGGCTCACGCCTGTAATCCCAGCACTTGAGGAGGTTGAGGAGGGTGGATCACAAGGTCAGGAGTTCAAGACCGGCCTGTCCAAGGTGGTGAAACCCCATCTCTACTAAAAATACAAAAATTAGCCAGGCGAGGTGGCAGGCCTCTGTAATCCCAGCTACTTGGGAGGCTGAGGCAGAGAATTGCTGGAACCTGGGAGGTAGAGGTTGCAGTGAGCTGAGATGGCGCCACTGCACTCCAGCCTGGGTGATGGAGCGAGACTCCATCTCAAAAAAAAAAAAAAAGAAAGAAAAAAAGAAATGTAATTACCAAAATTGAGGAGCTGAATTTTTTTCTTTGTTTTTTTTTTTTTTTTTTGAGATGGAGTCTTGCTCCATCGCCCAGGCTGGAGTGCAGAGGCGTGATCTCGGCTCACTGCAACGTCACCTCCCAAGTTTCAGCAATTCTTCTGCCTCAGCCTCCCGAATAGCTGGGACTACAGGCATGCACCACCATGCCCGGCTAATTTTTTTGTATTTTTGGTAGAGACAGGGTTTCACCATGGTGGCCAGGATTGTCTCGATCTCTTGACCTCATGATCCGCCTGCCTCAGCCTGCCACAGTGCTGGGATTACAGGCATGAGCCACCGTGCCCGGCCTGAGGAGCCAAATTTTTAAATTTTATTTAATTTTTTTTCATTTTTAAGGGTCTTGCTGTGTTGCCCAGGTTGGCCTTGAACTCCTGAGCTCAAGTGATTCTCCTGCCTCAGCCTCCCTAGTAACTGAGACTATCAGCATGCACTGCAGGGCTGGCTATTTAATTCTAAATAGCAACATTCAGGCATTATTCATTATCTAGGGTCTCATTGATATCATCACAGGTTTTAGTTTTTTAAAAACTCTGTCCTTGGCTGAGCACAGTGGCTCCCTGTAATCCTAGCATTTTGGGAGGCTGAGGTGGGAGGATCAATTTATTCCCAGAAGCCTAAGGCTGCAGTGAGTTGGATCACACCACTGCACCCCAGTCTGGGCAACAGAGCAAGATCCTGTCTAAACGAACGAAGAAAGAAAGAAACAAACAACACTATGTCCTGAGATTGATTCTTCTCCTGGTTGTAAGGAAGTTCCCAACAGCTCCAGGGGTTACTCCGTTTCCATTCATAACCAAAAGAAAAGAACTTTCCCTCCAAAGGTCAGACTGGATCAACTTAGATCCCAAACCTACTGTGAACAAGTAATGGAATGGACTATTAAAAGGATAGAGTCAGCTTTCTTAGGACCACAAGGATCAACAGAAGAGTATTAGGAACATGTGGAAAGACAAGGGGATAGACGTTGAGAAGGCAACACACAAATATCCATTTCAGCCTTGTTACTCAAATTGATGTGCATAGAGTAGGGGCAGCTTCATCAACTGAAGGCTTGTTAGAAATGCAGAATTTCAGGCACCCCAACAACTGAATCAGATTTTCATTGTAAAGTTTCCAGGCCAGGTGTGGTGGCTCAAACCTGAAATCCCAGCACTTTGTGAGGCCAAGGCAGATGGATCATCTGAGGTCACGAGTTCAAGACAAGCCTAGCTAACATGGTGAAACCCTATTTCTACTAAAAATACAAAAAATTAGCCAGGTGCAATGGCATGTGCCTGTAATCCCATCTACTTGGGAGACTTAGGCAGGAGAATCATTTTAACCCAGGAGGCAGAGGTTGCAGTGAGCTGAGATCATGCGATTGCACTCCAGCTTGGGCAACAAGAGTGAAACTTTGTCTCAAAAATAAATAAATAAATAATAAAGTTTCCCCAGGTGAGTCCTACACACATTAAACTTTGATGAATAATGTCCTTTTTTTCTTCTTCTTCTTCTTTTTGAGACTGAGTCCTATTCTTTTGCCAGGCTGGAGTGCAGTGGCACCATCTCCACTCACTGCAACCTCCATCTCCTGGGTTCAAGCAGTTCTTCTGCCTGAGTCTCCCGAGTAGCTGGGACTACAGGCACGCGCCACCATGCCCAGCTAAGTTTTGTATTTTTGGTAGGGATGGGGTTTCACCATGTTGGCCAGGATGGTCTCAATCTCTTGACCTCATAATCCGCACATCTCGTCCTCCCGAAGTGCTGAGATTACAGGCGTGAGCCACCATGCCTGGCCGATAAGTATTGTCTTACAATATCTAAGAGTTCTGTTGAGCAGGGGTGAAGTCTGGGCTAGAGATACAAATTCAAGTTATGGTTTTGGAGGAGATTACCAGGTTAAAAGAAAAGTATACATAAAGGGACTACAGCTGCAAGCCAGGAAGCACTCTGACGTATATTGGCTTCATAGAGAAGGAGGAGCCAGCTAAGGAGATTTAGAAAGAGTAGTTAGAGGCTAGGCATGGAGGCTCTGGGCCTGTAAACCCAGCACTTTGGAAGGCCATGGCAGTGGAATCTCTTGAGCCCAGGAGTTGGATACTAGCCTGAGCAACATAGTAAGACCTCTTCTCTACGAAATAAAAAATAAAATATTAGCTGAGCACTTGTGGTCCCAGCTACTGAGAAGGCTGAGGCAGGAGGATTGCTTGAGTCCAGGAGGATCGGTCAAGGCTGGAGTGAGCCCTGATTGTGCCATTGCACTCCAGCCTGGGCAACAGAGTGATAGACCTTGTCTAAAAACAAAACAAAACAAAACAAACAAGAGTAGTTAGTGGGATAAGGAAAAAGGCCAGGTGAGCTTGGCATCCTGAAACCCGAAAGAGGAAAGGGGAGTGTTTGTGTTAAATTTTGATGAAGCTCACATCTGTAATCCTAGCACTTTGCACTTTGGGAGGCCTAGACAGGCAGATCACCTGAGGTCAGGAGTTCAGGTCATCCTGGCCAACATGGGGAAACCCTATCTCTACTAAAAAGACAATAATTAGCTGGGCGTGGTGATTCCCCTCTGTAATCTCAGTTACTGGAGAGGCTGAGGCACGAGAATCGCTTGAACCGGGGAGGCAAGGGTTGCAGTGAGCCAAGATCATGCTACTGCACTCCAGCCTGGGGGACAGAGCGAGACTCCATCTCAAAAAAACAATAAAAAAAATTTTTGAGATGTTGAGAAAGATGAAGATTGAAAAGTTTGTCTTATAGATTGGAACTTAAAGTGAAAATAATCCACTACATTGTGTGATTTTATTTTTTTATTTTTATTTTATTATTATTTTTTGAGGCGGAGTCTCACTCTGTTGCCAGGCTGGAGTGCAGTGGCACGATCTGGGCTCACTGCAACCTCCACTTCCTGGGTTCAAGCGATTCTCCTGCCTCAGCCTCCCGAATAACTGGAACTACAGACGTGTGCCACCACGCCCAGCTAATTTTTGTATTTTTAGTAGAGACAGGGTTTCACCATGTTGGCCAGCACGGTCTTGATCTCTTGACCTCACTATCTGCCCGCCTCGGACTCCCAAAGTGCTGGAATTACAGGCAGTGAGCCACAGCGCCCGGCCCATGGTGTGAATTGCTTCTGGTACATTCAGTAATGCTAAGGTTCCTGGTGTTGGAACAGAATTAGCATAATCCTTTGGGCTTCTCTAAGAGCTTAGTTTCGTTCAGTGAGGAATTTATATTAGGTGCTGCACTCAGGGTGCCCAGCTTTTCAGAAACGTGATGGTGACAGCACTATTTTGTGTGTGTGTGTGTGTGTGACGGAGTTTCGCTCTTATTGCCCAGGCAGGAGTGTAGTGGTGCGATCTCGGCTTACTGCAACCTCCGTCTCCCGGGTTCAAGCGATTCTCCTGCCTCAGCCTCCCGAGTAGCTGGGATAACAGGCGCCCGCCACCACATCCAGGTAATTTTTTGTATTTTTAGTACAGACGGGGGTTTCACCCTATTGGCCAGGCTGGTCTTGAACTCCTGACCTCAGGTGATACCCCCGCTTCGGCCTCCCAAAGTGCGACAGTCCTATTAATTGGATTTAATCTCTTCGAATCTCCCTCTCTTGTGGGACACTTTTCCTCTTAGACCAGCCCTCAACACCCTCAGTCGTGGCAAGGCAACCTCCAGCCGCCAGGGGCCGCAGTCGCGCTCCTCGCGACCGGAAGAGAGTGCAGCCCAGCGCAGCCTCGGCGTTTCCGCCGTGCGTCTGCAGTGCTCCGCGCGCCCTTTACGACCGGAGTTCCTGGAGTAGGTGCTTCCGGCCATTCATACTGCAGTCGGTCAGTATTCGGTTGTTGGATTCTGTGCGCTATCGGATCCGAAGGGTGACGGCGTCGCTAGGATGAAGCTCGTGAGGTGAGGGAGTGACCAAGCAGCTCTGGGGGCTGTGGAGGGAGGGCTTGGCCCGGAGTCCGGGGAAGGCTGGGCTCTCCCATTTGAAGGAGGCGGGAAAGCCGCGTGTGCGCGGCCTGCTAACGGCCGGCCTTACTGTGCCCCAGCTCGTGCTCGGGCCTGGGCTTCCGCCTGGGTCGCTCGCGGATCCCGCTTGTCTTCCAAGAGACTGGTATAAAGGCCGAGCCTTTTCTTTCCGCCTAGTGACTTAGAGGCTTTCAAGGTGCAGCGCCGCCTGGGAGACATCTCACTTACAGTTACTGATTTTCTTTTTGAGTGGAACTCCAGCCCTACTTAAGAGTACTTAGAAAGCTGTATGAGCTTATCTGGAAACAAACCTGTTTGCAAACTATTTTAAATCAGAGAAGGACTTCTGGCTTCACAAGTTTTTGTTTTTGTTTTTGTTTTTAAATAAGACGGTGTCTCACTTTGTTGACCAGGCTGGTCTCGAACTCTTGGGCTCAAGCGTTCTGCCTGCCTCGCTCTCCCAAAGGGCTGAGATTAGAGATGTGAGCCACGGCGCCCGGCCGATTTTTAAGTTTATCTTTTGATTCTCTTTAGACTTATGATTGATTATTCCACCTCTTTCCTGTTAAGGTAGGCTTTTTATTTAGGAAAATCTCCCAATATAGGGCAGAAATTATCACAACGTAATTGTGGCTGATTACCCAGATAATATATAGTTATTCTGTTTTATTTCTTTCGAGAGAAATAGATCCTGTCACTTAGGTGAGTCTTCTGGAGACTATTTCCAAACTACCTGCAAGTAGATTTAGTTTTGGTCTTTTTTCTTGAGACTGAGCCTGGAACAGAGGCAGACGTTTCTAATAACTAAGCCAGCAATTATAAATATTTAGCTTGTTTCTTTCCTGTTGAGTCAAGGATTGTCATTGTCCGCTAAATAGTTATTGGGCACCTGTTACCTACTGGGCGCTAGTAATAGATTTTTTAAAAGGCAGAGCCTTGTTGGAGCTTCCTGATTAGTGGGGATGACAGACAAGTAGATAACGTCTGAAATAGCGTTTGTTTGAAACGTTTTAAATAACATATAAAAGCCTTCAATATTCAGGGAGGAGGCCAGGCGCAGTGGCTCACGCCTATAATCCCAGCACTTTGGGATGCCAAGGTGGGCAGATCACTAGGTCAGGAGTTCGAGACCAGCCTGACCAACATGGTGAAACCCCGTCTCTACTAAAATTACAAAAATTAGCGGGGCGTAGTGGCGCGCGCCTGTGATCCCAGCTACTCAGGAAGCTGAGGCAGGAGAATCGCTTGAACCCAGGAGGCAGAGGTTGCAGTGAGCTGAGATCGGCCACTACGCTCCAGTCTGGGCAACAGAGCAAGACTCTGCCTCAAAAAAAAAAAAAAAAAATTCTATTCAGGGAGGAGTTGGTACAAAAGACAATTAAGGTTAATTTTTGGTGTATTTTTATTTGAACTATAATTTTGGATAGGAAGTCATAGAATTTAAAGTGCATTTCTTAGGCTGGACGCAGTGGTTCCCACCTGTAATCCCAGCACTTTGGGAGGCTGAGGCAGGCGGATCGCCTGAAGTCAGGAGTTCAGGACCTGCCTGGCCAACGTGGTGAAACCCCGTCTTTCGAAAAAATACAAAAATTAGCTGGGCGTGGTGGCGGGCGCCTGTAATCCCAGCTACTCAGGAAGCTGCGGTAAGAGAGGCCCTTGATCCCGGGAGGTTGTAGTGAGCCGAGGTCGCGCCACTGCGCTCCAGCCTGGGCAACAGAGCGAGACTCTCTCAAAACAGAAAATTACAACATTTTTTGAAATTTCTCCATAACCTGCCAATCTGAATTTTAATCTACTCATAGTTCAATTTTATGTAATACACCTTGAATTTCATTTTTTCCCTTTAAAGATACTGCATGTTATGGCAATTTTCCAGTAATTTTTAATACCTGGACTGAATCCTGTTTTGTGTCTTAGGTCAAATATAGAAAGAAATTTTTTTTCTTACTAGAGAATGTATTTTTCCTCCAGAAAATGATTGTTTGACTAACTGGTTTGCATTTTCAGTAGACTTATTTCTGTATATCAGTTGGTAGCATTGTCATCCTTATTCTCACTGTCACCCTAACCAAAAACCTGGGAGGTGGGCTTGACTTTTTCTTTCCTGATGGTCTTGACATTTGATACATTGCCAGTTTTGCCTACTGCATAAAAGTGTCCCACATTTTCCTGTTTGTTTTTTGGGTTCAAATAGTGTGTTTTGATACTGAGGGACACCGTGTTATCTGACTATTTGATATGTAAGTTTCACTAAGTAGAAAGAATTCAGATACTGAAAGATTCATCTGAAAATAAGTTGAATCCATTTGGTTCCTGGGTTCAGTTAGGGAGAGATAATTGTGTATTTGTCTTGCCCATAGTAGCCTCCTTTCATTCCAGTCACCACCATTGAGGTTCAGGCCCTTTTTATTCCACTCATGGATTTTTGTTTTCCTTTTTGAGGTAAATACCTTAACACAATGAAATGCAGCGTATATTTCCTGCTATTGAAAAATGTAAGCACTTTTGTAACCTAAACCCATATCAAGAGAAGTAGCATTACCAAAACGTCAGTTTCCTCAAGCCTTTCCCAGGCAACCTCTGGCTCCATACCCCTAGATGCAACCAATTTCTTCCACCATACATGAATTTTGCCTGCACTAGAATTTCATATATTTGGAATCACAAAGTATTTTTGTGTAAAACTCCTTTTACTCACATGTTTTTGAGATTCATCCACATTGTGAAGTGTATCAGTGATGTATTCATTTTTATTACTGGGTATTAGTACCTTGTATGTTTGGAAGTTCTGTATTTTAGGCTGGGCACAGTGACTCATGTCTGTAATCCTAGCACTATGGGAGGTCGAGGCGGGTAGATCACTTGAGGTCAGGAATTTGAGACTAGCCTGAGCAACATGGTGAAACCCCGTTTCTACTAAAAATACCAAAAAAGTAGCTGAGTGTGGTGGCAGGTGCCTGTAATCCCAGCTGTGAGGGAGGCTGAGGCCGGAGAACCCCTTGAACCTGGGAGGTGGAGATTGCAGTGAGCTGAGATCGCACCATTGCACTCCAGCTTGGGCAACAGAGCGAGACTCCTCTCAAGAAAAAAAAGCTCTGTATTTTAAAAAATTACACGAGAAGAAAATAAATAAAAACTTACGTATTTTGTTTACAACAACGTTGAATATTCTTCAAATTTTTGGAGGGAAATAAACTCTTGTGGGTGAATACGTAAGAGTGGAGTTGATGGACTGTAGCATAGTTGTTCTGTGTTTAGCTTTATGAGAAATTTCCAGACCATTTTCCAAAGTGCTTGTACCATTTTACGCTTCCAGTAACAATATATTAGAATAACAATTGCTCCACATCGTCACCAGTGTGTGGTGGTGTTTGCTCAGTCTTTAATTTTAGCCATTTTAGTGGGTATGTAGTGGCATCTCCTTAGGGTTTAGTTGGTTTTTTCCTTGTTTATTTGTTTGCTTTTGAGATGGAGTCTCGCTCTGTCACCCAGGCTGGAGTACAATGACACGATCTTGGTTCACTGCAACCTCTACCTCCCAGATTCAAGTGATTCTTCCGCCTCAGCCTCCTGAGTAGCTGGGACTACAGGCATGTGCCACCACACCTGGCTGATTTTTGTATTTTTAGTAGAGACAAGGTTTCACTATGTTGGCCAAGCTGGTCTCGAACTCCTGACCTCATGGTCCACCTGCCTTGGCCTCCCAAAGTGTTGGGATTACAAGCGTGAGTCACCGTGCCCAGCCTGTTTTTGTCTTTTTGTTTTTGTTTTTGTTTGAGACAAAGTCTCTGTCGCTAGGCTGGAGTGCAGTGGCGCAGTCTCGGCTCACTGCAACCTCTGCCTCCCGGGTGCAAGCGATTCTCCTGCCTCAACCTCCCAAGTAGCTGAAACTATAGGCGCACGCCACTATGCCCAGCTAATTTTTGTGTTTTTAATAGAGACGGGGTTTCACCTTGTTGACCAGGATGGTCTCCATCTCTTGACCTTGTGATCCGCCTGCCTTGGCCTTCCAAAGTGCTGGGATTACAGGCATGAGCAACTGCACCTGGCTAAGACTCTTGTCTTTAAAAAAAAAAAAAAAAAAGGGGCCAGGCCCCGTGGCTTACGCCTATAATCCCAGCACTTTGGGAGGCTGAGGTGGGCAGATCACCTGAGATCAGGAGTTCGAGACCAGCCCAATATGGTGAAACCCTGTGTCTACTAAAAATGCAAAAATCATCCAGGTGTGGTGGCAGGTGCCTGTAGTCCCAGCTACTTGGGAGGCTGAGGCAGAATTGCTTGAACCCAAGAGGCGGAGGTTGCAGTGAACCAAGATCATGCCACTGTGCTCCAGCCTCACCGACAGAGTGAGAGTCTGTCTCAAAAAAAAAAAAAAAAAATGGAATTTTTTAAAAAGACAAAAGAGTCTTTCTCTGCCACACAGGCTCCAGGGCAGTGACACAATCATGGCTCGTTGCAACCTTGAAGTCTGGGCTCAAGTGATCCTCCCACCTCAGATTCCAAGGAACTGGGACTGCAGGCATGAACCAACATGCTCAGCTAATTTTTTTATTTTTATTTTTTTTTTGAGGTGGAGTCTTGCTCTGTCACCCAGTCTGCAGCACAATGGCACAATCTTGGCTCACTGCAACCTCTGCCTCCCAAGTTCAAGTGATACTCCTGCCTCAGCCTCCTGAGTAGCTGGGATTACAGACTTGCACCACCACACCCGGCTAATTTTTTGTATTTTTAGTAGAGATGGGGTTTCACCATATTGGCCAAGCTGGCCTCCAACTCCTGACCTCGTGATTCACCTACCTCGGCCTCCCAAAGTGCTGGGGTTACAGGCATGAGCTACCGTGCCCGACCAACTAAATTTTTTTGTTTTTATTTTTGTAGAGACAGGATCTTGCTCTGTTGACCAGGCAGGTCTCGAACTCCTGGCCTCAAGCAATCATCCCACCTTGGCCTCTCAAAGTGGTGAAATTACAGACATTAACCTCTGCACTGTATTTGTAAACCCTTCAACTTTTCTTCCTCTGCAAAATTTTATAAAAAGGGGAGAACAGAAATCTAGATGAAGTGAGAAGTGGATAGATTGTTCATTATATATTATCAAGGCAACTGGCTATTCAGTTGGGGAAAGTAATAAAGACAGATTTGTGCCTTACACTGCATAAAAAAGATCAATTCCAAGTAGATTAAAAGTAGAAGAAAATAAGATACTATCTTTTACAATCTTGGCATAGAAAAAACCCTTTCCTAGGCAAGTTATGTATCCCAGGAATATGAACAAATTCAAACCATAAAAGTGAAAAAAGTTTGTGTGACTAAAGAAACCATAAACCACAAACTTGAATGACTGGCAAACCAGTAGAAAATAAAAGAAAAACTCAACCTAATTGAGAATGTGTGAATAATGTGAACAGGTAATTCACGGAAGAAATAATTTTCCCATATTAATGAAAAGATATTCAGTCTCACAAGTAATTAGGGAAAAACACATTTCCCCCCCATCAAATTGACAAAAATTTGAAAGACTTACAGCAACTTGTGTTGGTGAGGGTTTGCATAATTGGGTTTGTAATGGGAAAAAATTGAACCAAAGTAATGTCCATCAACAGGGAGGTAATAAATTTGGACATTTCCGTATAGTGGAATACTTTTCAGTTCTTAGAATGTTAGTTTGTTATTTTGGCTTTTTTTTGAGATGGAGTCTTCCTCTGTCGCTCAGGCTGGAGTGCAGTGGAACAATCTCGCCTCACTGCAGCCTCTGCCTCCCGGGTTCCAAGTAGCTGGGATTACAGGCGTGCTCCGTCATGCCTGGCTAATTTTTTTTTTTTTTTTTTTTGAGATGGGGTCTTGCTCTCTCCCCAGGCTGGAGTGCAGTGGTGCGATCTCAGCTCACTGCAGCCTCTGCTTCCCAGGTTTAAGCGATTCTCCTGCCTCAGCCTCCTGAGTAGCTGGGATTACAGGCGCATGCCATCCTGCCCAGCTCATTTTTGTAAGTAGGTCTTTAGTTATCCCATTAGTTCAGGTCTAAGACTAAGTAGGTCTTTAGTTATCCCATTAGTTCAGGTATAATTTGGTAAAGGCTTCAATATTCAGGTGTTTCAGCTATAAGAGTTTTTATAGAGATGGGGTTTCACCATGTTGGCCAGGCTAGTCTTGGACTCCTGACATCAGATGATCTGCCCACTTCGGTCTCCCTTAGTGCTGGGATTACAGGCATGAGCCACTGTAGCCAGTCTCAGTTCTTAGACTGTTTTGTATGTTGAAATGGGAATATATCCAATATGAACTGCTAAACGAGAACTACAAGTTACAGATGTGAATAAAATATGACCCAATTTATGTAAAAAGAAATCTGTATATATGCTTATGAATGTGCATATAAAATGATCTGGAATAATAATCCTGCATACCCACAGTGCAGGGGGTTAGGAAGGGATATTTTTGCTTTATATATAAACATTGTAATAAACTTGTAATCTTTTTACCAACTGTAATTCTTTATTTCTTTTTCATGGTTTATAATGAGTCTGAGATCTTGTATGTCTGGATTTGAGGTTTGAGAATTAGAAACGTCCAAATGACAGTTTGTTAGTATTGTTGTGTTCCTTCATAAAGGTTGAGGATATAATTCAGGAAAGCTGAAATTGTTAGCATATTATTGATAGGAATTGATGCAGATAGCATCTACACATTTTCAGCGTCTAGTTGTTTCACTTTTCACCTTAATAAATGTGATTTTAAAGTGTTGCAGGTAAAAATTAATGGTTTTATTCCTATTTATAGATTTTTGATGAAATTGAGTCATGAAACTGTAACCATTGAATTGAAGAACGGAACACAGGTCCATGGAACAATCACAGGTACGGAGGTTGGACTACTTTTATAACATTTTTTTCTTCTCTTTTACCTGCTATCCAGAGTTTATTTTTTGATTGCTTAATGAACGTTATTGTAGTACACATCCTTATTCTTTTGTCTGAATTATATAATTGATTTGTTTATTTTTTTTGAAACAGAGTTTTTGCTCTGTCACCTGGGCTTTAGTGCAGTGGCACGATCTCAGCTCACTGTAACCTCCGCTGCCTGGGGTCAAGCAATTCTTTTGTCTCAGCCTCCTGAGTGGCTGGGACTACAGGTGCCTGCCACCATGCCTGGGTAAATTTTTTTTTTTTTTTTTTTGAGATGGATTCTCACTCTGTTGCCCAGGCTGGAGTGCAGTGGCGCACAGTCTCAACTCACTGCAACCTCCGCCTCCAGGGTCCGATTATTTTTGGTAGAGATGGGGTTTTGGTCTCGAACTTGTGACCTCATGATCCATCTGCCTCTGCCTCCCATAGTGCTGGGATTTCAGGCGTGAGTCAAGTCACTGCACCTGGTCTAATTTTTGTATTTTTAGTAGAGACGAGGTTTCAGCATGTCAGCCAGGCTGGTCTTGAACTGGACCGGGCTGGTCAGAAGACCTCAGTTGATCCGCCTGCCTCGGCCTCCCAAAGTGCTGGGATTACAGGCGTAAGCCACCGCACCTGGCCTAAGTAGGTCTTTAGTTATCCCATTAGTTCAGGTATAATTTGGTAAAGGCTTCAATATTCAGGTGTTTCAGCTATAATGTCATATAATCACCCTGAAGAATTACTTTGTATTTTGTAAACTCTCATACTAAAAATAATAGCTTAATGAGAAAAATAGGTGTTGCAGACTACTTAAAAGCCTGTGTAACTTTGTAATCAAAATATTCTTAACAAAAGCGGTAACAATTATTATATAGAGAGAGAAGCAGAAACAAAGGTGAGGTTTGGTGGAATGGGGATTATGAGGAAGTTACAAAGACAGTGGGAGAAACATTCAAGAAATACCTGTCAGATCAGTAGTGAGCCTAAAGCCCAGTCCGGGTTCTTCCATTGCTTGCTGCATTCATTTCTGTAAGCAAAACATTAGTGTGCTAGGAAAAATCTCTAGGAAGGAAACACTGCTAATTTATACTGACATTATTCCCCCATTTACCAGTTGCACATGTGCTAAATTGTGTCATAGAAAACTTGCACTGTAGCAGAACAGTATTCTTTTGTAGTCCAGTATTTACTGTGGCTCAGTAGATCAATTAGTTGCCTGACTTTTATCATACTAATAACTGCCCAATTATTTTTCTTTTTAGGTGTGGATGTCAGCATGAATACACATCTTAAAGCTGTGAAAATGACCCTGAAGAACAGAGAACCTGTACAGCTGGAAACGCTGAGTATTCGAGGAAATAACATTCGGTATTTTATTCTACCAGACAGTTTACCTCTGGATACACTACTTGTGGATGTTGAACCTAAGGTGAAATCTAAGAAAAGGGAAGCTGGTAAGTTTGAAGGATTATAAAAACTTTTGTGAATGCTAATCCTAATCCACACTATTCATAATATAAATATTTGCAAACAACATAAATGTCTTTGTTGTTTAATATTTCCTGTAATGTGTATTATAACTCCTGGTGTTGCTATTAAAAACATTGATGCGGCCGGACACAGTGGCTCACGCCTGTAATCCTAGCACTTTGGGAGGCCAAGGCGGGTGGATCACGAGGTCAGGAGCTCGAGACCAGCCTGGCCAACGTGGTGAAACCTCGTCTGTACTAAAAATGCAAAAAAAATTGGGCGTGGTGGTGGGTGCCTGTAATCCCAGCTACTCAGTAGGCTGAGGCAGGAGAATCGCTTGAACCCGGGAGGCAGAGGTTGCAGCTGAGATCTCACCACCGCACTCCAGCCTGGGCGACAGAGAGAGCCACTGTCTTAAAAAAAAAAAAAAAAAAAAAAAGGCAAATATTGATGCAGTCAGGCAAGATGGCTCACACCTGTAATCCCAGCACTTTGGGAGGCCGAGGCGGGCAGATCACCTGACGCCAGGAGTTCCAGACCAGCCTGGTCAACATGGAGAAACCCCATCTCTACTAAAAATGCAAAAGAAAAAAAATTGGGCGTGGTGGCGTGTGCCTTTAGTCCCAGTTACTCGGGAGGCTAAGGCAGAAGAATCACTTGAACCCGGGAGGCGGAGGTTGCTGTGAGCCAAGATCATGCCACCGCACTCCGGCCTGGGCTACAGAGTGAGACTCTGTTTCAAAATAATGATGATAATATGGTTGTAATCCGTAGCTTGAAAAACAATGATTGAACCTCTCTCTCGGTCCTGTGTATCATGCTGCTTTCCACTTTGCAAGAACCCCCTGTGGGTACCAAAATCTACAGATGCTCAAGTCCCTTTTCATAAAATGGTAATAGTGTTTCCGTCTAACCCGTGCACATCCTTTTGTACACTTTAAATCATCTCTAGATTACTTGTAATACCCAGTATAATGTAAATGCTCTGTAGATAGTTATATTGTATTGTTTAGGCGTTAATGACAAGAAAAAGTCTGACAACCATCATAGGCCTAAAGTTGGTTAAATCCATGGATGTGGAACCCATGGATATTGAAGGCTGACTGTATTTTCAAATCTGAGGACTTTTTGCCTTAATGTCTTTAGGGTTATTCTACATTTTTTTACTACCTACCTACCTGTGAGGGAGTTAATGATTGAAAGCCCCCTACCTCATATCATCTTACTCCACGCTTCTGAATGTTAGATTTTTCAGAAGTTATTCTTCCTTTACTAAATGTTACAGTTCCCAGTCTACTTTCTGATTTAAAATTTTGGTGAAAAAAATTTTTTTTGTTTTCTTGTTTTTTTTTTTAGATGGAGTTTCACTCTTGTTACCCAAGCTGGAGTGCAGTGGTGCGATCTCAGCTCACTGCAACCTCCGCCTCCTGGGTTCAAACGATTCTTCTGTTTCAGCCTCCCAAGTAGCTGGGATTATACGTGTGTGCCACCGCACCCGGCTAATTTTGTATTTTTAGTAGAGAGGGGGTTTCATCATGTTGGTCAGGCTGGTCTCATACCCCTGACCTCAAGTGATTCACCTGCCTCAGCCTTCCATAGTGCTGGGATTACAGGCATGAGCCACCGCACCCAGCCGAAATCTTCCATCTACTGTGTTTTCTCTGCTTTTCTTTGTTCTTCTGGGTACTTATAATTTTTGTTCCTTTTCTATCATAAATACTATTTCAGAAGAAATTGGAGATAAATGTGGTCAATTTGGTTCATTTTAACATGCATCCTAGACTTACTGTTTTTGTGTGTACACATTTAAAATAGTATGTTTTAAAATAACTGAAATTGGCTGGGCGCCGTAGCCCATGCAGTGAGCTGAGATCGTGCCATTGCACTCCAGCCTGGGCAACAAGAGTGAAACTCTGTCTCAAAAAAATAAATAAATAAAATTATTCATGCCTGCCCCCCACCCACTCCCCACTTCTTAAAAAGTTGTTTTCTTAATTTATCTTTCTTTTATACGGATATGCACCACCAAATCTGGCTAATTTTTAAATTTTTTTGTAGAGACAGGGTCTCCCTATGTTGTCCAGGCTAGTCTTGAACTCTTGGTCTCAAACAATCCTGCTGTGGCCTCTCAAAGTGCTGGGATTACAGGTGTGAGCCACCATCATACCTGGTCCATTTTATTTTCTTTTTATTTCTTTTTTTTTTTTTTGAGACAGAGTCATGCTCTGTCGCCCAGGCTGGAATGCCGTGGCGCGATCTCCTCTCACTACAACCTCTGCCTCCCGGGTTCAAGCAATTCTCCTGCCTCAGCCTCCCGAGTAGCTGGGATTACAGGTGCCCAGCCCTTTTATTGTTGTTGTTTTTTACAACACTCCTCCAACTCTGTTTTTCCCCCCATTTTAACACTTCATTTTGAAATAATTTTAGACACAAAAAGTTGCAAAAATAGTACAAGGAATTCCCATACACTTTTCACCAACATTGTCTAAATGTTAAAATTTCATATAACTACAAAAAATAGAAATTTTACATTGATGCAGCACTATTGTATTATCTAGAGACCTTTCTCACATTTCTCTGATTGTCCCTCTAATGTCCTTTTCCTGGTCCAAGATCCAATCCAGTACAACAGGTTGCATTTAGTTGTTACGTTTCCTTAGTTTTCTTGAATGCGTATCAGCTGGTTCGCCTCAGTTTTCCTTTTGTGACCTTAACACTTTGTAAGAGTACGGGCCAGTTATTTTGTGGAATGTCCCTTAATTAGCACCTTAAACTCACTGTTTGTTGCTTGGAACGGTAAGACTAGAATCAGTGTGTACAAATTTCTAATGTGGCCAGGTGCGGTGGCTCACACCTGTAATCCCACCACTTTGGGAGGCTGAGGCTGGAGGATTGCTTTGGCCCACAAGTTCGAAAGCAGCTTGGGCAACAAAGGGAGACCCCATCTGTACAAAAAATTAAAAGAGCCAGACCTGATGGCTTCTACCTGTAGTCCCCGCTACTCAGGAGGCTTAGGTGGGAGGATCACTTGAGCCCAGGAGTTCAAGACTGCAGTGAGGTGTGATTACACTCCAGGCTGGATTGTAGAGTGAGACCCTGTATTTAAAAAAAAAAAAAAAAAAGCCAAACATTTAGAATGTAACCGACTTCTGTGTCTGGATTTTCTAATATTCTTAGCTGTCTGAAGATGAAATAAGTTTATTTGGGTGATGAATTCCCTATCACCATGATACTCAACTAGAGTTAGGATGACCCAGTGACAGGGATATTGCTATATGGATTAAAGCACTAGATAATGTGTAGGTCAAATAGTTTTAATTTTCTGAAGAGTTAATAAGATTGTGATTTGATGTAATAGATTTAAACTTCCCTGGTTTTGAATTAACTTGCTTGGATTTTATTCAGTTACCAAAACTCTGGCATCAAGGTGATTGTGTTCTATTCTATTGATATGTGTCTTCCTTTTTTTGTGAGATTCAAATCATTTTATGGTGAATTTGAGACACGATATAAAGAAAAATTATTTTTTTAAGTTTGACACATTTCTTAGTAAATAAATTGAAATGAAACAAATAATCTCCCTAGGCCTTTAGTTCTTGGTTCTGCATGATAATGTGTTGTGGGGTGGGGAGAATCTGAAGTCTAACACATTTAACAGAAGCTAGTTAAACTTCTATTTACCGTAGTTGCTAATAAAGAGCTATGAATGGGGAAAGGTGTGTATGTAAATGTTGTTTGTGGTGTCTCTGTAACATTCGTGCAGAAGAGAATTGAGCTTGGTTTGTTTTTCTTTTCCTTCAGTTGCAGGAAGAGGCAGAGGCAGAGGAAGAGGAAGAGGACGTGGCCGTGGCAGAGGAAGAGGGGGTCCTAGGCGATAATGTCTCTCAAGATTACTGTTTCAAAGTCATATGGGATTTGGGATATTTTTTGTACAGGTTGTGTTTGTTTATGTCAGTTTTTAATAAACATAAATGTGGGATAGAGCTGTCTATTTAGTATATCAAAGTTTTAGTAGTTTCCTCCACATTCACAAAATTACCACAGTGAGAGCTAAGCATTTCTACTGGGCAGTTTCATTTTTAGATGATCAGGTTTTAAGTTTTTGAACTAAAATTTTTCTTTTTATGATGAATAAGGTTAAAAGAAAAGCCTTAGACAAATTTAATTTGGCAGAGTTTAATTGAGCAAAGGACAATTCACTAATCAGGTAGCCCCTGAAGCATAATAGGTTCAGAGGCTTTAGCCCAGCTGTGTAGTTGATGTAGATTTGTGAACAGAAGGAAAGTGATGTATGGAAAATGGAAGTGAGATACAGCAACAGCCATATTAGTTACAGTTCAGCGTTTGCCTTATTTGAATATGGTTTGAACAGTTCGCTGCCTTTGGTTGGCTGAAACTTAGTGATTGGCACGAGAGTAAGGTATGGTCTGTTTACACATCCTGTTAGGCTACAGTTCTATGTACTGAGAAACCTTTAAGCTGAACTTGAGATATGTAAAGAGACTTTAGGCTAAACTTAACAATACATGTAGAATATATGCCCTTTTACTTGACATGCACTAAATATGCATTTTATTGCTTTACTCTGACTTCATTCTGTGGCACCTACTCACAGGGGAAGTAAGAAGTTCGTTTTGGTATTTTGGAAACTAAAGTCCTTATGGGATGGGGTCTAGAATTGATTCTCCTTTCCTGAGTTTTACTCTGCCGAGTCTTAGGTACCTGGTAAAAAGTTGTCTTCTAAATTAAGTGTCATTGCTTTGTTGTCTGGCTGCTAATGTGTCACTTTTTTTTCTTTTGCTTTTTAATCAGTTCTTAGTAGAATATAGTTTTATGTTTTCCAAGTTGAAACTTGGAGATAATGGTCACTAGATTAGCAGTTATGAGCCGTGTTAAAATCTCCTGTTAATGTGTAGTGTACCTGTCAGTGCCTTCTTTGTTAAGGGGTTCTTTGAGAACAAAAGAGAAAAGACCTACTTTATTTGACAGCAAAACTGTTCTAATTGTTAATAAGGATTTTTAAAAATTGTTTTTGATTTGTTAAGCTCAGAAAAAATGTCTCTCAGTGCATCAGTTCTTTGTAAAACTTACTACCAAGTATTTATATGCTAAGGAAAACAACTGGGGATGTGGGTGGCTTAAATCTGTATTTTCATCATGTATGTGAGTTTTTGTTTTGTTTTTTAAGTAAAGAAATTTTCTGCAATATTGTTACCTAAAAAAAGTTTAGGCCAGACGTGGTGACTCACGCCTGTAGTCCCAGCACTTTGGGAGGCTGAGGCAGGTGGATCACGAGGTCAGGAGTTCAAGACCAGCCCGGCCAAGATGGTGAAACCCCTTTTCTACTAAAAATACAAAACTTAGCCAGGTGCAGTGACAGGCGCCTGTAATCCCAGCTACTCATGAGACTGAGGCAGGAGAATTGCTTCAACCCATGAGGCGAAGGTTGCAGTGAGCCAAGATTACGCCACTGTACTCCAGCCTGGGCGATGCAGTGAGACTCCATCACAAAAAAAAAATATATATATATATATAATGTGTGTGTATTTATATATATATGTATTTATGCTAATATATAAATATATACTAATAGTATGCATGTAGAATGTACTTGTCATATAAGATATATAAATTTATATATTAGTATAACTAAATATTACATATATATTTTTTAAGTATCTTACCTCATCAAGTAAATTCAATTACTTTTTGATTTTTCCACAGTTGATATTCTGTTTTTTTTTTGAGATGGAGTCTTGCTCTGTGGCCCGGGCTGGAGTGCAGTGGCCGGATCTCAGCTCACTGTAAGCTCCGCCTCCCGGGTTTACGCCATTCTCCTGGCTCAGCCTCTGGAGTAGCTGGGACTACAGGTGCCCGCCACCTCGCCCGGCTAGTTTTTTTGTATTTTTAGTAGAGATGGGGTTTCACCGTGTTAGCCAGGATGGTCTCAATCTCCTAACCTCGTGATCCGCCCGTCTCGGCCTCCCAAAGTGCTGGGATTACAGGCTTGAGCCACCGCGCCCGGCCTTGATATTCTGTTTTTTCATAATTTATCGAAGCTATGTAGTAATTAGCTTTTTTTCCCCCACAAATTATTGGCAGTGGTTATTCAGTTTTATTACAGGTTCTATGATCCAAAAAGGGATGTATAAAATTCATGATGATTAAAACAATTTTTTTTTCTTTCTTTTGAGATGGAGTCTTGCTGTGTCGCCCAGACTGGAGTGCAGTGGTGCAATGTTGGCTCACTGCAACCTCTGTGTCCCAGGTTCAAGCGATTATTGTGCCTCAGCCTCCGGAGTAGCTGGGATTATTGACGTGCGCCACCACACCTGGCTAATTTTTTTGTATTTAGTAGAGATGGGGTTTCACCATGTTGGCCACACTGAAGACAATTCTTTAATAGTAAATATATTAAAGGTGATTTGGCCTGACAAGATACAATCAATATGTAATTTTTCTCCATACCTTTTTTTTGTTTTTTTACTTTTTTTTTTTTTTTTTTTTTTTTTTGAGACAGAGTCTTGCTCTTTATCTAGGCTGGAGTGCAGTGGCATGATCTCTGCTCACTGCAAGCTCCGCCTCCCACGTTCAGGCCATTCTCCTGCCTCAGCCTCCCGAGTAGCTGGGACTACAGGTGCCCACCACCACACCGGCTAATTTTTTGTCTTTTTAGTAGAGACGGGGTTTCACTGTGTTAGTCAGGATGGTCTCGTTCTCCTGACCTCGTGATCCGCATGCCTCGGCCTCCCAGCGTGCTGGGATTACAGGCGTGAGCCACTGTGCCCGGCTTATACCTTTTCTTAATTAAGAAGCTGGGGGTATAAATAACTGGATTTCATTCTTTTCCATCTTCTGACCTGTTGGTGCTCGTATTGGTTGCATCCAAGTAGAAGGCAAAAGGCAAGAGACCCCTGAAATGCAGCAGTGGAGAGATTTATTGAAGGGATCAAACAGAAAACCCTGCAAGAGTAGGAAATAAACAGTTGCCTCCTGTCCTCATGGAGCTTATAGACTAAAAGGGAAGCAGACATCAAATTGGAGCTGGGTGCTGTGGTGCACACCTGTAGTCCCTGCTACTGGGGAGGCTAAGGCAAGAGGATCGCTAGAGCCTGGGAATTTGATGCTATAGCGTGCTATGATTGCAAGCAGCCTGGGTAACCTAGTCAGACCTGGCTCTTAAATTTTAAAATTTAAAAAATGAAAACGGCCACATAAGAGATTTAAAATTACATTTTGGCCTGGTGTGGCGGCTCACACCTGTAACCTCAGCACTTTGAGAGGCTGAGATGGGCGAATCACTCGAGGTCAGGCGTTCAAGACCAGCCTGGGTAACACGGTGAAACCCTATCTACTGAAAATACAAAAATTAGCTTGGTGTGGTGGCGGGTGCCTGTAATCCCAGTTACTAGGGAGGCTTTGGCGGGAGAATCACTTGAACCCTGGAGGCAGAGGTTGCAGTGAGCTGAGATCACGCCATTGCACTCCAGCCTGAGTGACAGAGCGAGACTGTCTCAAAAAAAAAAAATTTTTTTTTGAGAGTTTTTGTGTCTAGGATGTTTGCAGTGTGGAGCCAGTCTAGTAACAGTTTAAATGTAATAATACATCACAGTGGGTACTAGACTGAGTTTATTCCACTAGAGGTCATTATTTCATTTTCATGTGAAAGGGCTAAAATTGGGTGAAGAAAAAGCTGTTTGGACTGATTACCATCATTTGCTATAAAGGAAGCATTGTCGTATGAATAGAAAACAGATTGGAGTTTAACATGCTTCTCTTGATCCCTCTTCGCCACCCCACCCCCTGCCTAGCAAAAAAAATGGGATCTTAGGACTGCAGCATTTTGTACACATCTGATATTTAATGAGATGTTACATATGAACTTCAGTTTTTTAAAGAAATGTATTATGAATATAGATAGAAAACCCAAAGTGAAGGAATAGAAAATGAAATTTCAGTTTATTTTAATCTATCATTATGCAATCATAGCTTAGTATTTTGAGATAGATTAATGTAGTCAGCAAACAATTCATGTATTACCTATAATAGATAACATTTAATAACATACAGTTCTTATTCCTGAAGACCTAACCTAGAAAATACCTCCATAATAAGAAGAATCTCTGTCATAATAAACCAACAGCACACATTTTCTAAAGGCATTAAAAGTATATCATACTGGCTTTATTAATGTGAAATTCTTGTGGCTCTGTAAAATAAGAGGAGTACCTTCTTTTCCTTTTTTTTTTTTTTTTTTGAGACAGAGTCTCACTCCTTCACCCAGACTGGAGTACAGTGGTGCGATCTTGGCTCACTGCAACCTCTGTGTCCTAGGTTCAAGTGATTCTCGTGCCTCAGCCTCCCAAGTAGCTGGGATTATAGGCATGTACCACCACACTCAGCTAATCTTTGTGTTTTTAGTAGAGACAGGGTTTCACCATTTTGGCCAGGCTCGTCTCTTAACGCCAGACCTCAAGTGATCCGCCTCCCTCAGGCATCCAAAGTGCTGGGATTACAGGTATGAGCCACTGTGCCCAGCTGATAGGAGTACTTTTGAAAAGGAAGATTTTTTTTTTTGGATACGGAGTCTTGCTCTGTCACCCAGGCTGGTGTGCAGTGGTGCAATCTGGGCTCACTGCAAGCTCCACTTCTCGGGTTCATGCCATTCTCCTGTCTCAGCCTCCCAAGTAGCTGGGACTACAGGCGCCCACCACCACGCCTGGCTAAGTTTTTGTATTTTTAGTAGAGATGGGGTTTCACCGTGTTAGCCAGGATGATCTCGATCTCCTGACCTCGTGATCCCCTGCCTCGGCCTCCCAAAGTGCTGGGATTACAGGCGTGAGCCACCACACCCAGCTGATAAATTTTGTAACACTTAGTTCTTTCTGTGTGGGAACATAATAGTGTTCTCTGTCTGAACCAGCTTTTCTTCTCAGTGAAGTTTTAGGGTTTTGTTTATGTATTCCTTGTATTTTGAGGAATGTTAGTATATAGTGAGATTCAGTTTATGAAGACAATAGTAATAGCAAGGCTGTAGATATCCAATGCAGTCAATTCTTAGAATATTCAGTAGTTGTGTAAAGTTGTTAATACTAAACCACTGCTTCTAGGGAAAACAGGGTTAAGTTCCTGCAAGCCTCTAGTCACATTTTCATCAACCAACTAATACATAACCTTGTTTTATGAGTGTTTCTGTTTAAAGACATTATTATAGTAGTATATGTAATACATACATACTACTGATTTGTTAATTCATGGCTGGGAGCACTGTAACTCATCCAAACAAACAAAGCTTATCTAACACTTACTTTCTCAAAATGGCACATCACAGTCTTCTTGAATTTAGGAACACGACAGCACTAAACCTGGGGGCCATTTTAAACATCTAAAAAAAAAAAAGAATAAACAGACTTGTTTAAGGTCTTTGCTGTCCCACAACACACACTGCCTATGCATAACTAGTGATTTCCTACTTCTGTGGCTTTGTGCTTGTCCTTGCTCTTCCTGTAACATCCTCACCTTCCCAAGTTCTCTGCGTTTGTCCTTAAGAATCCTGTATCATTATAGCTGAAAGACATTACAGACCATCTAGTCCTTGCCTTCTGTTTTCAAGTTGAGCAAACTGAAGCCCCCAAGGGGGCCACAATAAGTCACTGGTGTCTGGAGGATGAGAGCACAGGCTCAGTGCTTTTCCTACCTCCTAGGATGTATTCCCCAGTTGTCCTCCTTCACTCCTTGTCACAGTCACTGATGGCTTCCCTTGTGTGGGTTTTCTCTGTGCTAAGCTGTCTAGCACTACTCAAATGCTACTCAGCATATATCCTTAAGTCTTGCTGTCTTGTTCAGTGTGTCTCCAACCGATTTTAATATTTTTGAGGGTAGAATTCTTTTGTATTCTCCATTATGTGCCTCCCTCCCTTCATTCCTTCCTTTCTTCCTCCCTCCCTTCTCTTCCTCTCATTCTCTCTGGTTTTTTTTTTGTTTTTTTTTCTATTTTTTTTTTTTTTAGACGGAGTCTCACTCTGTTTCCCAGGCTGGAATGCAATGGCATGATCTCAGCTCGCTGCAACCTCTGCCTCCCGAGTTCAAGCAGTTCTCCCATTTCAGCCTCCCTAGTAGCTGGGACTACAGGCGTGTGTCACCATGCCGTGCTAAAATTTGTACTTTTTTTTTTTTTTTTTGAGACGGAGTCTCACTCTGTCGCCGAGGCTGGGGTGCACTGGCGCAATCTTGGCTCACTTCAAGCTTCGCCTCCCGGGTTCACGCCATTCTCCTGCCTCAGCCTCCCAAGTAGCTGGGACTACAGGTGCCTGTCACCACGCCCGGCTAATGTTTTGTATTTTTAGTAGAGACAGGGTTTCACCGTGTTAGCCAGGATGATCTCGATCTCCTGACCTCATGATCCACCCGTCTCGGCCTCCCAAAGTGCTGGGATTACAGGCGTGAGCCACGGTGCCCAGCCTATTTTTGTACTTTTAGTAGAGACGGGGTTTCACTATCTTGGCCAGGCTGGTCTGGAACACCTGACCTCAGGTGATACGCCCACCTTGGCCTCCCAAAGTGCTGGGATTATAGGTGTGAGCCACCACGCCTGGCTCCATTATGGCTTGATACAAAGGTCAGCACAGACCGACCTTTGGGTAATTAAAGATAAAAGTTGATGGACTGGAAAATAAAACTTGACAATCATATTAAAACCACTATAATCAAGACTGTATTTCCATCTGTCTACAGTGATGCTCAGGAAAATTAATCAACAATTATATTTTTACCTGAGTGTATCCTAGAATTACCAGTGAGGAGCACACCACACTGGGTCAGCCTGTCTTTAGGAGAGGAGGTAAGAAACCATCCAATATCTCTTAACTGAAACAAGGTTCCAATAAGCTACATGCTCTGGAAACAAAACCTCTCTATCAACTCTCGTTCCAAATCACTGCTGTATCATAATAATTGGCCCTTGTCTGCTGGCTGCAGGGGAGCACTGGGTCCTGGAGGAGGGGAACTGCAAGGCAGCTAAGGCCACGATTGTCCTGTGTTTACTATTAAACAGCCTTCACAGTGACAGAGCTGGCCATTTGAGGACAGACCTGACCCTGAGCCTTCCACTCTGGGGAACCTCTCGGGGTAAGTTTGATGCATCTGGGGACGAAAATCAGCTGTGGAATTCTAGAATTTGAAACAAAATATGGAAAGCCAACTGATGAAAACTTTCAAGACTAAAGCTTCAGTTTCCTTTGTCTTAATCCATGGTTGGTTGGATAGCCATTCAACCGCTACTTTTTTTCCCGGTAAGAGCCGTCTAAATCAGGGATGAGATTTTGCAATTTCAGAAAGATTCAGGTTCCAGCAGAGTGTTTCCAATTAAGAGTCATTTCCACGTCTGCTCCTTGTCACAGGCTGATGTATATTTCTGCACAATCTGAATCCGACTTCTAAAGTTTTAAGATTTGAGTCAGAGGTGTGGGCATGGTGGCCTACACCTGTAATCCCAGCACTTTGAAAGGCTGAGGTGGGCGGATCACCTGAGGTCAGAAATTCGAGATCAGTCTGGCCAACATGGTGAAACCCTATCTCTACCAAAAATACAAAAATTAGCTGAGTGTGGTGGAACACGCCTGTAGTCCCAGGTACTCGGGAGGCTGAGGGAGGAGAATTGCTTGAACCCGGGAGGCAGTGGTTGCAGTGAGCTGAGATCATGCCATTGCACTACAGCCTGGGCAACAAGAGTGAAACTCCATCTCAATTAAAAAAAAAACGATGGCCCGGCGCGGTGGCTCAAGCCTGTAATCCCAGCACTTTGGGAGGCCGAGACGGGTGGATCACGAGGTCAGGAGATCGAGACCACCCTGGCTAACATGATGAAACCCCGTCTCTACTAAAAAATACAAAAAACTAGCCAGGCGAGGTGGCGGGCTCCTGTAGTCCCAGCTACTCGGGAGGCTGAGGCAGGAGAATGGCGTAAACCCGGGAGGCGGAGCTTGCAGTGAGCTGAGATCCGGCCACTGCACTCCAGCCTGGGCGACAGCGAAACTCCGTCTCAAAAAAAAAAAAACGAAACTGGGCACGGTGGCTCACGCCTGTAATCTCAGCACTTTGGGAGGCCGAGGCAGGCGGATCACGAGGTCAGGAGATCGAGACCATCTCGGCTAACATGGTGAAACCCTGTCTCTACTAAAAATACAAAAAAATTAGCCGAGCGTGGTGGCAGGCGCCTGTAGTTCCAGCTACTTGGGAGGCTGAGGCAGGAGAATGGCGTGAACCCAGAAGGCAGAGCTTGCAGTGAGCCGAGATGGCACCACTGCACTCCAGCCTGGGCGACAGAGCGAGACTCCATCTCAGGAAAAAAAAAAAAAATTTTGAGTCAGAGACCTAGCATTTCTTGTTATTGAGTACTTCCCCTTAACTGTGCACGATTAGAGCATTTGATAATTTGTTTTTTTGTTCTTGCTAGAAAGATTACATCATTTGAGGGATTTGGCTAGCATGCATCTAAATATACGCGTTGCTATAGTTTGGGTGTTAGTCCCCTCCAAATCTCATGTTGAAGTTTTTTTTTTTCTTTCTTTTTTTTTTTTTTTTTTTGAGACAGCCTCATTCTGTTGCTGAGGCTGGAGTGCAGTGGTGTGATCTTCGCTCTCTGCAACCTCCGATTCTCATACCTCAGCCTCCCGAGTAGCTGGGATTACAGGTACATACCACCATGCCTGGCTAATTTTTGTATTTTTAGTAGAGACAGGGTTTTGCCATCTTGCCCAGGCTCCTCTTGAACTTCTGACCTCAGGTGATCTGCGTATCTCTACCACCCAAAGTGCTGGGATTATAGGTGTGAGCCAGCACACCCGGCCAGGACATTAATAGATTAAAGAAAACCAATAAACTATTTGGGGGGACTGTATTAGGATTCTCCAGAGAAATGGAACCCATAGGAGAGATACAGAAAGAAACTTGTTGTAAGGAATTGGCTATGATTATGGAGGCTGAGACTAAGATAAGTCAGTAGCATAGTTCAGGGTGAGTCCCAGTGCCTGATAACCATGAGCACCGATGGTGTGAGTTCCAGTAAGAGGGCCGAAAACCAATGTCTCAGCTCAGACAGGTGGAGAGAGCAAATTCCTTTTTGTTTTGTTCAAGCTCTCAGTGGTTGGATGAGGCTCACCCACATTTGGAAGAGCAATCTTAATCTGTTGATTCAAAAGCTTATCTCATCCGGAAACACTCTCACAGACACACCCAGAAGTAATGTTTTGCCATATATCTGGACACCCTGTGGCCTAGTCGAGTTTACACAATAAAAGTCACCATCACAGAGCCCAATTCTTCACATCTTCTCTCCTGATCATCACCTCATTTGCATATCTACTCACCATTAGTCACTTTCACTTTTTTTGAGACACAATCTCGCACTGTCACCTGGTCTGGAGTGCAGTGGCGCAATCTTGGCTCACTGCAACCTCTGCCTCCAGGTTCAAGCAATTCTCCTGCCTTAGCCTCCCGAGTAGCTGGGATTACAGGTGCCCACCACCATGCCCAACTAATTTTTTGAATTTTTAGTAGAGACGGGGTTTCACTGTGTTGGCCAGGCTGGTCTCGAACTCCTGACCTCGTGATTTGCCCTCCTCGGCCTCCCAAAGTGCTGGGATTACAGGCGTGAGCCACCGTGTCAGGCCACTTTCACCTTTAACCTAGTTTTTCCCACCCACTAAATGGCAACCTTGCCTTTTTGCATGCATCTTCTATATTTATTTACACTTTATGTGTAACATTGACAATGTTTGTTTATGTGGATGTTTTGTTGGCATCCAATTTAGAAGAAGCCAATGTTCTATTAAGAACATACTGCATTTCAGTGAGAAGCATGTTTATTTTTTTTTATTTCTATTTTATTTATTTATTTTTTTGAGACAGAGTCTCGCTCTGTCGCCCAGGCTGGAGTGCGGTGGCCGGATCTCAGCTCACCACAAGCTCTGCCTCCCGGGTTCACGCCATTCTCCTGCCTCAGCCTCCCGAGTAGCTGGGACTACAGGCGCCCACCACCATGCCTGGCTAATGTTTTGTATTTTTTAGTAGAGACGGGGTTTCACTGTGTTAGCCAGGATGGTCTCGATCTCCTGACCTCGTGATCCGCCCGTCTCGGCCTCCCAAAGTGCTGGGATTACAGGCTTGAGCCACCACGCCCAGCTGAGAAGCATGTTTATTAGGCCAAGGTCTCTTTGGAGTTACTATTTTGAATTTATTATGAATTTCTTTATGGATTATATTTTCTATATTTTTTGTGGATTATATTGCAGTAAGAAATAATGTGCTTTAATTTCCTAATTATACTTAACAAGTCCTAGAGAACATTATTAAATGTTCTCATAAAATGACACCTCTCAGGGAATATTCATGAAAATTTTAACCTATAAATTACCTTTATTTATTTATTCATTTATTTTTTGAGATGGAGTTTCGCTCTTGTTGCCCAGGCTGGAGTGCAGTGGTGCAATCTCGGCCCTCTGCAATGTCCACCTCCTAGGTTCAAGTGATTCTCCTGCCTCAGCCTCCCGAGCACCTGGGATTACAGGCGCCTGCCACCATGCCCGGCTACTTTTTTGCATTTTTAGTAGAGACAGGGTTTCACCACTTTGGCCAGGCTGGTCTTGAACTCCTAGCCTCAGGTGATCCACCCTACTCAGCCTCCCAAAGTGCTGAGATTACAAGCGTGAGCCGTTGGGCCTGGCCAAATTATCTTTCGTATAAGGGCAACACATTTCTTCCTCTTTCCATATTCCTGCCTGAGCCTATAAAATAGAATATAGCTCATAAAATATTGAGGGTAGAAGAGGGTTGGCCGTTTTGTTTCCCTCCCTCAGCAAGAGAGGATGTGTTGTGCTGGCATTCCCTGGGGGCATCTGCCAAAAGGCAGGCCTGGAGGAGCTCCACACTATATGGCTTTCTTTTCTGTGCATGACCCACACTCGGGGTAAATGTGCTCTATGCTTTCAGCTCTCCCTATAAGCTCATCCTGAGTTGTGCCTTGGGGGAAGGAGGGCATTTCATTTTATCTTCCAATCCAATCTATGTTTTAAATCTAGCTTTACCACTAATAAAGCAGATAATCTGACCCCATCTGTTTTCTCAATTTAATTCAAAATCTGGAGATGGAGAGTGTCGTTAACTGGTACTTTTGAAACCCCAAAACTTTACAATATATATACAGATAGAATCCAAAATGAATTTGATTGCTTATTGCTGATGTATATTTGTGACATATGTGCATACATTTTATCTGTCTATCCTTCCCTGCTTATTTTTTTAAAATTTAATTCTGTTTTCTTAGAGATGGAGTCTTATTCTGTCTCATAGGCTGGAATGCAGTGGCATGATCATAGCTCATTGTAGCCTCAAACTCCTGGGATTAAGCAATCCTCCATCTCAGCCTCCTGAGTAGCTAGAATTACACATGCATGCCACCACACCCACCTGATTTTTTTTTTTTCTTGTAAAGATGACGTCTCTATGTTGCCCAAGCTGGTCTCAAACTCCTGAGCTCAGTCCGCTCACCTCTGCTTCCCAAAGTGCTAGGATTACAGGTGTGAGTCACCAAGCCTGGCCCTGTTTGTTTTCTTACTCCATTTTAGGTCTTCCCTTACAATTAATAAAGTTTTCTAAACTCTGCATTTTGTAGATTGCATCCCCAGGTTACCTTTTAACATGCTCCTCTGTCCCCTGAATGTCTCCTAAACTGGAGGTTTGATCTAGCTGGACTGATACGCTTCAAGTTTAATTTTTTTGTCTCCATCTGAAGGCTCTGGGAGAAAAAAAACGAAAAAAAATTTTTTTTTTGTCAACAATGCTCCATACCTGGCATTCATACTGTTTTTCATTTTTAATTTTTTTTTGGTCTTTCCTTTTGTCGACTATTTGAGGCCCTCCAATACCATACTGTTTTTCATTCTTGTGTTATTTACATTTTTTTTTCTTTTGAGTCGGAGTTTCACTCTCGTTGCCCAGGCTGGAGTGCAATCGCGCAGTCTTGGCTCACCACAACCTCTGCCTCCTAGGTTCAAGAGATTCTTCTGCCTCAGCCTTCTGAGTAGCAGGAATTACAGGCATGTACCACCATGCCTGGCTAATTTTATATTTTTAGTAGAGACGGGGTTTCTCCATGTCGGTCAGGCTGGTCTCGAACTCCCGACCTCAGGTGATTCGCCCGCCTTGGCCTCCCAAAGTGCTGGGATTACAGGCATGAGCCACCACACCCGGCTACATTTTCTTATATGGTGTAACATATTGATGAAAGAGGGGGGAGCCCTGGAGCCAGACTCTGAATTTTAGTACTGTCTCTGCCCTTCAGTTCTTTCAGTGACCTTGGACAGGCTATCTAAATTTTCTGTGCCTCGTTTTCCTCATCCATCAAACATGAAAGGTGCATTGGGTGGATTAAAATAATAAATACATGTAAAGTACTTTGAATAGTATTTGGCATAAAGTGAAAGATCAGTAGATGTTAGTTATTTTTATGAATTATTATTAGTTGGGGTTTTGTTTTTAGAGACAGTGTCTCCCTGTCGCCCAGATTGGAGTGCAGTGGCATAATCAGAGCTCACTGCAGGAGCTGAGTATGGTGGCTCATGAGTCTAATCCCAGCACTTTGGGAGGCTAAGGTGGGAAGATGGCTTGAGCCCAGAAGTTCAAGACCATCCTGGGCAACATGGTAAGACCCCCATCTCTACAAAAAAAAAAAAAAAAAGAAAAAAAAATTAGCCAGGCATGGTGGCCTGTGCCTGTAGTCCCAGGTACTCAGGAGGCTGAGGTAGGAGGATCAGTTGAGCCTTGGGAGGTCGAGGCTGCGGCAGTGAACCGAGAAGGCGCTATTGCACTCCAGCCTGGGTGACAGGACAAGACCCTGTCTCAAAAATGAACAAACAAACAAAAATAGCTCACTGCAGCCTTAAACTCCTGAGCTCAAGAATCCCTCTGCCCCAGCTTCACAAATAGCTAGGATGACAAGCATGAATCACAGCACTTGGCCCATATTTGCCTGTTTTTGAAGAGTAGTCTACCACTTTTGTTTTAACACTTTGAGTATTTTTACTTTCATTTAATAACATACAGACTGAATTTGTGGTGGGTGCTATGATCAGAATGTTTGTGTTTCCCCAAAATGTATATGTTGAAATTCTAACCCCCAAAGTTATGGTATTGGCTAGGCATGATGGCTTATGCCTGTAATCCCAACACTTTGGGAGGCTGAGGTGGGAGGATGGCTTGATCCCAGGAATTTGAGACCAGCTTGGGCAACATAGTGAGAACCCTGTCTCTACAGAAAATACAAAAAAGAAAAAAAGGAATAAAAAAGGAATAAAAGAAAAACAACAACAACAAAGTGATGGTATTAAGAGGCGAGGGGAGAGAAATGGGGGATGACTACTAATGGTTATTGAGCTTTTTGGAGAATGACAAAAATGTTCTAAAATTGTAGAGATGATTGTATAACTCTATGAAGAAACTAAAAACCACTGGATTCTACATTTTAAATGAGTGAATTGTATGATACAGGAATTGTATATCAATAAAAAAAATTGGCATCCTAGCTACTTAGGAGGCCAAGGCAGGGTAATTGCTTGAGTCCAGGAGTGCAAAACTTTAGTGCTTGATTATTTTATCTGTGAATAGCTACTGAATGCCAGCACAGGCAACATAGCAAGATCCCATCTCTAAAAAATAAACAGGTTTTAGCCAGGTGTAGTGTGAGCCTGTGATCCCAGCTACTCAGGAGGCTGAGGCAGGAGAATTGCTTGAACCCAGGAGGCGGAGGTTGCAGTGAGCCGAGATCACGCCATGGCATTCCAGCCTGGGCGACAGAGCAAGACTGTCTCGAAAAAAACAAAAACAAAACAACATTTTTTTTTTAAATTGGAAAATGCAATTCAAAGAAAAATAAAAGAGCCTTTGGGAGGTGATTAGATCATGAGGGCAGAACCAGAGTGACATTAATGTCCTTATAAAAGAGGCTGGAGGGAGTTCTTAGAACTGTGAGAAATAAATGTCTGCTGTGTAAAGCCACTCCGTTTATGGTATTCTGTTATAGTAGCCTGAAGGGACCAAGACAGTGGGCCTCTCCCTCTCAAAGTATGAGGTTTTTGTTGTTGTTTTTTTGCTAAAGCTGGAGACAAGGTGTACATAGAGAAGGTGTCACCTGTTACTTACCTTCTGTAGGAGAAAAATCCTGGTGTGAGAAGTTAGGGAAAAGAGAAAATGGGGTCAAATGCAACACTCCTGCTTTTGCTGAATGTGTCAGTTATTTGAACCATTCGCTCAATTTTCTTATCTTTTTATGCAGAGTATCTTTTGTTTATTACTTAATTAGATTAATACTGCCATAGTCTGTTTTCTGCTCCTTATAACAAATACCTGAGATTGGGTCATTTATGAGAAAAGAAATTTATTTCTTACAGTTATGGAGGCTGAGAAGTCAAACGTCAAGAGCCACATTTGGTGAGAGCTGTCTTATGGTGGGGACTCTGAAGAGTCCTGACGCAGTGCGGGGTATCAGATGGCCAGGAGGCAAAGCATGCTAGCTCTGGTCTCTCTTTCTTTTCTGATAAAGCTACCCGGTACCCTCCCATGATAACCCATTAATCCATTAATCCATGAATAGATTAATCCATACATAAGGGCTAAGCCCTCATGAGCCAATCACCTCTTAAAGGCCCTACCTCTCAAAATTGCCACATGGAGGATTAAATTTCAACATGTGCTTTGAAGGGCACATTCAAACCATAGCAGATACCATTTATCTTTCTAGCAGCTTAAACTAAAAAAAAAAAAAAAAAAAAAGAACTAAAAAAGAAAATGAGAGTATAAATATAACTATTTTAGATTAACTATTCCCATACCTTTTCTCTGCCTCTCACTTTCTGGTATTTCTTAATGTTCTTACTTCTTTTTCTGACATATTTTGAGGAAATGGAAACATGTACTATAATGCATACAGTTTAAAAATCTTGAGTTGACTTATCTGGTTTTAATATCTACTATTTAACACCTATTAGAATGCATACTTTTAAAAAATAGTGACAGGCCGGGTGCAGTGGCTCACGCCTGTAATCCCAGCACTTTGGAAGGTCGAAGCAGGAGGATCACTTGAGGTCAGGAGTTTGAGACCAGCCTGGCCAACATGGTGAAACCCTGTCTCTACTAAAAATACAAAAATTAGCCAGGCATGGTGGCAGGCACCTGTAGTCCCAGCTACTCAGGAGGCTGAGGCAGGAGAATTGCTTGAACCTGGGAGGTGGAGGTTGCAACGAACAGGGATCATGCCACTGCACTCTAGACTGGGCAACAGCGCGAAACTACGTCTCAGATAAAAAAAAAAAAAAGGTCAGATGCTGTGGTTCACGCCTGTAATTCCAGCCCTTTGGGAGGCCGAGACGGGTGGATCACTTGGGGCCAGGAGTTCAAGACCAGCTTGACCAACATGGTGAAACCTTTTCTCTATTAAAAATACAAAAATTAGCCAGATATGGTGGTTCATGCCTATAATCCCAGCTACTCACGGGGCTGAGGCAGATAATTGCTTGAACCTGTGAGATGGAGGTTGTGGTGAGCTGAGATCACACCACTGCATTCTAGCCTGGGCGACAGAGTGAGACTCCATCTCCAAAGAAAAAAAAAACAGTGATAATACCAAACACTGTGAGGATGCGAAGCAACCAGAATGCTCATAACTTTTTTTTTTTTTTTGGCTGTTTCATTTTTTGTTTTTAGAGAAGGGGTCTTGCTGTGTCACCAGGCTGGAGTTCAGTGGCACCTTCTTAGCTCACTGCAGCCTCCAACTCCCGTCCTTAAGCAATCCTCCCACCTCAGCATCCCAAAGTGTTAGGATTACAGGCATGAACCACAGTATCCAGCTGTTTGTCAGTTTCTTACACAGTTAAACATACACTTAGCATATAACTCAACAATCCTGCTCCTAGATATCTACTCAAAAGAAATAAAAACTTACGTTTGCACAAAAACCTACACACAAATGTTTATGGCAGCTTTACTTATAATCATCAAGAATTAAAAACAACCCAGATATCCTTCAACCAGTGAATGGATAAATAAAGTATGGTGTATCTATACAGTGGAATACCATTCAGAAATAAAAAGGAGGCTGGATACAGTGGCTCACGCCTGTAATCCCAGCAGTTTGGGAGGCCAAGGATCACCTGAGGTCAGGAATTCGAGATCAGCCTGACCAACATGGAGAAACCTTGTCTCTACTGAAAATACAAAATTAGTCGGGGGTAGTGGTGCATGTCTATAATCCCAGCAACTTGGGAGGCTGAGGCAGGAGAATCTCTTGAACCCAGGAGGCAGAAGTTGCGGTGAGCCAGGATTGCACCATTGCACTCCAGCCTGGGCAACAAGAGTGAAACTCTATCTCAAAAAATAAATAAATAAATAAATAAATAAATAAATAGGAATAGACCAGGCACGGTGGCTCATGCCTGTAATCCCAGCACTGTGGGAGGCCAAGGTGTGCGAATTGCTGGAGCTCAGGAGTTGGAGACCAGCCTGGGCAACATGCTGAGACTCCATCTCTACAAAATACACAAAAAGTAGTCAGGCTTGATGGCGTGTGCCTGTAATCCCAGCTACTTGGGAGGTTGAGGCATGAGAATCACTTGAGCCTGGGAAGCAGAGGTTGCAGTGAGCTGAGATCACACCAATGCATTCCAGCCTGGGCAAAAGAGTGAGACTCCCGAGTAGCTGGGACTACAGGCACCTGCCACCGTGCTCGGCTCATTTTTGTAATTTTTAGTAGAGACGGAGTTTCACCATGTTGGCCCGGCTGGTCTCAAACTCTTGACCTCATGATCCACCCGCCTCGGCCTCCCAAAGTGCTGGAATTACAAGTGTGAGCCACTGCGCCCGGCCATCAACTTCTTTTTTTTTTTTTTTTTAATGAAATGGAGTTTCGCTGTTGTTGCACAGGTTGGAGTGCAGTGGTGCCATCTCCGGCTCACTGCAAGCTCCGTCTCCTGAGCAATTCTGCTGCCTCAGCCTCCCGAGAAGCTGGGATTACAGGCACGTGCCACCACACCTGGCTAATTTTTTTGTATTTTTAGTAGAGACAGGGTTTCTCCTTGTTGGTCAGGGTGATCTCGAACTCCCAACCTCAGGTGATCCGCCCGCCTCGGCCTCCCAAAGTGCTGGGATTACATGCGTGAGCCACCACGCCCAGCTTAACTTCTTATATTTTAATAGTACTCAATAGTTCAAGCATTTTTATGTTGTCTTTCTAATCCTCAAACTCTAAAATTGGTATTACTATTTGCATTTTATAGATGAAGAAACTGAGGTCTAGTCAGGGTAAATCATTTGTCTCAGGTCAAATGGCACATCAGCAGCAGAGCTAAGAACCAAATTCAAGTGCTCTGAATTCAAGTCCAAATTTCTTACCCAAGAAAAGAACTTACAAATACTAGGATCAATGATTAATGATTATAAAGAGCTCTAGGTGTGTGTATATATATAGAATATTAGGCATTTTTTTGTGTGTAAAAATCTATTGTTTCTAAATATGTATCATGAAAATATAAATACGAGTTTATTCTACATCATGTTTCTCCAAGCATTACTTCAACTCTGTAAGAAAACCTAGAGGTTTCAAACATCATATTGGAACATTTCTGTATAGCATTGGAAAAAATAAGCTATATTCAGGGACCAGGAGTTAAGTACCATGCATGCTTCATTTTGAGCTTGCAAAAATAGAGGCCTGAAATGCTTGCATCTGTCCATAGGTAAAGTAAAACAGACAAACAGTATATTTAAAATGCACAAACACTAATTAGTGGGTTAACAATTTCAAGCAGAGAATAATCCTCTTTCCCACCTCCCGTCCCCCGAGACGGAGTATCACTCTTACGCCCAGACTGGAGTGCAGTGGCATGATCTCAGCTCATGCAACCTCTGCCCCCCAGGTTCAAGTGATTCTCCTGCTTCAGCCTCCTGAGTAGCTGGGATTACAGGCATGTGTCACTATGCCCGGCTAATTTTTGTATTTTTAATAGAGACGGGGTTTCACTATGTTGGCCAGGCTGGTCTTGAACTCCTGACCTCAGGTGATCCACCTGCCTCAGTCTCCCAAAGTGCTGGGATTACAGGCGTGAGTCACCACGCCTGGCTGAATAATGCTCTTTTGGGATCATTCGGATCTGTTAATGTATTGCTAGCTTGTCTACCAATATCCAGCTGGTATTTAGTCCTTGGTAATATGATCAACAAGCCTGAAGTATAGATAGAATAGATATGATTATTGTACTGTTTGCAAGATTTGGGTACTAGTATCTAACTCTAGGGAGAAGATAACTACTTATAGAAGGCACAAATAGACAAATTGTCCAGTTATAAATTAATGTTGAGTCACAGTCTTTTTTTTTTTTTTTTTTGAGACAGAGTCTCGCTCTGTCACCCAGACTGGAGTGCAGTGGCATGATCTCAGCTCACTGCAAACTCGGCCTCCCGGGTTCATGCCATTCTCCTGCCTCAGCCTCCCGAGTAGCTGGGATTACAGGCGCCCGCCATCACGCCCAGCTAATTCTTTTGTAATTTTAGTAGAGACAGGGTTTCACCTTGTTAGCCAGGATGGTCTCGATTTCCTGACCTCGTGATCCGCCTGCCCTAGCCTCCCAAAGTGCTGGGATTACAGGTGTGGGATTATTACCACGCCCGGTGAGTCTTAACAGTGACAAGAAGTCTTTTTTATTTGATAGAAGTAATTATTTTTATTTAAAAGATGTTCAGGGTCAGGCATGGTGGCTCATGCCTGTAATCCCAGCACTTTGGGAGGCAAAGGCAGGAGGGTCACTGGAGGCCAGGAGTTTGAGACCAGCCTGGCCAACATTGTGAAACCCCATCTCTACTAAAAATACAAAAATTGGCCGGGTGTGGAGGTGCATGTCTGTAGTTCTAGCTACTTGGGAGACTGAGGCATGAGAATAGCTTGAACCTCGGAGGTGGAGTTTGCAAGGAGCCGAGAGCGCGCCACTGCACTCCGGCCTGGGCGACAGAGTGAGACTCCGTCTTAAAAAAAAAAAAAAGAAAGAAAGAAAAAAAAGAGAAAAGATGAGAGCCAAAAAACTGTCTTTTAAGTGAGATCTCAAGTTAAAGTAGCACATTTCTGAGGTATTCTTTATCACCTGACCTTGCAAATTGTCCTCATCAACTCCAAATTAATTTCTAAAAAGTTGAGTGCTTACCTTGTGACCGATCAGTGCTATATTAGGTTCAGAGTAACTGTGAGATTTTTAAAATTACCACGTTGATTCTGAAGTCTGCAGGGAAACAGAATGCTTGAACAGATGCTCTGCTTCAGAGAGAAGTTACAAAAATCCCTCCTCTCCCCACTCCTGATTTGCAAGTCCTACCTTTCCATCAGTGTCAGGGCCTCACATTCAAGTATTCTTATTATTAACAAATAATTATTAAGAATTTTGAATGAGCCAGACACTACTCTGGTCCCAGGGGAAAAAATGGAGAACAAAAAAGGCATGTTACCTGTCCTCACTGTGCTTATGGTCTGCTGGAGAAAGCAGGTAAATAAAGAAGCTATCAGTAAGTGTGATAACTGCCAGAGAAAATAGTGATTTCCTTAACTTCTAGTAACTTCTAGAATCCCAGTGTTTTTCAAACTGCAGGTTGCAACCCATTGGTATGTCTCAAAAATACATTTTTACAGTAATTTTTATTTATTTATTTGTTTGTCTGTTTATTTATTTATTTAGAGACAGGGTCAATCTCACTCCCTCACCCAGGCTGGAGTGCAGTGGTGCGATCTCTGCTCACGGCAACGTCCACCTCCCTCCAGGATTCAAGCGATTCTCGTGCCTCAGCCTCCCAAGTAGCTGGAATTAGAGGTATGTGCCACCATGCCCAGCTAGTTTTTGTATTTTTAGTAGAGACAGGTTTCCCCATGTTGGCTAGTCTGGTCTCGAACTCCTGACCTTAGGTGATCCCCGACCTTGGTCTCCCAGAGTGCTGGGATTAGAGGCGTGGGCCACCGCGCCCGGCCTCACTTTCATTTTAAAAATAAAAACGGGCTGGTTGTGGTGGCTCACACCTCTAAACCCAGCACTCTGCGAGACCAAGGTGGGTGGATCAGCTGAGGTCAGGAGTTTGAGACCAGCTGGGCAACATGGTGAAACCCCGTCTCTACTAAAAATACAAAAATTAGCCAGGCCTGTTGGTGGGTGCCTGTAATCCCAGCTACTTGGGAGGCTGAGGCAGGAGAATTGCTGGAACCTGGGAGGCAGAGGTTGCAGTGAGCTGAGATTGCACCACTGCACTCCAGCCTGTGCAACAGAGTGAGACAGTGTCTTAAAAAGAAAAACAAACAGTGTAGTTCAAGTAATAAAATAGACCAGACTAGAATAGGATGGGCTAGAAAGTATGACAATGTATATAGCACATAATACGAGTATTGTTCTGTAAAATGTGTGTTTATTGGACGGAAGTGGTGGCTCACACCTATAATTCCAGCACTTTGAGAGGCCGAGGTGGGCGGATCATAAGGTCAGGAGTTCAAGACCAGCCTGGCCAACATGGTGAAACCCCATCTCTACTAAAAATACAAAAAATTAGCTGGGTGTGGGGGCGCATGACTATAATCCCAGCTATTCAGGAGGCTGAGGCAGGAAAATCGCTTGAACTCAGGAGATAGAGGTTGCAGTGAGCCAAGATCTCGCCATTGCACTCCAGCCTGGGTGACAGAGCAAGACTCTGTCTCAGGGGGGAAAAAAAGGTGTGTTTATTTATTGGGTCCAAGGTGTAAAAAATGTTTGAGGCTTCTCCCCCACCCCACCCCTGGCGGAACAAAAGAAAAAACTGTATCTATTTTCATCCCTAGTGCTGAATACAATGCTCTATATAGATAAGACTTTGGATAAATATTTGATAATGACAATAAATAGAAATATGAGATGGAAGCTAGAAAAAAATTCCATGATATGCTTAAAATGAACTTTTCAAAAGAAGCGCCAGCTCACAAAATTGTATTTTCATGTTTATACCACTATTACTCTGCTAATTTTGACTAAGACCTACTGTGTTTTAGGCAATATGCTAATTGCTTGGGATGTAAGAAATAATTAAAACACAGCCTTTCTTTCTCAGAGCTTGCTAGGGTGTGAAGAAACAGCTGGGGAGAATAATCTATCCTTGATGTACAAGAATCAGTACTTGAAAATATTCATCTCATTATATAACAAGTATATAATTACCTGCATTATAGTTGTATTTTATTTTTGTTTTTGTATTTATTTTTATTTTTGTTTTACTCTAGTGGTTATCTTTAATATGAATGCTAGTTCATATTTTGGTTTTGGTAGAATATCATGGTTAAAACTTATAATTCAGATTCACTAAGATGTTTATAATAAATGTACAATAAGTGTTGGTGAGGATGTGGAAAAATTAGAACCCATGTACATTGCTGGTTGGAATGTAAAATGGTACAGCTGCTTTGAAAAAGCCTGGTAGTTCCTCAAAAAGTGTAGAATTACCATATGACCAGGTATATACCCAAGAGAAATTAAAAATATGCCCACACAAAAACTATATACAAATGTTCATTGCAGCATTATTCATAACAGCAAAAAAGAAATAACCTAAATGTCCATCACTGATGAACAAAATTTGATCTCTATCTGCACAATGGAATACTATATATCCATAAAAGGAACATCAGGCTGGGCGCTGTGACTCACACCTGTAATCCCAGCACTGGGAGGTTGAGGCGGGCAGATCATGAAGTCAGGAGATTGAGACCACCCTGGCCAACATGGTGAAACCCCGTCTCTACTCAAAATACAAAAAATTAGCCAGGCGTGGTTGCGGGCGCCTGCAGTCCCAGCTACTCAGGAGATTGAGGCAGGAGAATCACTTGAACCAGGCAGGCGGAGGTTGCAGTGAGCTGAGATTGTGCCACTGCACTCCAGCCCAGCGACAGAGAGAGACTCCGTTTCGAAAAAAAAAAGGAACGTCAAGAACTGGCACATGCCACATATGCATGAGCCTTTAAAACATTATGCTAAGTGAAAGGAGCTAGTCACAAAAGAGCATACACTGTTTTATTCCATATACAGAAAACAGCCCGGAACAGGCAAATCTATAGACATAGAGATTAGCCTTACCTAGGGCTGAGGGATTAGTGACTTCTAAAGGGGTAGAGGGTCTTTTTTTCAGGGTGATGAAATGTTCTAAAGTTAGATTATGGTGATGGCTGCACAACTCTGTGAACAAACACCACTGAATTATGCACTTTAATTTTTGTTTAGAGATGGGGTCTTGCTGTGTTGCTCAGGCTGGAGTGCAGCAACTATTTAAAGGTGTGATCATAGCTCATTGCAGCCTCAAACTCCTGGGCTCAAGTGATCTTCCTTTCTCAGTCTCCCGAGTAGCGAGTAGCAGGGACCTCAGGTGCACACTCACCGCACTAGCTCCAAATTGTGTACTTTAAATGGGTGAATTTTATTATATGTGAATTACATCTCAATCAAGAAGTTAAGGTCGGGCACAGTAGCTCACAGCTGTAATCCCAGCACTTTGGGAGGCCGAGGCAGGCGGATCACGAGGTCAGGACTTCAAGATCAACGTGGACAACATGGTGAAACCCTGTCTCTACTAAAAATACAAAAATTAGCCGGGTGTGGTGGTGGGCGCCTGTAATCCCAGCTACTCCAGAGGCTGAGGCAGGAGAACTGCTGGAACTCGTGAGGCAAAAGTTGCAGCGAGCTGAGATCACACCATTGCACTCCAGCCTGGGCAACAAGAGTGAGACTCCGTCTCAAAAAAAGAAAAGAAGTTAAAAAATATGATTCAGGCCGGCCAGCATCCATGTATACCTAAAAATCCATAATTTCAGAGAGTTGTTTGCAAAGCACTATGTAAATGCTTTGAGACATAGAATACGTGAGGTGCAGAGCTCACCTTCCACAGGCTCACAACCGAGCTTCCTCATCTAGGCATAATTTATTCACACTTTTCATTCCTAAATATACTGGGCAGGATTCTGAGTTGTGAGTGAAAGCAGATCAACTTAAAGTGAAAAAAGGAATGCATTAGCTCTTATAACTGGGAAGTCCAAAGGTTTTGGCCTGACTAGAAGCAGAGGTTTATGTAAAGGCTTTAGGACTCTTGCTTCTTTCCTTTTGGTTCCCTGCAAACCAGAAGTCCGTGGTCCTTAAGATTTGTAAACCCAAAGAGTGCCCTTCATGATATTCTCCTGAAAAGTCTATAAGATAACTCTGAAAAGCAGGATCAGCCCCCATCTATACAGACTGAATGAATTACTATGATTGAAGCAGAATATATTCTGTACAGACAAAAAAGCACCGCTATTATCATTGCTATCATCTTAGATACAGTATTGAGGGAGTCTGCAAGTACATCATCAGGAGTTCTCCAAATGGTGGCATTTTTAGTAAATAATTTTACGTTAGTATGTATTTTTTGTACATGGTTCTCTCAACGTGATACTTGAGGAAAAAACAGATGTATTTTATAAACAGGCTGAAGCACTGCAGAGGGAAAAGATGTTGAATAATAGGGAAATTATTAATATTGGCTGGCTAGCCCAATAACCATTGCCAATCCCCTTTCCCTTGCCTGCCTTCACTATAATTGATAAAGTATGTAACTGGCAAATTACTTGCTTTCCCAGTCTCTCACTCCACCTGGGTGGCCATGTGACAGGGGTCTGGCTAATGGATGTGAGTGCAAGTCTTCCGGGAAAGCTTTCACTTTCCTAAAAGGGCAGATGTGTCTGGCCCCACTCCTCCCTTTTCCTTCTTTGAACACAAATGTGTCATCTGGAACTGCAGCAGCCACCCTGTGTTTAGGAGATAACTAGCCACCGTGATAAGGATGGAATAGAAACAGACTGGGTCTTTGATGACATTGGTAAGCCTCCGCACCAGCTCTGGCCTGCCCACCAGGAGAATTCTTTTTTTTTTTTTTTTTTTGAGACGGAGTCTCGCTCTGCTGCCCAGGCTGGAGTGCAATGGCCGGATCTCAGCTCACTGCAAGCCCTGCCTCCTGGGTTTAGGCCATTCTCCTGCCTCAGCCTCCCAAGTAGCTGGGACTACAGGCGCCTGCCACATCGCCCGGCTAGTTTTTTGTATTTTTTAGTAGAGACGGGGTTTCACCGTGTTAGCCAGGATGGTCTCGATCTCCTGACCTCGTGATCCGCCCATCTCGGCCTCCCAAAGTGCTAGGATTACAGGCTTGAGCCACCGCGCCTGGCCCAGGAGAATTCTTATAATACAAGTTAATTAGATATACTTTTTCCTTAAGGCACTGTTAGGTTTCCTGCAGCTGAAAGTATTCTTAATTGGTACAATTGGTATGAGCCCGATATTCTGGAAACAGAAAAGCAAAACAGTATTAATGTTTCTTACTAATGCATTAATACAATTATCACAAACTACTTTCTAGGGATTACTTTCTGGGCCCTTTCAGAAGATAACTCACAAAATACCAATTTAAAATGGTAGAATTTATTTTAATATAATGATATATATGCGTCCACATATACTATTTTAAAAATAAGCATGTAAATTATAATCATTATAAAACATAAGTTAGCCCTAATATTATCAGAGTAAAAGAGCACATATAGAAGTCAGTCTAACATTGTTGCACTTGTCTTTTAAAGTTAGAATACATAAAAGATTTAGCGCATTGTCTTTTATTTCAGTTTTCATGTTATCATCATTAACTATAAATACCCTTAGGAATGTACCAACTTATAACTTACATTCAAATAGCCAACATTTCTCAGCAGTTATTAAAGTACCATTAAATCACCTAAAACGAATAATCTAAAAAAATACTAGTTTAAATTAAAACCCTGAGGAATTAAAAGTTTTTTTACACAATAGTTTTGGTTAAGTGCAATTTCATGTACATACTACTTTGTTTAAGGATGTACTTGGTAAGGCATAGTAAAAATAAAATCTACATAAGTAACAATCTAATACTATATTTAATTTGTTGCTACAAAGTTGTTTTGTTTCTCTAAAAAGTATTTTTGCATATCGTTCTGGACCTCTTCACCCATCTGCTGGCTTATTTGCCTTATATACAGTAGTTAAAATTTGTGCACTAAGCTGAGCTGCCTTCACAATTGTGGTTCAGACAAAATGCACCCGAAGAACTACATGTTAAGAGAGTTCATGTCCATGCTCAACCATGGCTTGCACAAACTGCTTGAAGACACGATCCATGTAAGTGGATTGCCTTGGCCAGATTCCCTCCAGAAAACCAATATGGCCTCCATAAGAAGTAAGGACCAAAGCAACATTAGGATTTTGCTTAGCAGTTTCTATTGGAATAGCTTCAGACCAAACAGGGTGGCAATAAGAGAGAAGGAGAGAAAAATATAATCATTACGTTTTTGTTAGGAAAAGCGTATACCTTTATCATGTCTAATAAACAGAAATCAAAACACCATTATACAAATATATGTAATGGGCATAGTTAAATGGAATGAGTCTAATTTACATCAACTATCTATATTCTTAGTTCGTATATATGGTCATATACTTGCACAATCATTTTGGGAAGAACCAATCCAAGATTTAATCATAACACAAAAGTATACGTCAAGTCTTATTTTGAGAAATTAAAGTAAGACAATTTAAGGAATGGTGAATCCTCATAATATGCTATAAAATTCCCACTGAGGAGTTACAGCAGGGAAAACAATTAAGCTTAGCACCTTTTTGAGAGTTAGAAATTCATTCGCTATTATTTTGATCAACTTTACATGATGTGGCTTGGCATGGTAGCTCATGCTTGTAATCCTAGCATTTTAGGACCCTAAAGTGAGAGGATCACTTGAGCTCAGAAGTTCGAGACCAGCCTGGGCAACATAGTGAGACTCCATCTTGAAAGAAAGAAAAGAAAGGAAAGGAAGACAGGAAGAAAGCAAAGAAAAAGAAAAGGAAAGAAAGAGAAAGACAAAAAGAAGAAAAGGAAGAAAGAAAGAAAAGAAAAGAAAACAAAGGAAAGAGAGAGAAAGAAAAAAGAGGGAGGCCGGGCACGGTGGTTCACGCCTGTAATCCCAGCACTTTGGGAAGCTGAGGTGTGTGGATCATGAGGTCAAGAGATCGAGACCATCCTGGCCAACATGGTGAAACTCTGTCTCTACCAAAAATACAAAAATTAGATGGGCACGCTGGCGTGTGCCTGTAGTCCCAGCTACTTGGGAGGCTGAGGCAGGAGAATCGCTTGAACCTGGGAGGCGAGGTTGCAGTCAGCCGAGATTGTGCCATTGTATTCTAGCCTGGCGACAGAGTGAGACTCCGTCTAAAAAAAACAAAGAGCTGGGCGCGGTGGCTCATGCCTATAATCCCAGTACTTTGGGAGGCAAAGGCCGGTGGATCATGAGGTCAGGAGATCAACAGCAGCCTGGCCAACATGGTAAAACCCCGTCTCTACTAAAAACACAAAAAATAGCCAGGCATGGTGGTGCGTGCCTGTAATCCCAGCTACTTGGGAGGCCGAGGCTGCAGTGAGTTGAGATGGCACCACTGCACTCCAGCCTGGTGACAGAGCAAGACTCCATCTCAAAAACAAACGAACGACCAAACAAAAAAAAAAGAGAGAGAGAAAGAAAGAACAAACGAATGAACCGTATATAATGTTAGATTCCTCAGGCCAATTAATGGCTGTATTAAGGATTCAAAAGTATAAATATAATTTATATAATAAAAACATAGATAACAACAAAAACGAATGAAATTCTCTCGAATGGTAACAGTGTTTATCTTTGGGCTATGAAACATGGGTGAATTTTTCCTTTTCTTCCTTCTCTGAATTTCTATTTATGGTAAAGACAAAGGAAAAGTATTTAAAAAACATAGTTGTGGCCTGGTGCAGTGGCTCACACCTGTAATCCCAGCACTTTGGGAGGCAGAGGCAGGTGGATCGCGAGGTCGGGAGATCGAGACCTCCTGGCTAACATGGTGAAACCCTGTCTCCACTAAAAATACAAAAACAAAATTAGCCAGGTGTGGTGGTGGGTGTCTGTAGTCCCAGCTACTCGGGAGGCTGAGGCAGGAGAATCGCTTAAACCAGGGAGGCGGAAGTTGCAGTGAGCCAAGATTGAGCCACTGCACTCCAGCCTGGGCGACAGAGCAACACTCCGTCTCAAACAAAACGAAACAAAACAAATCAACAACAAAACAAAACAAAAAAAACCTAGTCGCTGGCAGGCGCAGTGGCTCATGCCTGTACTCAAAGCACTCTGGGGCTGAGATGGGTGGGGTGGATCACTTGAGATCAGAAGTTTGAGACCAGCCTGGATAACATGGTTAAACCCTGTCTGTACTAAAAATATTAAAAAATTAGCTGGGCATGGTGGCAGGCACCTGTAATTTCAGCTACTTGGGAGGCTGAGGCAGGAGAATCGCTTGAACCAGGGAGATGGAGGTTGCAGTGAGCCAAGATTGCGCCACTGCACTCCAGCCTGGGTGACAGAGCAAGACTCTGTTTCAAATAAACAAAAACAAAAACATAGTTGCTATATTTAATATAATTCACCAGTAAGACAGTCTTTTCTATTTTTTTCTTTGAGACGGAGTCTCACTCTGTCGCCCAGGCTGGAGTGCAGTGGTG
>NC_045451.1:60331774-60368896 GCF_002776525.5 Piliocolobus tephrosceles | reverse complement strand
TGGAGGTTGCAGTGAGCCAAGATTGCGCCACTGCACTCCAGCCTGGGTGACAGAGCAAGACTCTGTTTCAAATAAACAAAAACAAAAACATAGTTGCTATATTTAATATAATTCACCAGTAAGACAGTCTTTTCTATTTTTTTCTTTGAGACGGAGTCTCACTCTGTCGCCCAGGCTGGAGTGCAGTGGTGCAATCGTGGCTCACTGCAACCTCCGCCTCCCTGGTTCAAGCGATTCTCCTGCCTCAGCCTCCTGAGTAGCTGGGACTACAGGCATGCACCACCACACCTGGCTAATTTTTTTATTTTTTAGTAGAGATAAGGTTTCACCATATCGGACAAGCTGGTCTCAAACTGCTGACCTCATGATCTGCCTTGGCCTCCCAAAGTGCTGGGATTACAGGTGTGGGCCATTGTGCATGGCCTCAACAATCTTTTCATACGCTCTATAAATCTACCTTGAGTAAGTATAAACTTTATTTTTTATTTTTTATTTTTTTTGAGACGGAGTCTTGCTTTGTTGCCCAGGCTGGAGTGCAGTGGCGCATCTCGGCTCACTGCAAGCTCTGCCTCCTTGGTTCATGCCATTCTCCTGCCTCAGCCTCCCAGTAGCTGGGACTACAGGCGCGTACCAACACGCCTGGCTAATTTTTTGTATTCTGAGTAGAGACGGGGTTTCACCGTGTTAGCCAGGATGGTCTCGATCTCCTGACCTCGTGATCCGCCTGCCTCAGCCTCCCAAAGTGCTGGGATTACAGGCATGAGCCACTGCGCCTGGCTAAACTTTATTTTTATCTTTTTTATTTTTTATTTGTTTTTGAGACACAGTCTTGCTCTGTAGCCCAGGCTGGAGTACAGTGGTGAAATCTCAGCTCACTGAAACCTCTGCCACCTGGGTTCAAGTGATTCTCCTGCCTCAGTCTCCCGAGTAACTGGGATTACAGGTGCCCACCAGCATGCCCAGCTAATTTTTGTATTTTTAATAGAGATGAGATTTCACCATGTTGGCCAGGCTGGTCTCGAACTCCTGACCTCAAGTGATTTGCCTGCCTCAGCCTCCCAAAGTGCTGGGATTACAGGCGTGCGCCACCCATCTGGCCTGAGTATAAACTTTAAAAGATATGAATTAAAGTTTTTTTTTTTCTCCCATGCTTAGAGGTCAGTGAAAATGTTATGATATAAGGTCTCTAATGGATCAAAACCTGGCATGAGAAGTGTTTTGATTTCAGATACTGCCAAATCTTATCTCCCTAATTAAGACAACCTGGTTGAGGCCAGTGTGGTGGCTCACCTTGTAATCTCAGCACTTTGGGAGGATCTTTGGGGCTAGGAGTTTGAGACTAGCCTGGGCAGCATAGCAAGACTGACCATGTCTTTACAAAAAATGTTAAAAAAAAAAAAAAAAAAAAAGAAAAGCCTGGTGTGGTGGCATGCGCTTATAGTCCTAGCTGACGCTGAGGTGGGAGGACAGTTTGAGCCTAGGAGTTTAAGACTGCAGTAAACTTTTTTTTTTTTTTAGATGGAATTTCACTGTTGTTGCCCAGGCGCAATGGTGCAATCTCAGCTGGCTTATTGCAACCTCCATCTCCTGGGTTCAAGCAGTTCTCCTGCCTCAGCCTCCCAAATAGCTGGGATTACAGGTGCATGCCACCATGCCCGGTTAATTGTGTATTTTTTTTTTTTTTTACTAGAGATGGGATTTCACCATGTTGCTCAGGCTGGTCTTGAACTCCTGACCTCAGGTGATCCACCCACCTCGGCCTCCCAAACTGCTGGGATTAGAGGTGTGAGCCACTTCGCTCGGCCTGGCTGCAGTAAACTATGGTAGTGTCACTGGACTCCGGTCTCGGCGACAGAACGAGATCCTGTGTCCAAAAAAATATATATATAAAATGTGATTGATGCAATAATTACAACTTCACAACTTGGACTGAGTTTTAGGGGCAAATGAGCTAATTAGAGGTAACAGCTTCTCTACCCCACCCCCTTGTAAGAAGAAAAAGGAAGCTAAAATTCAGTGTAAGAGAACTGGAGCCTTCTACAAACTGACTGTTTAGACAACGCTCTACATTTGACCCTTCGCAACACTCAAAAGAATAAACCGATAGCCCTAAAGCAAGGCTCAAACAGCTAAGTTCTTATCAAAAAGTGGTCCTGACTTCATGTCCTCAGCTAGCCACATCCGTCCCAAGGGAAAAAGTGAACATCTATCTTGGGATCAGGTGTGGGAACTTAAGGGGGAATGGCTGATACTATTTTTGCTTTTCCTTTTTCACCAAACATTTAGAGTGTTTCATTTGCCTCTAAAGGAATTATCAAGAGCCTAAACTTCACATTCTGGATACATTCAGAAATTTCTAACGCTGAGAATTACAGTCATATCAGAAGAACAAAAGGCTGGGCCACATTTGAGTCATGTGAAAGATGCTAGCTGCCTGTTCTCTCAGACTGCAGACAATTGTCCACTATTTCAATGTGGCAAGACTATTTTAAAGGCTTGGGAAAGAACAGAAAATAATGAGTTCAAACTTCACCCAAGTGGGTAAGGTTAAAATGTTGGGAATTTTTTGTTGGTAAAAAGGTCAGTGAAATATAAAAACGGGTAGAGAAATACCAGACTTCCTTAATCCAATGAAAATATGCTAAAACAATCACCATGTAAGTCAACTGATATTAAAGTTCACAGTTTCATTTTCTAAATTGTGGTCAAGGCCATAAGTTTCAGCTTCTAAGATTACCTGTCATTAATCATAAATCACACAATAAAATAGAATCTTCTAGAGAAATAATAGGTCATTAAAAAATATATACATATATACACACACACTGGGGGTTATCTGAAAATTTCACAACATGTGTGTTATGTTTATAGTTAGAATCATTTTTTAAATGAAGTATTTGGGGAAAATGGTTTTAATGTATTGAAAGGAAGGAGAGAAAAAATTTTTTGTTTTTTTTTCGAGATGGAGTCTTGCTCTGTCGCCCAGGCTGGAGTGCAGTGATACGATCTCAGCTCACTGCAACCTCCACCTCCTGATTCAAGCAATTCGATTCTCCTGCCTCAGCCTCCCAAGTAGCTGGGATTACAGGCACGTGCCACCACGCCCAGGTACTTTTTGTATTTTTAGTAGAGATGGGGTTTCACCGTGTGGGCCAGGCTGCTCCCTATCTTTGTCATCAAATTTCATATTTCTTGACATAAGAAAGCAGGAAAGTTGGCCGGGCGTGGTGGCTCATGTCTGTAATCCCAGCACTCTGGGAGGCCGAGGTGGGTGGATCGCCTGAGGTCAGGAGTTTGAGACCAGCCTGGCCAACATAGTGAAACCTCATCTCTACTAAAAATACAAAAAATAGCCAGGCATGGTGGCGGGCACCTGTAATCCCAGCTACTTGGGAGGCTGAGGCAGAAGAATTGCTTGAACCCGAGAGGCAGAGGTTGTAGTAAGCAGAGATTGTGCCACTGCATTCCAGCCTGGGTGACAGAGCGAGACTCCATCTCAAAAAAGAAAAAAAAAGCAGTAAAGTTTAGGCTGGGTGTGGTGGCTCACGCCTGTAATCCCAGCACTTTGGGAGAACCAGGCAGGTGAATCACCTGAGGCCAGCAGTTCAAGACCAGCCTGACCAACACGGTGAAACCCTGTCTCTACGAAAATACAAAATTAGCCAGGCATGATGGCGGGTGCCTGTAATCCTAGCTACTTGGGAGGCTGAGGAGGGAGAATTGCTTGAACCCAGGAGGCAGAGGTTGCAGTGAGCCAAGATCATGCCTTTGTATTCCAGCCTGGGTGACAGAGTGAGAAAGAAAGCAGGAAAGTTATTTTTGAATAATTTTCTTTTTTTAAGAGACAGGGTCTCACTCTGTTGCTCAGGCTGTAGTACAGTGGCATGATCATAGCTCACTGCAGCCTCAAATTTCTGGGCTCAAGTGATTCTCCCACCTCAGCCTCCCAAGTATGTGGGACTACAGGCACACACCACCATGCCCAGCTAATTAATTTTCTTTTATACAGTATTCCGGGGAAAAGGAAAGAATGTTTCTCTTCAAATATGACCTTCTAGTCGAAATATGCTTCACTAATTGAGATAATCAAAGCCACTGTGTTTATAAAGCCTCAAGTTCTTTTCCAGCTTAAAAGGGAAGGAAAACTTCAAATTTTTCTGTAGAGGAACCTCAGGAAGAGGCAAGTGATGACAATATTCTCTTGAGGCAAAAAGACTGTAACATAATCTGTCCAAAGAACAGTGTATTTGATAAGAAGGAAAGGTTATAAAAATGAGAACGAGCAAAACAGTGAGTCATAATTTGTTCTGAGCTTCTCACAATGGACTAGATAAGGGTCTGTGAAAATATTTAAGTGATCTGAGACATTTAGATACTATGTTATGAGTATCTAGTTTTTTAAGTAATGGAAATGACACATTTTCTTACTACTATATTTTCTTAAAAAGAACAATATATTAAAAGTTAATTCATGTCAAAATATATAGAAATATGTTAATTTTACCATGACTGGGTGAGAAAACATCATCCACAGAATTTAGACACAATACTGGAATTCCTACTGACGTCAGTCTACGACTCGGACTGGCATCGGTGTAATAATCATCAATTGTTCGGTATCCAAACATGACTGAAGTGAATCGCTTATCAAACTCTCTGATGGATTTAGCCTGAAACACAAAAACAAATCATATCTAGTCTTGCCCCAAAAGAAGAAATAAAAGTATTACATAAAGTTTCTCTCCTACCTTCATGACATGATCCATATCAACTTGTTTTACAAACATATGTCGATGCCTGGAACAAAAGAATTTCAGAAGTAAAAATCAAGGTCATTCCAACTCCATTATACTAAAAAGACTTAAAAACAAACTACTAAACAGCCTAGCACAGGGCACAAAGTTGGCACTCAATAAATATTTGCTTAATCAGGTATGGCAAGATTAGTATAATAATGTTTGTGCTGAAGATATTTTCTTCAAGTACATTTTTTTTTTTTTCTTTTTTGAGACAGGGTCTTTCTTTGTCACCCAGGCTGGAGTGTAGTGGCATGATCACGGTTCACTGCACCTTCCATCTGCTGGGCTTTAGTGATTCCCCCACTGCAGCCCCAAAGTAGCTGGGACTACAGGTGTGTGCCACCACGCCCCACCAATTTTGTGTTTTGGTTTTTTTTTTTTTTTTGTATTTTTTGTAGAGATGGGGTTTCGCCATATTACCCAGGCTGGTCTCGAACTCCTGGACTCAAGGGATCCACCCTCCTCGGCCTCCCAAAGTGCTGGGATTATAGGCATGAGCCACCTTGCCTGGCCTGGTAAAATCTAATCCAGTGTTGGATGTCAACTTCCAGGATAACTATGGTTTTCAGTAAGTCATGTGCAAATCAACAGTACTTTTCAAGTTTATATTTATTAATTCACTTAAAAGTATGTGGTAACAGCTCATAAAAAAAAAAAAGATTATGTACATTGCATGCCTGTATCAAAATATCTCATGTACCCCATAAATATATACACCTATTATGTACTCGCAGAAATTAAAAATTTTAAAAAATTAAACAAAGAAATAAGCAAACAGAAACATCTCTGCTGGACGGGGGGCTCAGGTCTGCAGTCCTAGCACTTTGGGAGGCTGCGGTGGATGGATTGCCTGAGTTCAGGAGTTCGAGACCAGCCTTGGCAACATGGCAAAACCCCGTCTCTACAAAACATAAAATAATGAGCCAGGTGTGGTGGTATGGGCCTGTAGTCCCAGCTACTTGAGAGGCTGAGATGGGAGGCTCACTTGAGCCTAGGAGGTTCAGGCTGCAGTGAGCCATGATCACATCACTGCACTCCAGCGTGGGCGATAGAGAGAGACCCTTTCTTAAAAAAAAAAAGAAAGAAAGAAAGAAAGAAAAAAGAAAATGCACAAACAATTCCAGAGAAAACTGATGCAAAGACAGTATTTTGGTAGTATAAGAACTGTGAGGGCTGAGATTATCCAAGTGAACTGCATTCTCCTGTCTCTAAAACATACTATGCTCATAAGCTCACCCTTAAGGAGCCGTATTATTCAGCAATGAAAGTACTTAATACATTACTTACTTATTTTTTTTTTTTTTTTTGAGACGGAGTCTCGCTCTGTCGCCCGGGCTGGAGTACAGTGGCTGGATCTCAGCTCACTGCAAGCTCCGCCTCCCAGGTTTACGCCATTCTCCTGCCTCAGCCTCCCGAGTAGCTGGGACTACAGGCGCCAGCCACCTCGCCCGGCTAGCTTTTTGTATTTTTTAGTAGAGACGGGGTTTCACCGTGTTAGCCAGGATGGTCTCGAACTCCTGACCTCGTGATCCGCCCGTCTCGGCCTCCCAAAGTGCTGGGATTACAGGCTTGAGCCACCGTGCCCGGCCAATACATTACTTATTATCCAGGAAAGACTTAGGTATTATTAAGATTAGCAACAAGTAGAAATCCAGGGAAACAGCCCATCACACACTTAACACATTCCATACTAACATTTTTAGTCTTTTAGAATAATTTAGAATGGTGATTAGAATAGTAACCTTCAATAGTGTGCCTTCACTAAAAATGGGGCACATACTTTAGGGGTTGTACAAGACAATCCACTGGGGTTCAGAAAGAAAACATTACAACTTTTAGCTATATTTTTAACTTATGCTTAAATTTTAACTTATACTTACATTTTTTATTTATATGCATTTACAACAAAGATAATATTTTGGTACAGTAGTAAATTTATTCAGTGTGTAAATACATATACATATATTGGTAGTATTATGCTTTAAACTTTTTTATTGTTGGGGCATGTAATCAAAACATTTGGAGACAACAGGATTTTTTTTTTTTTTTTTTTTTTTGAGACAGAGTCTTGCTCTGTCACCCAGGTTGGAGTGCAGTGGTATGATCTCGGCTCACTGCAACCTCCGCCTCCTGGGTTCAAGCGATTCTCCTGCCTCAGCCTCCTGAACAGCTGGGACTACAGGTGTGCACCACCATGCCCAGCTAATTTTTTTGTATTTTTAGTAGAGATGGGGTTTCACCATGTTGGCCAGGATGGTCTTGATCTCCTGACCTTGTGATCCCTCCGCCTCGGCCTCGGCCTCCCAAAGTGCTGGGATTACAGGTGTGAGCCACCAGGCCCAGCCCTGGAGACAACAGATTTTTTTTTTTTGAGATGGAGTTTCGCTCTTGTTGCCCAGGCTGGAGTGCAATAGCGCAATCTTGGCTCACTGCAACCTCCGCCTCCCAGGTTCAAGTGATTCTCCTGCCTCAGCCTTCCTAGTAGTTGGGATTACAGGCATGTGCCACCACGCCCAGCTAATTTTGTATTTTTAGTAGAGACGGGGTTTCTCCACGTTGGTCAGGCTGGTCTCCAACTCCCGACCTCAGGTGATCCGCCCACCTCGGGCTCCCAAAGTGCCGGGATTACAGGCATGAGCCACCGCGCCTGGCGAGATAACAGATTTTAAAGATGACTCACTTATTAACTGAAGACTGAAGGCAGGTTGTCAAATAGTAATTAAAAAGCAGCCAGTTCAGTGGTTTCTCCAATGACTCTGAGCAAGCGAAGGTGTTCCAACCAACAGAAAAAGTTGCAGCTGCCATCAAAGGAGTTTTAGACCCAATTTTGCCCAGGTAATTTAGCAGCAGCATTCTTAAAATGGGGAGAAACAGGAAACTCAGTGATTATTTTGTTATATCACACAGGACATCCATTGCTAACTACAGACTTTATGTTAACTATGGAGAAGAAAATATAAACTAGTGTTTAAGTCCTCTATCATGGAAAAGCATGCAAACATCTTCATTCTTTCCTTATATTCATATATTTATTTGTCTTGCAGTCAACTATGTGGTCAATGGGACAAATCATAGTAATTCCTTATATATGGATCCTATGAAGTTAAACATAAGAGAAATCCACCCTAAGAGAGGTTTTCAAATGTGACTGCATGCTGGAATCACCCAGAGTATTTTTTGTGTGTGTGCTTTTCTGAGACAGAGTCTCACTCTGTCACCCAGCCTGGAGTGCAGTGGTGTGATCTCGGTCCTCTGCAACATCCACCTCCTGGGTTCAAACGATTCTCCTGCCTCAGCCTCCCAAGTAGCTGGGATTACAGGCATGCATCACCACGCCTTGGTAATTTTTTGTATTTTTAGTAGAGACAGGGTTTCATCGTGTCGACCAGGCTAGTTTTGAACTCCTGACCTCAAGTGATCTGCACACCTCAGCCTCCCAAAGTGCTAAGATTACAGCCTTTGCACCTGGCCTTGTTTTTCTTTCTTTCTTTCTCTCTCTCTCTTTTTTTTTTTTTTTTTGAGATAGGCTCTGTAGCCCAGGCTGGAGTGCAGTGACACAATCACACTTAGGGCAGCCTTGATCTCCTAGGCTAAGTGATCCTCTCACCTTACCCTCCCCAGTATCTGGGACTATATGAGTCTGCCATCATGCCCAGCTAATGAAAGAAAAAAAGAATTAAAAAAAAAAAAAATAGAGATGAGGTCTCACTATCTTGCTCAGGCTGGTCTCTAGCTCCTGGGGAGTTTGTAAATGACTACTGATGTCTGGGTCTCACCCTGAGAGATTGTGAGTTAGCTGGTCTGGATCGCTACCTTACCTTGTGGCAAGTTTCTAAATCGCTCTCTAGCCCAGACTTTCTGATCTGTGGCAGAACAGTTGACCCCCAAAGTAACTTGTTTTCTCTTTCTATTCCTGTTATTTGTCTTTATTTCCTAAGACATATTTTCTTCTTTTCTTTTTGTTCTATTAATTTTCTTGATTCTATGCTAATTCTGTTTTGGTAAGAGAGATCATAATCATGTCTAATCTACATACACAATGTTGAAAATCTAAAGTTTAACGCTGCCAAGTAATGGGATGATATCCTAATTGTTTCTCATTATATTTTTTTGTACTTGATTTCTTCAATTGTCCAGGTTTTGAAATAGGAGAAATGGGTTACAATTCTCCCTCATTCTTTTTTCCAGTCCAAATGACTTGCAGGGGTGAATGTGATGAGGTTTTAGATGGAAAGTGGACATTTAGCTTTTGAAAATGATCCTTCACAACAACTGAACTAAATGTACACAGTATTGTGGTTCACCAAACCATATATAGGACAGTGCTTACTCTTCTGCAAAGGGTTCATTGTAGAGTCCTAGTTTTGGTGGCCTTACTCTTTGATGGGAGGTCAGGTATTGTTGGGAGGCTGGTAAAATGTACAGATTGGAAGGGCTTGAAGGGAAACTCAGGACTAGGAAGATTCAGAAGTAGATATGACCAAGCAGGTGGGATACATCTTGGTTATTACTCAGAAACAAAATGATGCCAAGATGTTATCCCCAAAAAGACCGTTTTACTTCTATACGAAAAGGACCCTATTTCTCACCAAAAGAAAAAAACAAGCTAGAGAGAGAGAGAGAGAGAGAGAGAGAGAGAGAGAGAGAGAGACAGAGAAATAACCCCTGGATTAAGAGACTTAAAAGGCATACCAATCTCAATGTATAGACTTTTTCTGGCTCCTAACTAAACTAAAACCAAACAAGCCAACAGACTATTTGGGATATGTGAACACTTACTCAATACTGGATGATAGTTTCAAATTAGTGTTAATTTTGTTCAGGTGTAATAATAGTAATATGGTTTTGTTGTTGTTGTTGCTTGTTTTTTAAGATAAACTCCAGCCGGGTGCAGTGGCTCACGCCTATAATCCCAGCACTTTGGGAGGCTGAGGCAGGCAGATCACGAGGTCAGGAGTTTGAGACCAGCCTGGCCAACATAGTGAAACCCCCTCTCTACTAAAAATACAAATATTAGCTGGGCATGGTGGTGGGCACCTGTAATCCCAGCAACTCGTGAGGCTGAAGCAGGAGAATCACTTGAATCCAGGAGGCAGAGGTAGCAGTGAGCTAAGATCGCACCACTGCACTCCAGCCCAGGTGACAGTGGGAGACTCCATCTCAACAACAACAAAGGTAAACTCCACTTTTTTTTTTTGAGATGGAGTTTTGCCCTCGTTGCCCAGGCTGGAGTGCAATAGCACAATGTCGGCTCACCGCAACCTCTGCCTCCCAGGTTCAAGAGATTCTCCTGCTTCAGCCTCCCGAGTAGCTGGGATTACAGGCAAGCACCACCATGCCAGGCTAATTTTGTATTTTTAGTAGAGACAGGGTTTCTCCACATTGGTCAGGCTGGTCTCGAACTCCCAAACTCAGGTGATCCACCTGCCTTGGCCTCCCAAAGTGCTGGGATTATAGGTGTGAGCCACTGCGCCCGGCCTTTTTTTGTGTGTGTTTTTGTGTGTGTGAGACAGAGTCTTGCTCTGTCGCCCAGGCTGGAGTGCAGTGGTGTGATCTCAGCCCTCTGCAACCTCCACCTCCTGGGTTCAAGTGATTCTCCTGCCTCAGTCTCCCGAGTAGCTGGGATTACAGGCATGCATCACCACGCCCTGGTAATTTTTTGTATTTTTAGTAGAGACAGGGTTTCATCGTGTTGACCAGGCTGGTTTTGAACTCCTGACCTCAGGTGGTCTGCCTGCCTCAGCCTCTCAAAGAGTTGGGACTACAGGTGTAAGACACTATGCCTGGCCCACCTTTTAGAGATACCAACTATTTTTAAGTGATGTCTGAGATTTGGTTCACAACAATCAGAGTTGAGAGGGAAAGGAGGGGGTGACACTGATGAAACGAGATGATCCATGAGTTGCTGGCATTTGGCCCCAGGGGCATCACAGACTCTATCACAGGGAGTACCCTAGTCCATGGGGCGCTGGGCATAAGGATCATCCATGGACTGTTTTTGTGTGTTGCATCTCCATAAGAAAAAATGTGTCAACATATAAAACACATCCCCAAGTGGTAAGCCCACTTGTGATCGTGTCACAGTGCTAGGCAACTAGAAGGGATGCTTCCGTCGAACAATTCACGAGACATTAATATTCAACCAGCTGTAAAGGCCAATGGTCAAGTTCTGCCTTCAGGCACTGAGGCTTCAATGTGGCATGAATAGACATTTCCCACGAGCGTCTGAATAGAGAATCTGGACCTGTTTATGTAAGTTCTGGCCTTTAAAAAAGCCAAGCATTTATATGATTAAGGGAAAAGTTCAGCTCTCACCCTGTCCTTTAAGGTTCACATTATGGGGGAAAGGAAAGAGAAGCTAAAGTCTGTCCACTAAGCACAATTCAGAGATTCTGCTTGGGTTTTCTCCATTGATTTGAGAGTTCTTCCTTTAGTAGGTCAAGTCAGACCTTCCATGCTAATGTAAGAAATGTATTCTTTTCTTGTTAGTTTTAAGTTTATCAGAATCTAAAAAGCCGTGGTTAAAGGCCTGTTTTTTAGAGTCTGTCATTTATAAATGCTGTTCATTTTCTTTTAAAAAAATTAATTTTTTTTCTTTTTCACAGCCACTGGCTGTAGAAAAATGCTGTTCATTTTCAAGTGAATAAACTCCTACGATGTTCTAAAAACTGAAATGACAGATAAACCAATTATAAAATTATGAAAAAAACATCATTTTCTATCTTAAGTATTTGCTGATTTAAAAAACTAGTTTTGGACAATGGCTTCGGGAATCGAAAAGCATAGTAAAATTTCAGACAATAAAAATTTTGGATTTCCTTAAGCTCACCATCAGTAGAACCACAAAAAACCCCAAAAACAATTAGTAGAAATAAGGCTAAATAGAAAAGTTCCAAATAAGCCCCAAAGTAATGGCAAGCAGCACAAATCACAATATCTGTATGCTTAAAATAGCAGCTGGAGTAGGGGGTTAACAAAACTTCAGTTTCTAGGAGCGCACTCCACAGTAGGTTCATTTGCCCAGCAACAAAACAAAACAAAACAAAATACCACCTGGGGAAAAATAATTTGAAGGCCACTGCAGCTGGAGAGAGCAATAAGTGATTATTTCTGTAACTGGAGTGATGAAAGTCATGCTACAAGTTCAGCTTCAGAACGCAGCTCCAGGGATGGCTGGGAGCGCGTCAGGAATCAGAAGGTCAACATGGCAGCCGCTGAGTGATGCAATCAACTTCATGGGCTTCAGACAAGCCTTCAGGCTCACAAAATCCGCAGTCACAGAGACCCGTCGTTAAGAAAAATATTAAAATTCACCCGAATTAATTCTTTCCTTTCTTCGTTCATTCAACCGCATTTAATAAATAAAATACGATAAACATCATCAGACATGTATTTAAAAAGTGTCCATAGAGCTAGCTTATAGCCCTCTCAAAGAGACAGCCAATAAAATAGCTTCCCTCTCAGAGATTATTTTAGAAAGGAAAACCTTACCCTCCCATTGAAACCCCTGCTGCCAGGAAAGGAGCAGAAGGGTACAGGCTGTGTACATGGTGAATAACTGTCTCCAAGTCTTCGGTGTTAGCACAACAGTAAGTCCTTGGCGTCTGGAAGTAGTGACAAGCAAAGCACAAAAATTAGAATGTGAGGTTAATGATTTGTAAAATGCAGAAATGTAAACAGGAGCAAGAAGTCATACATATGAGAAAATAACCTTTGCACCTACTGTAGTATTAATAATTTATCATTTTCCTGTCTTGCAGTGCACATATATGCCATTTAAAGTCAGCACAGTTAGAGTTGGCACTAACAAAAAGACCATGAACATGCAAGGAAGGCTTGATGCAGATGGGGCAAGACCAATACAAATACCTTAAATTTTAGTACCATACGCAAATGTGTCTCCAACTTAACTAGAGCAGTTTAGGAAAAAAAAAAAAACAGAGAATTATGCTTCTATTAAACAAAGAACAACCTGTAACCCCAAAGCCAAAAATAACTTTTTTTTTTTTTTTTTTGGTAGGACAGGGTCTTGCACTGTCACTCAGGCTAGATTGCAGTACCATGATCACAGCTCATTGCAGGCTTGGCCTCCCAGGCTCAAGCAATCCTCTGACCTCAAACTCCCAAGTAGCTGGAACCACAGGTACAGGCCACCACAAACAGAGAATTTTTTAACAATGTTTTGTAGAGACAGGGGGTCTTGCTATGTTGTCCAGGCTAGTCTTGAACTCCTGGGTTCCAGCGATTCACCTGCTTTGGCCTCCCAAAGTGTTCAGATTATAGGCATGAGCCTGTGCCTGGCCCAAAGTAACTTTAAAAATATTTTTTTTTTGAGATGGAGTTTCACTCTGTTGCCCAGGCTGGAGTGCAGTGGTGTGATCTTGGCTCACTGTAACCTCTGCCTCCTAGGTTCAAGTAATTCTCCTGCCTCAGTCCCCTGAGTAGCTGGGGTTACAAACACCCACCACCATGCCCGGCTAATTTCTGCATTTTTAGTAGAGATGGGATTTCACCATGTGGACCAGGCTGATCTTGAACCCCTGACCTCAAGTGATCTGCCCACCTCAGCATCCCAAAGTGCTGGGATTACAGGTGTGAGCCACTATGCCCGGCCTATTGTTTTTGTATTTTTCGTAGAGACAGGGTTTCACCATGTTGGCCAGGCTGGTCTGGAACTCCTGACCTCAAATGATCTGCCCACCCCGGCCTCCCACAGTGCTGAGATTATAGGCGTGAGCCACTGTGCCCGGCCAAATATTTTCTTTTCTAATAGTACGTATATACAGATAGCCTCAGCTGTACTACTGCAGTAGGCACTTAAAATGTTAAAATATGTAAAGTTGATCATGCTTCAATATATAATGCATTTAAACAAATGGTTTTCATGTGAACGTCATCAATAAGGGCTCTGTAGCAGAAGAGCAGAAAAGCATCACGGATACTTTACTTGAGATCTGGGAGGAGGGGGCAATCCTCTCTGTAGAATATATGTGAGTGCGTGTGTGTCAGAATTAAGTATATGTGGGGCCGGGCACGGTGGCTCAAGCCTGTAATCCCAGCACTTCGGGAGGCTGAGACGGGTGGATCACGAGGTCAGGAGATCGAGACCATCCTGGTTAACATGGTGAAACCCCATCTCTACTAAAAAATACAAAAAACTAGCCGGGTGAGGTGGCAGGCGCCTGTAGTCCCAGCTACTCGGGAGGCTGAGGCAGGAGAATGGCGTAAACCCGGGAGGCGGAGCTTGCAGTGAGCTGAGATCCAGCCACTGCACTCCAGCCTGGGTGACAGAGCGAGACTCCGTCTCAAAAAAAAAAAAAAAAAAAAAGAAGAAGAATTAAGTATTTGTGAGAAAAAATAACCAGAAATTTAATAACAAGGAGGGGAATCTGGTAACATTACTTTAAGAAAACATGGAAACTAGTTATCTACACCACCCAATTTCATGACATCAATAAACCATGATCATACTAGGAAGGTTTTGTATTACCCAGTGTTCAATCACTATTGAGTAGCCTGAGAAAATTATAATTTTTAACAATTGCCTCAGTTAAACTCATCCCTAAAACACAGCCTATTCCCTACTGGCATCTTTTTGATATCTGCAAATATGTGACTCTCCAAAACAAAAACGTTAACCTGACAATATTTTCCATGGCTAACATTTATAGAAACATTAAATGTGTGTCCACAAAATCCTGAGGAAGACTCCAGTGTTTCTATTTTATAAATGAGGAAACTGAACTGAGAGGTTAAATAACTCCTGTAACATCTTAACAGCTAATAAGTGACTATGCTCAGATACTTAAAAAAAAAAAAACTTTGTGACTGAATGCACTTCAGTCACAAAGGGGAGCACAAATTCAACGTAAAATCTAAATAGAAAATATTTTATCCTAGGCTCATTCATAGTGACTTCAGAATTTGTCATGAGAACCTGGGTGATGAAATCATCCTTACTCAGCATTTTGATTGAGTCTATTCACACTGCACAGCTTTAAAATTTCTGAATTATTTATGAATAGTCCCCAACATATATTGCTATTATACAGGCTTTAACTATATGTGTATATGTAAGATGCATACATATAGACACATACAGAGTTAGGGCATAAGAAAAAGCCCTAAGGAAAACTGCTAGGATCACAGAATCTTTGTGTCAAAAGGACCATAGATGTCACTTGGTTCCTTATTCGTACACAAGGAAATTAAGGCCCGGCAAGGTTGAGTAATTTGCCAAAGGTCACAGATTAGCAGAGGCTGCATTATATGTTTGTAGTAAGAACCTAATTCTTGTAAAGCACCAGGGTTCCATAAGGTATAGAGTGAATAAATCAATATCTGGTACCCTCAGATACAGGGACTGATTTTTCCCTAAATGTTTTTCTCCAAATAGATTGCATTAAGATCAATACTGATAATATTGCCAATGAAGGAGTGTGGATTTCTGGCACTGCCTTCATTCTAGATAAAGCACTATACAATCTGATGTATTATTTTCTTTTATAATAGTATAGCCATATAGCCCCAGCTGTGCTACACTGCAATAGACACTTAAAATGTTAAAGTATGTAAAGCTAGGCAGGTGTAGTGGCATATGCCTGTAGTCCCAGCTACTTGGGAAGCTGAGGTGGGCTGATCACTTGAGCCCAGCAGTTTGAGAGCACCCTGGGCAACACAGCAAGACCCCCGTCTCTTAAAAAACAAAAAACAAAAACAGAATTAGCCAGGTGTGGTAGAGGATCACCTGAGACTGGGAGATAGAGGCTGCTGTGAGCTGTGATCATGACACTGCACTCCAGCCTTAGTGACAGATTGAGACTGTCTCAAAATGAATAAATAAACTATATAAAGCTCTTTATGCCTCAATACATAATGATCCAATGGTATAGATCGACAGTTTCCAGAACTCTGAAACTCAGCAAATCTGGAACCTTTCCATCATAGTCAGCCTCCTGCTAGCTCCTCCCCTGGCTTCCCCGGTGGCTCTGCTAGCTTTCCATTTCCTACCTAGTCACTGTCACTTTTCCCCCAACCCCAAATGCAGGTAGGTATTCATTCCCAAAAGTTTTGTTTTAGGCTTGTATCTGCTTATTTTCTGGTCAATACCCAGTTCTTGAAGCTCTCATCTACTCCCATATCTTCATCAACCACCTCTCCCCAGTGACTGAACCTAAACCTCCACTGTCACTTTCATCCTCAGCTCCAGATCCAAATTTCCAACTTCCAGCAGGCAGCTGCCCTATAATGTTCTACCAGTACTTCAGACTCAAAATGCACAAAGATTAACCCATTTTCCTCTTCATGAAAACTCCCAACGCTTCTCCTAACTTCCCATTTCCCTATAAATGGCATTTACATTTTCCTAGTTAAAATGGTGGGCGACATGGCCTTCTCCGTCTCCCTTAACCGCATAGCTGATAAACTGCCCAATCCTGTAGCTTCTTCCTTTTCAGTGAAAGGACACTCCTCTCCACTCCAGTACAGGGCTGGTAAGCTGGATTCTCTCCAAAGGACCCTGAAGCAAGGATGTGAGTGCCAGCAGTTCATTTGGAAGGGGACACCAGGAAGCACCCGCAGGAGAGTGGCAGAGTGAGTCAGGAAAGGCAGGAAGTCAGTAAGAAAAATATACCAGGCAGTTTATGGCTGTGGGCAACTGGGACTCAAGCTCCCTGGGATAGTCTGGGAGACTGTCGAACAAGGCTTACAATGATCCCCACCAGTGGCAAGTGAGCTACTTATCCACCAATTCCCTTTCAGCCACTGGTTGAAGGCTCTCCTGGAGGATGTTACCTCCCCGGTACTTCTGGTCTGCCTAAGCGCAGTTCCAGCAGCTCCAGTGGCTAGAGAAGGTCCCCAGTCACAGAGATGCAGGAAGCCCTCAAAAAGGCATACATGGGAATGGTAAGTGCCAAGGGGTAAGGATGTAGCACCAGCTGTCTTTGCTACAAGGCCTTTTTGCCTCTCACCTGGACTGCCACAAAACTTAACCAGTTAACTCCCAATTTTTCCTGATAATCATTCACAATCCTACATTCAATGCACTATCAGATTAATCTTCCTAATGAACACTTCCAGCTGTAATCATGACAGTCTTTCTGCTTAAAATTTCTCATTAGCTTTCCACTGCCTACTGAATTAAGCCTCTGCCAAGCATTCAAGACTTTCCACAATATGATGCCGAGCAACCCTACCAGCTCTGTGTTTTATTATTTCTCCAGTGTACAGACACAGACCAATGGGATACTGTTCTCTTGCCTGCTAGGCCCCTTAATATCCTTGCCACCTGTGTGACCTTCACCTGCCTGGTGTCCTTCGCTGTCAACCTTGCCTGTTGAAATTGTGCATGGAATAAATGCCACAACAAGGCTGTGCATGGTGACTCATACCTGTAATCCCAGCACTTTGGGAGGCTGAGGAGAGCAGATCACTTGAGGTCAAGAGTTCAAGACCAGCTTGGCCAACATGGTGAAACCCCCCATCTACCAAAAAATACAAAAGTTAGCCAGGCATGGTGGCACATGCCTGTAATCCCAACTACTTGGTCTTGATCTCCTGACCTTGTGATTCGCCCGTCTCGGCCTCCCAAAGTGCTGGGATTACAGGCTTGAGCCACGGCGCCCGGCCCAGTCCCAACTACTTGGGAGGTTGAGGTGGGAGGATAGATTGAACCTGGGAAGCAGAGGTTGCAGTGAGCCAAGATCATGCCACTGCACTCCAGCCTGGGTGACAGAGTGAGACCCTGTCTCAAAAAAATAAATAAATGTCACAACAGGTGAGACTTGGCCCCTGTCTTTTAGGACCTCACAGCTGTTCTCAATCCTGCTCCTAATTGCCCTGTCCAGCCTGCTCCATGCCCTGTCCCACGTGGGTCTCTATCACTGTCTTTTCGCCTCTAGCTCTGTTAATAAACCCTTGTCAAACTGAACTGACACACAGGACTAAAAGGGAGGAGACCAATTAATTAATAAGTTCTGATATGCACAACTATGCAGTTCTACCACACAGCCTCTTGCTACTTGATGGGTTCCAATAGGAAACATCATCTGTCTTCTTTCTTCACAGGATCTGAAGTTAGAAATAAGCAGAGCCTACAGAACTTGGGACCCATTAAAGATTCACCCAGAACACACAGCAAAGACAGTTAAGGGGCAGTAAATTGAATCGGCAGGCTCTGCAGAAACCGTCTTCAGGCCTGAAGATACAACTGGAAGCTTTTTAGACAAAAGACTCTGGTTAAATTCTGTTACTCAGGCTACTAATGCAACTGGCAGCTATCCTTCCGGGAGATGAAATCACATCTAATCAGAAGAGGGATGAAGGAAGAGGTGGGAGGATTCGGCTGGGTGGGGAAACTCCTTCTGGGTGGGATGAGGATGGGAAAAATGTGAAAAATCCAAAAGATATATGACTTCCAGTAGATATTTGGACATAAACATTCAGTAAGTTAGAATAATTTGATAATAATTACAAACCAAGGTTGTTTAAATTATCCAACTGTGACTATGATCAGAGAGCAATGACAGTAATTTATTTATTTTCATTATTTTTTTATAGAAATGCAGTCTCATTATGTTGCTCAGGCTGGTCTCAAACTCCTGGGCTCAAGCAATCCTCCTGCCTCAGCCTCCCAAAGTTCTGGGACTACAGGCGTGAGCCACCATGCCTGGCCAACAACAGTAATTTAATGGCTGAAAGAGGTTAGTTTTAAAAAATGCACTTAAGAGAATGAAATATAATTACTACTATTCATATATAAAAGAAAAACAATAAAGTATATATTTTATATTTACCTATGGACTACATCTAATTTATCCTTCTTAATCAACTAAGGCTTCTTAAAAGCTGACAAACTGATTTCTCCTAACCTGAAAGACAATTTTTTTGTACCAGATTTAGAAATTCTGTTTTAGAATTAATTCTCTTCATTAAAAAAACAATTTTTGACCTAGACTCAAATTTTAAAATTCCCTCTGTTAATCAGGTAGCTAGACTCTCCCTAGCTATTCTTGGAGGAGATTAATTTGCTAATCTGTCGTGGAAGCCATAACTCAGAATCCTTCTCTCTCAGGGCTGGGGTTACCGCACTTCCAATGCTGAACTAAGCTATCTACAATTTTAGTTTTCTGTCCAGCAAAGTGAAAACTGAAAAAGACACAGGAATGCCTCGTAAAAAAATCATTGACGTTTCATATTTACTTAACTGTAATGTTTGATGATCATCAGGATCTTAGAACTTTTCATTGCGTATTCCACTCTCAAGTACTTAATGATCTGTACTCAAATATTTGATAAGATGCATTTAAATGAACTCTGTGATTCCTGTGTGGTTGTGGGCCTCCCCAAAAGGAACAATCCTTTTAAAATAGGACTAATTACACTCTATAATCGATCTCTACCGTGTAATGTGTTTTTCATTTCACCCAACCCCTGTCCAGTACCTAGTAAACTGCCTAAGTTGTCCCGAGGAAAACTGATTTTATTTTTGGAATATGAGTTAATTAATTAAGGAGTCAGAGAAAAGAAAAATTATTGGCACATAAGTAAAATCAGCAGTTTAATGAACAATCATTTCACCCAGTCATTGATAGACATATTAAATGACCAACTGTCTAAATTTGCCTGGGAGTTTGCTAATTTTTAAAAACAACTAACCAAAAAACAAAGGGCCCCAGGAAATATCCTGGCCAGCCTGGAGGCTGGCCTCTGTGCCACATTCCTGCCAACGCTCCAGATGGCTGCCGTACATGCTCGTGATGTCATGTTGTACAAGCTACACCAATACATGAGCAGTTTTGTTAGTGGCTTAGAGCAGGTCAGCCAGGAGTTATTTTCAGTCCAGGCTCCTAAGAGGCAAATCTCGTGACTCACCTGGGTCATGGAGGCTATCACATGCAGGACTACTCATCACCTCCCATGGATTTTCAGCCCTGTTTGTACATTAGATTCTCCAAGGAGTGTTTAAAATAAATTACAGATACTTGGACTCCACCCCAGACCAAATGAATCAGAATCTCTGGGGAATGGGGTTCAGGGATCAGTATTTTTTGAGATGGAGTTTCGCTCTTGTTGCCCAAGCTGGAGTGCAATGGCACGATCTCAGCTCACCGCAACCTCCGCCTCACAGGTTCAAGCAATTCTCCTGCCTCAGCCTCCCAGTAGCTGGGATTACAGGCATGAGCCACCACGTCTGGGTGATTTTGTATTTTTAGTAGAGATGGGGTTTCTCCATGTTGGTCAGTCTGGTCTGGAACTTCCGACCTCAGGTGATTCGCCCACCTCGGCCTCCTAAAGTGCTGAGATCACAGGTGTGAGCCACCATGCCCGGCTGTTTTTTGCTTTTTTTTTTGTGACACAGAGTCTTGCTCTGTCGCCCAGGCTGGAGTGCATTGGCACAGTCTCAGCTCACTGCAACCTCCGCCTCCTGGGTTCAAGTGATTCTCCTGCTTCAGCCTCCTGAATAGCTGGGATTAGAGCACCCGCCACCATGCCTGGTACTTTTAGTAGAGAAGGGGTTTCACCATGTTGGCCAAGCTGGTCTCAAACTCCTGGCCTCATGCAATCACTCGCCTTGGCCTCTCAAGTGCTGGGATTATAGGTGTGAGCCCCCACACCTGACCAGGGAGCAGTAGTTTTCAGTGCTTCCCAGGGGACTCTAATGGGCGGCCAGAGTTGAGAACCTCTGCACCAAGAGAGTAAGTAGGGTGAGAGCTAAGCCAAGAGGAGGATGCTGCAGTGGTAAAAATGATAAAACCTATCTGGAGTGACTTGGGAGAAGGGAACTCTAGTTCTACGTGGGTCTGAACCTCTTGGATTCCTTGAAGTGTATGGGGAAGTACTTCCAAACATCTCTTATCTTACAGGATCATCTGACACATATTAAGCATGACAGCTAGCTATTAAATTATTATTTCTAAAACTCTTCCATTATTCAACAAAACATTCTTTCTCTTTTATTTTGAACTTTTTTTTTCTTTTTTCTTTTTCTTTTTTTTTTTTTTTGAGCTAGGTTCTTGCTCTGTTGCCCAGGTTGCAGTGCAGTGGCATGATCATGGCTCACTGCAGCCTTGACCTCCTGGGCTCAAGCGATCCTCCTGCCTCAACCTCCTGAGTAGCTGGGACTACAGGCACATGCCACCATGCCCATACCCAGCTAATTTTTAAATTTTTTGTAGAGATAAGGTCTCATTATGTTGCCCAGGCTGGTCTCCAACTCCTGGGCTCAAGTGGTCTTCCTGGCTTGACCTCCTAAAGTGCTGGGATTACAGATGTGAGCCACCATGCCTGGCCACAATCTTCTACATTTAAAATTTTTGTTATTATTGGACTGGACCCATCAATTTTGGGAGAAAATTCTCAAGGATTAAATGTGTTCACACCTACACCTGGCTGAGACCAGCCTTCCTGGGTTGTTATATAGATGAAGGTAAGGGGAGCAAGGGCAGGTTATTTTGAAGCACTTAGGAAAGGGCTGACTTGGGTGGAACAATGTCCAGCAGAGAGGCACTGCACGTGAGAAAGGCACTGCCTAAAAGTAGAAGTTTGAAACTGAATTGTGCCCTGGCCGGCCCTGACCTCTATAACCCTCCTTCCTCAGGCTATCAGGTAGGTCCCTTAATCCTTTCTAAATGCCTTTTTCAGAAAATGTCCCATGGTGTGGGGGGGGGGGGGGGCGGGGGGGAGGGGGTGGGGGAAGAGCTCTAAGTCCCTCCTACACTACTAGCTTCCTTGGAAAAGCTAAGGAGGAAAAGCTAATAGAAAACAAGAACAGATTTCTCTAGACCTGAGTCTTTAACCCCAAAGAATCTGAGGTTAGGGGGACGATCCTCTCTCTGAAAACCCTCCTTCCGTCTATTCCCAGATTTTCAGGCTGACTTGACTGGAAGCCAGTATTGAAAGGTCAAGACGCAGGCCGGGCGCAGTGGCTCAAGACTGTAATCCCAGCACTTTGGGAGGCCGAGACGGGCGGATCACGAGGTCAGGAGATCGAGACCATCCTGGCTAACACGGTGAAACCCCGTCTCTACTAAAAAAAAAAAAAAAATACAAAAAAACTAGCCGGGCGAGGTGGCGGGCGCCTGTAGTCCCAGCTACTCGGGAGGCTGAGGCAGGAGAATGGTGTAAACCCAGGAGGCGCAGCTTGCAGTGAGCTGAGATCCGGCCACTGCACTCCAGCCCGGGCGACAGAGCGAGACTGTGTCTCAAAAAAAAAAAAAAGAAAAAAAAAAAAGAAAGGTCAAGACACTAGGCTGCACAGCCCGAGTTCCTGCCATAAGACCACTAATCAGCTTTATGACTTCTGACTGTCACCCCACTTCTCCAGAGGTATCCTCATCTATGGAATGAGGAGGGGTTTTTTGTTTTTTTTTTTTTTGAGATTGAGTCTCACTCTGCTGACCAGGCTGGAGTGCAGTGGTGTGATCTTGGCTCACTGTAACCTCTGCCTCCTGGGTTCAAATGATTCTCCTGTCTCAGCCTCCCAAGTGACTGGGATTACAGGCATGTACCACCACACCCAGCTAATTTTTGTATTTTTAGTAGAGATGGGGTTTCATCATGTTGGCCAGGCTGGTCTCAAACTCCTGGCCTCAAGTAGTCCACCCGTGTTGGCCTCCCAAAGTGCTGGGATTACAGGCATGAGCCACGGCATCCGGCCTAAGTTGGCTTACATTCTATCTCAGCTCCTCATCTGGTCTGGGACTGGAGTCAGGTACTCTGAGGAACAGAGTTGGTCCACAGGCCACATTTTGGGCAGTGCTGCTTTAAATTATTTTCCAGCTTCTACTTGACCTTCTTGGCCCTCCCTTAACTGCTGAGCCAGCTCTAACTTGAACTAGAAAGCACTTAAAGGAGATTTTTCTTTTTAAAAGCTTTATGAGATGTCATTTGCATACCATAATTCAGGTATAAGTCAATGGTTTTTCACATATTCAGAGTTGTGCCATCAAAATTTAAGAGTATTTTTATCACACCAAAAAGAAACCTTTTTGGTTTCTTTTCGATGATGATACTATTAGCAATCATCCTCCACCTCAAGTCTTAGGTGATCATTAACCTACTTCCTGTGTCTACAGATTGCCTATTTTGAATATTTCATATAAATGGACTGATACAGTATGTGGTCTGTTGAGATGAGCTTCTTCACTTAGCATAATGCTTTCAAAGTGCATCCATGCATTCAAGACTTCATTCCTTTTTTTTTTTTTTTTTGAGACAGAGTTTCGCTCTGATGCTGAGGCTGGAGTGCAGGGGCGCAATCTCAGCTCACTGCAAGCTCCGCCTCCTGAGTTCACACCATTCTCCTGCCTCAGCCTCCCAAGCAGGTGGGACTACAGGCGCCCACTACCACGCCTGGCTAATTTTTTTTTTTTTTTTTTTTGTATTTTTAGTAGAGATGGGGTTTTACCGTGTTAGCCAGGATGGTCTCGATCTCCTGACCTTGTGACCCACCTGCCTTGGCCTCCCCAAGTGCTGGGATTACAGGTGTGAGCCACCGCGCCCGGCCTATTTTTATTTTTTAGAGACAGGGTCTCTATTGCCCAAGCTGGAGTGCAATGGTACAAACACAGCTCACTGAAGCCTCAAACTCCTGGGCTCAAGCAGTTCTCCTGCACCCAGCCCCCCAAGTAGCTGGGATAACAGGCACATGCCACCACACTTGGCTATTTTTTGTTTTTGTAGAGACAAGGTCTCACTATGTTGCCTAGACTGGTCTTGAACTCCTGGACTCAAGTGATCCTCCTGCCTCGGCCTCCCAAAGTGCTGGGATTACAGGTATGAGCCACTGTGCCTGGCCCATGTATAAGTTTTTGTGAGAACATATATTTTTATTTCAGGAATTTCTGAGTCATATGGTAACTCTATTTTAACTTTTGGAGGAACTGCCAGACGAGTTTCCAAAGTGGCTAGGATGCTTTTCTTATTGGGTTAGGGACACAGAAGTCTGCATGATCCTATAACTAAAAATAGGGAACCCAAGATCCTATAACTAAAAATAGCTTTCTGTGTCTACATATTTACTTATTTTGAATATTAGTTATAGGATGTACAACTAAATTTACAGCTTTTAGTTATAGATCCTATAACTAAAAAGAGCTTTCAACAAATTTTGGCTAAGTTATTTGTAAGTTACCATTCCTAAACAAGTTCACAAAGTAATCAACAATATTAGGGAATTTGTGGGTAACCTGGATTCCTATCCTTGAAAACCAATCTGCAGGGCAGAAGAAAAAGTCCCATCTATTCCAAGGCTCCTAGAATCCTACGGGGATATCTGAGGTTTGCTCCACTGAGACTCGGATTGTCTGTCTACTGTAGGAAACAGACCCAAGGAGAAAAGTTAGTACAGGATGCTCATTTCCTAATAAGAAAGGCCTTTGGCTTTCCCCCAATCCTACAATAACTAATTGGAAATGAGGACACAATGGCAGTGGAAAATTTCTACTTCCTTATTCTCCTTTGTAGGAGCCATAGTAATCTCTATAAATTCTAAGTATATCTCTAACATTTCCACTCCTAGGAGAACTGCTTACCCTAAATTTCATTTCACCTTTGCTAGTTCCTGTGAGCTAATTTCTGTTAGAGACAGTTCCTTCCTGTTTGATCTCTGCTGATTCATCTTTTGTTCTTTTTTATGCCTACCCTAAAGTCTCGCTTACTCTGGGTCTGAGCTACATTAAATTCTTTCTGGAACAAGGTGAGGTATAAATAAACATCAGAGTTCCTCTAGTATGACACAGTAATTGTTCTTAGCTTGAAGACAGAAAGAAGCAGGATTATCAAGGGATCTAAATATCAACGCTAACTCTAATAATCAATATTAACATCTCATTTTTTGATCCAACTCAAAAAAGAATAATAAGGATGTAGAATGACCAAAGGTAATTATAATTATATCCTTTTAGAACAAGTACTTTAAAAAAGAATTTCAAGGAAGTAAACTAATTAAATGTATACTTCTTATACCCTAATGATCTAATGAGTTAATACAGTAGCAATTATGCCTTGAGTTATAAAAAACTTTATTTAATTTTAATTAATTAAATTTTTTTGAGAAGGAGTCTCGCTCTGTCGCCCAGGCTGAAGTGCAGTGGCATGATCTGGGCTTACTGCAACCTTCGCCTCCTGGGTTCAAGTGATTTTCCTGCCTCAGCCTTCCAAATAGCTGGGATTACAGGCATGTGCCACCATGCCTGGCTAATTTTTGTATTTTTAGTAGAGACGGAATTTTGCCATGTTGGCCAGACCAGTCTCAAACTCCTGACCTCATGATCCACCCACCTCGGCCTCCCACAGTGCTGGGATTACAGGCGTGAGCCACCATGCCTGGCCTGTTTTTTTTATTATTTTTTTAATTTAATAGAGATAGGGTTTCTCCATGTTGGCCAGGCTGGTCTTAAACTCCTGGGCTCATGTGATCTGCCTGCCTCAGCCTCCCAAAGTGCTGGGATTACAGGCATGAGCCACTGTGCCTGGCCCTAAAAAGTTTTATTTTACAAGATATTTCAAGTTTACTGTTTCTTTCTTTTTGTTTGTTTTTGAGATGGAGTCTTGCTCTGTCGCCCAGGCTGGAGTGCAGTGATGCCATCTTGGCTCACTGCAACCTCCACCTCCTGGGTTCAAATGATTCTCCTGCCTCAGCCTCCTAAGTAGCTGGGACTACAGGTATGTGTCACCACGCCTGGCTAATTTTTTGTATTTTTTTTTTTTTTTGAGATGGAGTCTCGCTGTGTCACCCAGGCCGGAACGCAATGGCTGGATCTCAGCTCACTGCAAGCTCTGCCTCCTGGGTTTACGCCATTCTCCTGCCTCGGCCTCCCAAGTAGCTGGGACTGCAGGTGCCCGCCACCTCGCCCGGCTAGTTTTTTGTATTTTTTAGTAGAGACGGGGTTTCACCGTGTTAGCCAGGATGGTCTCGATCTCCTGACCTCTTGATCCGCCCGTCTCGGCCTCCCAAAGTACTGGGATTACAGGCTTGAGCCACCGCGCCCGGCCAAGTTTTTGTATTTTTAGCAGAGATGGGGTTTTACCATATTGGCCAGGCTGATCTTCAACTCCTGACCTCAAGTGATCTGCCCACCTCAGCCTCCTAAAGTGTTGGGATTACAGGTGTGAGCCACCGTGCTCAGCCTCATGTTTATTATTTCATGTGAACTTGAAACAACCTTGTGAGGTGGCAAGTACACATTATTATATTTCAAAGTACACATTATTATATTTCAAAGTTAAGAAAAGAGAAACAGGTTATTTGACTTGTACTTTACCACTTATAGTTGGTTAGTGGTGACAACAGAAATTGAACTTGGGACTTCTTACTGAGTCCAAGGTCCTTTCTGCTACATAAACCCAAGCTGCCTGCCAGACTGTAACGCTAACAGCTTAGTGTGTTATTAGCTATTCTGAGACACATATTTGCTGGGGGGTACTAGTTAATCAAAATTTAACTGACATACTGTGTAAGACTCCAGAGACCCAGCTACTCTTATCTTACTTAGAACTCAGTGAATTCTTGGAGGTTTTTCAAAAATACAATTAAAGCTTATGGGCTGAAAATTACTGGGTCTATACTATTTCAAAGCAAATTTCTAATTAACTTTAAATGCTAAGGAGAGAATTTTTTAAAGCATCCTTCTCTTTTTCTCTCCTCCTTCCTGTTTGTTGCTTCTTTTCTCTTTTTAAAATATATATATAATATATACACAATATATTTTACATATATAATATATACAATATATTATATATGATATGCTGTATAATATATAATATATACAATATATTTATATATAATATATATACACATATTTTATATATATATCATATATATATACACACACGTATATATTTGAGACAGGGTTTCAATATGTTGCCCAGGCTGATCTTCAACTTCTGGGCTCAAGTGATCCTCCCACCTGGGCCTCCCAAAGTGTTGGGACTGCAGGTATGAACCACCACTCCCAGCCTGTTGTTTCTTAAGCTTCTAACCATCAATCTCCCCTTTTACTCTACACATGCCCTAACTAATCTCAGCTACTCTTGAGCTTCCACCTGCACACTGATAATCTCAGTCTGTCTCTCTCTTGCTTGCCTATTTTCTCCTGAAAGCCAGTCCAGTACATCCACAAACTTACTAAAAATTTCTACCGAGATGATCTAAAAGCACCCTAATCATCTAAAATGGAATCTGTTATCTTTGTTACATCATAATCTCACAAATTCTTCTAAATTTCCTATTTCAAATACCAGCATCTTCCATCAGCCAGCCAAGCTAGAAATATTACCTTTGACTCCCTTGTCTTTACTTCCCACAATACAACTAATACTATTTTCTTCCCCATGAACACTACTCATTTTTGTTATTTCTTCTTTATTCCCCTTCCATCTGCTTTCCAACTCCAAACTCCATGTAGGTCTGTAGTAACTGCTTTCTAACTGGCCTCCCAGCCTCCAGCCTCCAGCCTCCTTCCCCTCCATCTCTTTCTTTCCTACACACCACTGCCATGGTTCTCTTTCTAAAACATGACCATGATCAAATTATGCCCTTGCTTCAAAATATCAATGATTCACTACCAGGTTTCTTAGGATTCTACATGTGATTCTTCAAAATCTGGCCCTACCCTTCTAGAAAAATTCCTGCCACTTCCAGAATAGTAAGAAAGCATGAAGCATAATGGTCAAGAACATAAGCACATAGTTAGATCATCTGGGTCTGAATCCTGGCTCTGCCATTGACTGCGAGGGGTAAGTTCCTAACCTACCAGTGTCTTGTTTTCTTTATCTGTAAAATGCAGGACAGGGCCAGGTGCAGTGACTCACACCTGGAATCTCAGCACTGTGGGAGCATCGCTTGAGCGCAGGAGTTTAAGAGCAGCCTGGGCAACAGAGTGAGATTCCATCTCTATAAACAACAACAAACAAAAAACAAATAAATAAAAAATCAGCCAGGCATGGTGGCACACACCTCTGGTTCCACCTACTTAGGAAGCTGAGATGGAAGGATTACTTGAGCCCAGGAGGTCGAGGCTACAGTGAGCCGTGATTGTGCCACTGCACTCCAGCCTGGGCAACAGGGCAAGACCCTGTCTCCAAAAGGAAATGGGAGATAATGGGGGCTATACTTACCTAAATCATTGGGCTGTTTCTATTTCTGAAGATTAAATAGGAAAAGACATAACTGATACATTCTACAGATTCCATAAATATTAGATAAAATTATCATCATCATCCAGCCATAGTAAGTAGTTGCTATTGCATGCACTGTATAATACCCTGGTCTTTGCGCTGAGAAAGCCTCTCTCCCCTTTGGAGGTCCAATATTACAGCCTTCAAGATCCAACTCAGAATGCTACCTCCTCTCTAAGTTCTCCCACCTCCCCAAGGCGCTTTGTTACTCTTTCCCTTTGTGCTCTGTAGCCTTAACAAAGGCTACTGTTACACTTAGCACTGTGTATATTTTTATGGACTTGACTCTGTCTCCCACAACTAAAGTTTGAGCTCCTAAAGATTAGGGCTGTGTCTCATTAATATGTATATCTTCACCCTATTGCCTTGCACAGTGCCTGATTTAACAGGCACACACCACGGCTTTGCTGAATGAACAGATCTTTGTCCCTCACTTCATAAAGAACTAACGAGCTCGGCTTTGCAGCACATAATTTCCTTGAGAGCCTCAGACCATGTCTTCCCCCGCTTTGTGTCCTAGAAGAATGCACAGCAGACAGGAGCTGTTCAAAATGATTTGCCTGGGCCACGGCCACAGTGACACATTCAAATCTTTCCCCTTTAGAGTACTATCTGTCTACGAGATTCCTAAAGGGCTGGACTGAATGAGGAAATGTGAACCTTCACATCAAACTATTTATTACAAGGCACTTGAGTGAGACCATAACACTCTGTTACTTTTGCTTTCGAAATCGTATTGATCTTCATTTCCTCCAGTGCCTAAGTCACTGTAAAGCAAAGTACAAGAGGTTTTTTCTTCCCAAGTTCTTACAAAGTGTTGACATTTGTGACCTGTCAATTTTTATTTCCAGCATGACTTAATTATTTATAGTCTTAATGTCATTCTCTACCAATGACCCCCAAAATGTTTCTTTCAATCCTAGTAGAATTGCCTTTGACCTGCTGAGATTGTAAAAAGTTAAAAAGCTGAAGAAAATGTTAGCGAGTGGAATATTTCTCATTCCAACTCACGGATTTAAACATCAGATAGAGTGATTTTCTAAGAGGTGAAAGATCTATCCTAGCAAAACCTCAGAATTAGACGGGGGGAAAAAAGACCTGGTATAAATTTTAAAAGGTTTCAATAACATTTCCACCATGTAAACTTCAGCGGGCAAAATACAAATATAACATACAAAATTGTTTCATAACAAATGTAAATTTCGTAAGTGGAAAAAAAATCACTGTATTAGTTAATTTGTTTTGCATTGGTTAATTTTTAAAGAAAATGTGTTTTGCATTAAAAATAAGGCCTTCTCTTCCCAGTTCTTCCCAGAGTCAGGAAAAGCTAGGTTGAGAGGGTAGAAAAAAAATGATGTAGGTGAATAATTATTGATGTTAAAATGTAGCAAATACAAAAGTTTAGTTACAAAATAGAATCTTGCCGGGCCAGGTGGCTCAAGCCTGTAATCCCAGCACTTTGGGAGGCTGAGAAGGGGGGGGGGGGGATCACGAGGTCAGGAGATCAAGACCATCCTGGCTAACATGGTGAAACCCTGTCTCTACTAAAAAATACAAAAAACTAGCCGGGCGAGGTGGCGGGCGCCTGTAGCCCCAGCTACTCGGGAGGCTGAGGCAGGAGAATGGTGTCCCGGGAGGTGGAGCTTGCAGTGAGCTGAGATCCGGCCACTGCACTCCAGCCTGGGCGACAGAGCGAGACTCCGTCTCAAAAAAAAAAAAAAAATAGAATCTTTAATTTTATAAAAATAGAAATATATTACATAAATTTTATTTATATATGAAATCTGAATAAACACAGACTAAGGGAATTTCCCTGGTTATATAATTATGGGTCTTGTAAATTTCCTTTTTTTCCACATCTGTATTTTTGTATGATAAATCTGTATTGCTTATGTAAACAAAGAGTTATTTTAAATAAAAAGAATATGCTTTTTGTTATAAAACTATAAATGATTCTTTAAAAACTTAAGACTCTTGTCTTTTAAATTTACTTACCAAGAGATTCTCCCCCGCCACTCCTCTGTTGTTAAAAACCACACATCTAAAAACCAGGAAAGCAATTTTTTGTTATTTCTACACATGATTCTTGCTCATGATATAATAATCTTACTGACACTGATTTAGAGCACTAAAAGATTTTAAAAATCTATCTCACAGGTATAATGTTTGACAACTTCATCTAAATGCACTAAAATAAAATTCCAGTTCTCTAAATTCCACATGTGGGTTCAAATTAGAAAACTGTATACTAAAGTGATGTTAATGTTTCCTACCAAGATTAGAATATTTCTTCCTATGCACATATGTGGGCCTCTAATATTAGAATTGTTTTTAAAACAATTCTAAATACAAGTCAAATTTAAATGTTTTTGCTTTTTTTTTGAGATGTAGTCTCGCTCTTGTCACCCAGGCTGGAGTGCAATGGCATGATCTTGGCTCACTGTAACCTCCACCTCCTGGGGTTGAAGCGATTCTCCTGCCTCAGCCTCTTTAGTGGTTGGGATTACAGGTGCCTGCCACCATGCCTGGCTAATTTTTCTGTATTTTTAGTAGAGATGGGGTTTCATCATGTTGACCAGGCTGATCTTGAACTCCTGACCTCAAGTGATCCACCTACCTCCGCCTCCCAAAGTGTTGGGATTAGAGGCGTGAGCTACTGCGCCTGGCCACGTTTTTGCTTTAAACAAAGAAAAAATATATATCCTTTACCCATCGCATTTGTAACATTCATACATATCTATTTATATCCTAAGAAACAGCTCTTGTTTCCTTAAGGCTCAGCAAACACGGACGCCAGAATTTTACACGAGGTATAAACATCACAGGTAGAGCTGCAAACAGCCTGGCACCTGAGCTGGTGGGATGGGCCCCATTATGCTACTGCTTACTGTTCAGCTGACCTAGGGAGGAAAGATGATCTTGTGTTTTCTCTTTTGCATCTGCTGGGTAAATGGGCTCAGATCAATGTAGAGGGTTTAGGTCAATGCTGGCTCGAGTAAGTACTAGGTGAAAGTTAGCTATTAGTAATAATGGTAGTTGTAGTGTCATGCTGGTTTCAAAAGTTATTTCGTATTTAAAATATTTAACTCTCACTTAACTTTCAGGCAGCCACAGCCCCAGATATGTATTTTTACCATCCTTAGACAAAATCCTGATTTGTGTCTACACAGGTTCTCACTGATTTAGTGGGTCTATATTCATAAGAATTAAAATTCATTTTGTTTTTGTCTGATTACCTATCCAACCAATCAAGGCCATCTGAGATTCCAAATCTCTTCTTGCAGGGTGCTGCTGAGCACTGTACAGATTCTAAGCACCGATGAACCGACTGCTGTACAGAACACACACAACTCTGACTCTCTTCTCAGGGAGGTTAGATCTCAAGGCACACCACCTGCATTTAATGTGGTATGCAGGCTATGTTCTTGCAAAGGAATTTTCTTGCAACTGAAAAGTCATATAGAAAACTTTATTAGGCCCAGTTGAAAGAAGATAAATGTTTAGAAACCTCAGAAATCCTATTTGATCAAAAGCTAGAAATACTACATTTTACTGACTCACCTAAGAGAAATCTTTTTTTTTTTTGAGACATGGTCTCACTCTGTCACTCAGGCTGGAGTGCAGTGGCACAGTCACAGATCACTGCAGCCTCAGCCTCTCATGCTCAGGCAATCCTCCTGCTCCAGCCTGCTGAGTAGCTGGGACCACAGGTGCACACTACCATGGCCGTTAATTTTTTTCTTTTTTTGAGACAGAGTCTCACTCTGTCACCCAGGCTGGAGTGCAGTGGCATGATCTCGGCTCACTGCAACCTCCATCTCCCAGATTCAAGTGATCCTCCTGCCTCAGCCTCCCGAGTAGCTGGGATTACAGGTGCATGCCACCATGCCCAGCTAATTTTTGTACTTTTAGTAGAGATGGGATTTCACCATGTTAGCCAGGTTGTTCTAGAACTCTTAATCTCAAGTGATCTGTCTCCCCTCGGCCTCCCAAAGGGTTGGGATTACAGGCGTGAGCCACCGTGCCCAGCCAGCCTGGGTGACTGTTAAAAGTTACTTGTAAAAACAGGATCTCACCACGTTGCCCAGGTTGGTCTCTAACTCCTGGGCTCAAGCGATCCTCCTGTCTTGGCCTCCCAAATGCTGGGATTATAGGCATGCATCACCGCGCCCGGCCAGAGAAATCTTAAATAAACTATAAATACATTCAGAAAAGTCAGAGTAGGCTCAGTGACTCCTGTATCTTTTCTTGTTAAAAACAATGGCAAGATGTCTTGATATAAATGAAATTTCAGTTGGCCATTTGTATTTACTTGCATAAGCACCTAAATCACACAGGAACCAGTGCTAAAGTTAATTATGACCTTGAAACTTAAAGCTCCCAGTCATTCAGAAAAGAATCACTTTAGAGTACAAACATTAAATAAGGATTAAAATGGCTTCTGGAGCAAGACGTCATCATGTGACTGCCAGTGAGAGAAGGCAAGAGCACTAGTGAGGGGAAAGAAAAAGATGATCCGCAAACTCATGAAAAAGCAGCCTACACATCTAGGATTTTCTTCTAAACGGCAGACTGGGATATTCGCGCTTTCCTTCAGGCAACTTTGGAAAGTGGATCATAGTTCTGGTAGCTCTTGCTAGAGGAGGAATTGTACTGACCACTCCATAGGGCTTTGTTCCTAACAATGTTCAATCAGTAGCAGTCATCATTGTATACTTGAAGCCTTGGACATGGGGCAGCGAGATAAGGAAGAATGAGGGAGCAAAGCAGCTACGGAGGACAGCAGAAAGAAGGCTGCCATTCTGCCCTTTCCCCCACTCCAGCTGGGAATGAGCAACCAGCTCTTTTCATTTAACCCCTTTGCTACCCTACAGTCATCAGGGAACACTGAGCTAAAAGAGTTGGCTGTCAAAGTACTATTGCTAAGGCATTGAGAGGTCTGTTAATCTCTTCTTCTTTTTTTTTTCTTTAGAGATAAGGTCTCACTGTTGCCCAGGCTGGAGTGCAGTGGCATAATCACGGCTCACTGCAGCCTCAATCTCCTAGGCTCATGTGATTCTCAGCCTCCTGAGTAGCTAGGACTACAGGTGCATGCCACCATGCCTGGCTAATTTTTAAATTTTTTTGTAGAGATGGGGGTCTCCCTATGTTGCCCAGGCTGGTCTCGAACTCCTGAGCTCAAAACAATCCTCCTGTCTCAGCCTCCTAAAGTTCTGGGATTACAGGTATGAGCCACTGTGCCCAGCCTCTGTTTTTTTGTTTTTTTATTTTATTATACTTTATGTTCTAGGGTACATGTGCATAACGTGCAGGTTTGTTACATATGTATACATGTGCCATGTTGGAGTGCTGCAACCATTAACTCGTCATTTACATTAGGTATATCTCCTAATGCTATCCCTCCCCCCTCCCCCAACCCCACAACAGGCCCCCGTGTGTGATGTTCCCCTTCCTGTGTCCAAGTGATCTCATGGTTCAATTCCCACCTATGAGTGAGAACATGCGGTGTTTGGTTTTCTGTTCTTGCAATAGTTTGCTGAGAATGACGGTTTCCAGCTGCATCCATGTCCCTACAAAGGACATGAACTCATCCTTTTTTATGGCTGCATAGTATTCCATGGTGTATATGTGCCACATTTTCTTAATCCAGTCTGTCATTGATGGATATTTGGGTTGGTTCCAAGTCTTTGCTATCATGAATAGTGCCGCAATGGATCTAGAACTAGAAATACCATTTGACCCAGTCATCCCATTACTGGGTATATACCCAAAGGATTATAAATCATGCTGCTATAAAGACACATGCACACTTATGTTTTCATTTTGTTTTTGAGACAGAGTCTTGCTCTGTCGCCCCAGCTGCAGTGCAGTGGTGCAATCTCAGCTCACTGCAAGCTCTGCCTCCCGGGTTCAAGCCATTCTCCTGCCTCAGCCTCCCGAGTAGCTGGGACTACAGGTGCCTGCCACCACATCCAGCTGGTTTTTTGTGTTTTTTAGTAGAGACGGGGTTTCACTGTGTTAGCCAGGATGGTCTTGATCTCCTGATGTCATGATCCACCCACCTCGGCCTCCCAAAGGGCTGGGATTACAGGCGTGAGCCACCACACCTGGCCACCTCTGTTAAGCTTCTGTAACAGCTCTCTCCAATTAATTTTTACAGTTACCTCAAACAATTCTAAAGGGCAGGTATATGAGGGAAATTGTTCTGCAAAGCTTATTTTTTCTACATATTTGAACTGTATAAATTTTTTCCTCAAAATATAAAGAAAAGAAATATCAAATAAAGAACCAATCTGGTAAGAAGAACTTTCTGCGACAAGATAACCCATTAACCAGGGAAGCAGGTGGGTGCCCTCTAATGAAGGTTAAATAAAAGGAAAAGACTACCTATAGCACAGAGTTTCTCAATCTTTAGTACTATGGACATTTCAGCCCAAATAATTATTTGTAGCAGTGCTGTCCTGTGCATTACAGGACACTCAGCAGCATCTCTGGTCTCTACCAACTAGATGCCAGTAGCACATGCCCCAGGCATAACAACCAAAAATGTCTCCAGACATTGCCAGATGTTCCCTGGGGGAAAAACTGCCCCTAGGATGAGAACCACTGTCACAGTGAGATGGACTAGAGAGCCTCAAATCTGCTCTGGCTTGAACCCTGGAGGTCAAGGTCGCAGCGCTGTGATCACACCATTGCACTCCGGCCTGGGTGACAGAAGGAGAGCCTGTCTCAAAGAACAAAAACAACAAAAAAGGTAGCAGACTCTGAGCTTGAGCATCTAAGAAAAGCAACGAAACTTACATGGGTTTCGAGTATCTGTCTAGGCCTAGTTTCCATATCTGTAATTTTATCAGGCAATCTGAAATATTTCAGTTCTAAGATTCCCCAAATCTTTGAGTTTAACAATAGAAATGATAATCAGCAAAGGGTAGAATGAGAGGAACATTCAGGGATCAGCTAGTCATATGATTCTGATTTCAGGTAATAAATTATAATTTTTATCTATTTATTTATTTTCTATATATTTATTATCTATAACAACAGATACTGTTTACTAGTGTTTACTATGTGCCAGATCACGTTCTAAGCACTTTACATGAATATTAACATTGGAATAACTCATTTATTCATTCAATAATATTTACTGAAGATTGAATTAGAGCCTGTAGTAGAGAGACAAAATATCAACATAAGGTTCCTGGCCTCAAGGAGGGTACAATCTAGTTAGATTGAAAAGATATGCACCATATTTTCAGTTGAATGACTACAACAAAAGTAATAAAACAAGACAGTATAAGATTCAATGTCCAAGGAGTGGTATAGACAATAAAACCCTATGAAGTCAGGATGGGCAAAATTGATTAAGAAAGGCTTCATAAAAGGTATATAGATCTTACGTTAGGACTTGAAAAATAGTAAAGATCCCTGGCTGGAGTGCAATGGCGCGATCTCGGCTCACTGCAACCTCCGCAACCCGGGTTCAAGTGATTCTTCTGCCTCACCCTCCCGAGTAGCTGGGACCACAGTCACGCACCACCACGCCTGGCTAATTTTTGTATTTTAGTGGAGACGGGTGTCACCATACTGGCCAGGCCGGTCTCGAACTCCTGACCTCGTGATCAACCCACCTCAGACTCCTGAAGTACTGGGATTATAGGCGTGAGCTACCATGCCCAGCGTATTTACCCTTTTTTTAAAAAATTGAGACAGAGTCTCACTCTTGCCCAAGCTGGAGTGCAGTGGTGTGATCTTGGCTCACTGCAACCTCCACCTCCTGGGTTCAAGTGATTCTCCTGCCTCAGCCTCCCAAGTAGCTGGAATTACAGGCGCATGCCATGATACCTGGCTAATTTTTTATATTTTTAGTAGAGACAAGGTTTTGCCACGTTGGCCAGGCTGGTCTCAAATTCCTGACCTCAAGTGATCCACCTGCCTCGGCTTCCCAAGGTGCTGGGATTACAGGCCTCAGCCACCAGGCCTAGCCTCATTCTATTTACCTTTAACTTACATAGTAAAGGCTTTGCTCACAATTATCTTAAACAAACTTAAGCCTAGTTTCCAACCCATCCATCCTGAAGTTTGAATTAGAGAACCTTAACAGAAAAGTACTTTGTTTTTGTTAGTTTTCAGGTAGAAGGAAAAAAGCAATGGTTTAACATCAACAACAAACCACGATGTCTCCTTTGACCATATGCTGGGAGTTAGGTTCTCTCTAATGTCTAAATCATATATCACATCTCATATCTCACCAGTAAACAATTGACAGTTCCCTGGTGACCTGACATAATTCATGACTCTCCCTAAACCTTCAACCTCTACACAAGATAGTAACTGGGACAGGATGGCAAGTGCTCCCTGTGCTTCAGGGATATTCATACTGAAGATACTGACATGCTCATGGATAGCAGACATGGTAACATCTATGTACTCCCACAAGGAAACTACATGTTTCTGTATCCCAAGAGGTAGATTTGCTTGTACTCGTTCTTTTGAATTATAAACTATTTTCTTTTTTTTTTTTTTTTTTTGAGATGGAGTTTTGCTCTGTCGCCCAGCCTGGAGTGCAATGGTGCGATCTCAGCTCACTGCAACCAACCTCCGCCTCCAGGTTCAAGTGATTATCCTGCCTCAGGCTCCCGAGTAGCTGGGATTACAGGCACCCGCCACCACGTCCAGCTAATTTTTTGTAGTTTTAGTAGAGATGGGGTTTCACCATGTTGGCCAGGCTGGTCTTGAACTTCTGACCTGAGGGGATCTGCCCACCTCGGCCTCCCAAAGTGCTGGGATTATAGGCATGAGCCACTGCGCCCAGCCTATAAAACATTTTCTACCCTGGCCAGGGAATAGAAGATGAGAAAAAGAAGACATAAACGTTTTCTTTTTTAAGACAGGGTCTTGCTCTGTCACCCAAGCTGGAGTGCAGTAGTTCACTGCAACCTCCCTCTCCCGGGTTCAACCATCTGGGCCCATTGTAACCTCCACCTCCCAGGTTTAAGCAGTTCTTCTGTCTCAGCCTCCCAAGTAGCTGGGATTACAGGTGCCCACCACCACACCCAGCTAATTTTTCTTTGTATTTTTAGTAGAGATGGGTTTCGCCATGTGGGTCAGGCTGGTCTCTAACTCCTTTTTTTTTTTTTTTTTTTTG
>NC_045451.1:60309934-60331674 GCF_002776525.5 Piliocolobus tephrosceles | reverse complement strand
GTCTCGGCCTCCCAAAGTGCTGGGATTACAGGCTTGAGCCACCGCGCCCGGCCCTCTAACTCCTAATCTCAGATGATCCACCCACCTTGGCCTCTCAGACTGCTGGGATTACAGGCATGAGCCACTGTGCCTGGATGACATAAACATTTTCTAAAGACCCACTTTGTGCAGGGCACCCCATCAAGTACTTCACACTTATTTTTTTTGAGATGGAGTCTTGCTTTGTCTCCCAAGCTGGAGTGCAGTGGCACAATCTCAGCTCACTGCAACCTCCACTCCCCAAGTTCAAGCGACTCTCATGTCTTAGATTCCTGAGTAGCTGCGATTACATGCACACGCCACTATGCCTGGTAAATGGGGTTTCACCACGTTGACCAGGCTGGTTTCGAACTCCTAACCTCAAGTGATCCACCCATCTCAGCCTCGCAAACTGCTGGGATTACAGGCATGGGCCCCTGCACCCCGCCTACTTTACACATTCTAACAACCCTGTGAAGTAGATGAGAACACTGTGATGAGGAATGTTAAATTAACTGTCCAGGGTCCCTCAGAAAGTGGCAGTTCCAACATCTGAATCCAGCTTGACTCCAAAGCCCAAGCACATTCCTTCATATTACACAGCTTTTCACAAGCCCTGTTACCTGCTAGATCCCATGCTACAGTACCAATGACTTAGATCATTTTGGTACCTAAAGACCCAACTCAGCCTTGTGCCAAACTTCCAGATCTATTTTTATTCTTAGCAGTCTTTAAAACTACCTGGCTTTCTGTGGTAGGTTGCAAAAACATCTTGAAGCTCTTCCTTTCAAGAGGCAGAGTCTATTTCCCTACTCTTTGACTCTGGGCTGACCATGTGACTTGCTTTGACCAATAGCACTGTGGGAGTTCTCAACCTGGGTCTCAAGAGGCCCTGCAGCTTCTGCTTTTGTAATTTAAAAAAATTTTTTTGAGACAGAGTTTCACTCTTGTTGCCCAGGCTGGAGTGCAATTGCGCAATCTTGGCTCACTGCAACCTCCGCCTCCCCGGGTTCATGCGATTCTCCCTCAGCCTCCTGAGTAGCTGGGACTACAGGCACACACCACCATGCCTGGCTAATCTTTGTATTTTTAGTACAGATGGGGTTTCACTATGTTGACCAGGCTGGCCTCGAACTCCTGACCTTGTGATCCACACGCCTCAGCCTCCCAAAGTGCTGGGATTACAGGCATGAGCCGCTGCACCCGGGCAAAATCCGGCAACCTTTAAAAGCAACGGACAAAAGGTATGTGCACTGGCAACTCCAGGGCTTATAAGACTCAGTCCTTGGAGTTTCGACCACATTGTTTTTATTTATTCATTTATTTTTTTGAGACAGAGTCTCACTCTGTCACCCAGGTTGGAGTGCAGTGATGCAATCTTGGCTCACTGCAACCTCTGTCTTCCAAGTTCAAGCAATTCTCCTGCCTCAGCCTCCCAAGTAGTTGGGATTATAAGCATGCACCACCATGCCTGGCTAATTTTTTTTGTATTTTTAGTAGAAACGGGGTTTCACCATATTGGTCAGGCTGGTCTCGAACTCCTGACCTTGTGATCAGCCCACCTCGGCCTTCCAAAGTGCTGGGATTACAGGCGTGAGCCACCATACCTGGCCCCAATTTTTTTTATTTTTATTATTTATTATTTATTTATTTATCTTTATTGAGACAGAGTTTTGCTCTTGTTGCCCAGGCTGGAGTGCAATGGCACGATCTCGGCTCAATGTACCCTCTGCCTCCCAGGTTCAAGCAATTCTCCTGCCTCAGCCTCCTGAGTAGCTGAGATTACAGGTGCCTGCCACCACACCTGGCTAATTTTTGTATTTTTAGTAGAGATTGGTTTTCACCATGTTGGCCAAGTTGGTCTCGAACTCCTGACCTCAAGTGATCCACCTGCCTCAGCCTCCCAAAGTGCTGTTATTATACAGGTGTGAGCCACAGCACCCAGCCCACATTGTTTTTTAAAAGCAGTTCTAAGTCTTGGGAGACAGCTCAGGCCAAATCTAGAAGCAGTAATTTAAATATGTACAAAAGACTTTATGCTCTTCTGTACCTTCTGAGGATAACTTTTAGCCCCCCCCCCCAAAAAAAAAAAAAAAAAAAAAAAAAAGGAACCAGGCCGGGAACACTGACTCACGCCTGTAAGTAAGAGACTGCAGTGAACCATGATCATGCCACTGCGCTCCATGCTAGGCAATAGAGCCAGATTCAGTCTCACAAAAAAAAAAAAAGGAACCAAGCTTCACATCTAACTGTATGGTGCTTAAACATGGAATGATGATGATTTCCTACTACTGCTAAGCGAATTTCTTGAACATAATTCTTTTTTTTTTTTTTTTAATTTTATTTTTTGAGACGGAGTCTTGCTCTGTCGCCCAGGCTGGAGTGTAGTGGCCGCATCTCAGCTCACTGCAAGCCCCGCCTCCCAGGTTCACGCCATTCTCCTGGCTCAGCCTCCCGAGTAGCTGGGACTACAGGTGCCCGCCACTTTGCCTGGCTAGTTTTTTGTATTTTTTAGTAGAGACGGGGTTTCACCGTGTTCGCCAGGATGGTCTCGATCTCCTGACCTCGTGATCCACCCGTCTCGGCCTCCCAAAGTGCTGGGATTACAGGCTTGAGCCACCGTGCCTGGCCCTTGAATATAATTCTTCAACTTCATATCATAGTTCTTGAGAGAATGTTACTTCATGGACAAAATAGGCTATTATTTATAAAAGATCAGAATTAACTTGTTAAAATTGAGTTAGCTATTATGGAATTTTCCCCTTCATATCAAACATCAAAATGTTCTTCCTTTCCTTTTTTTTTTTTTTTTTTTTTGCCCAAGTTATCACTCTGTCATCCAGGCTGGAGTCCAGTGGCACGATCATGGTTCACTGCAGGCTCTACCTCCTGGGCTCAGTTGATTGTCCTACCTCAGCCTTGTCAGTAGCTGGAACTCTAGGTGCATGCCACCATGCCCGGCTAATTTTTGTAGACACTAGGTCTCACCATGTTGCCCAGGTTGGTCTTGAACTCCTGGGCTCAAGCAATCCGCTAGCTTTGGCCTTCCAAAGTGCTGGGATTACAGGCATGAGCCACTGTGCCCAGCCTAAAATTATTTTTTTAAGGTAAACTTACCATCCGCTTTTAACACAAGTGTTTCAAGTTTAACAAAAGATACAACTCTACTTTAAATACAACTCAGAGTGTTCCATTACAATAATTACCATCAGCTAAAAAAAAAAGTCTGCAGCACAAAAAAGCAGTACCTTTTATTATGACTCTACTTTAAGATTCTAGAGCTGAACTTGAAACTTACAGTTGCTAAATCACTTGCAAAAAAATTAAATTGTACGTGGTGACTGAGCTTAATAATGATTACTCAGAAAAGCTGTGGCATCATCAACTGGAAACTAGCCAAGTGCACCTGCAAACTCAGGTGGTCAGAAGAGGCAGAGATCATCTTTGATAAATAGGGATGACCTATAAACTGATTCTGAATATTTTTTGCACTTGGGAGCTGAGCCAGGGTGACAAGATTAGTGAATCCGGGCCCCAGAATGTGCCATGAGGGCCACTGTGTACTCTCTCAGGGGTTTGTAATTGCTGTTCTCCCTCCATAACATTCTCTCCATTGGGGTGGGGGTGGGGGGCAGGGCTCAGTCAATGCTCTGATGAGTCTAATTTCATTCATTAATTCAGCCTAAATCTGCAGGGTGCCTACTATGCTAAGTGACATTTCTTGTGAGATGATTCAGTTATGCATCTTCCTGAAAAAAGAGGAAAAAAAGAACGCAGAGAAAAATAACTTAAGGGACTGCTTTTCTATGCAAGAAGTACTAAGTATTTCCGAAACAAACATGTAGATCTATTTGTACTTCATTTGGAATGGATCAAGCGGAAAAAAAGAAATCTTTTACTGGTACCTGTATCCTAATTCTTCACTGAGATGGATCATATGAAGGATATATGACTCCTTGCTTGTTCCAGTGAGGCCAGGTAACAGTAAGATAGTAGGTCTCGTGCTGGCATCCATATAACACGTACTGTTATCATTATCAAACCAGTCCAGTGAAATCTGTCCTCCATCTGCAGTTTTAATAAGTTCACTGAAAGGAATAATTCAGAAGACATTACTATTTACATGTTTTAAGTCATGTCTTAATTTTGTTTTAATTCTAAACACATGACATTACTTGGTCATCGAAAAATAACATTTTTCCAGCATTCATGAACACATACCCATATCTCGATCTACATATCATTTTCTTTCATTAGAAGGATTTTATGAAGATTAGTACCATCAAGTACTTCCAGCAACCTCCGTACAAGGTCGTATATAAAGAAGAACTGCGAATTATTAACATAAATGAATACTTACTCACTACTCTATAACACCCAGCATTCAACCCTTGTTTGATTGAGGTCACTCAACTAACGCGACAGGGAAGTCTGAATAAGTAAAATGCTGATCTAATCTCTGACCACCGCTCTAGCTCTTCGGACTCAATAATGCAGTCTCCCTGTATAGTATACTTCAAGATTTTCTTCTGAAATAATTTAAAGTTATTTCTCACATAGTATTTATAAACTTACAGAATTTTCCCAAACAGTGCAAGTTCCAGGCAACAAAATAAACTCCAGAAGGATAGATGACTAAGGGAAATTAGTAACAGGCACCATTTGAATCTGGTTCCTGATAAATCCTGGACCGTATCTTTAACACATCAAGAGCTATTATCATCAAGATCCCATTTGCCTGTCAATAGGAAGTCATTTTACACCAATCAATGGCCCAAAACCCAAATTAAGAGGCATCCTTCTCGCCCCACCCCCACCCCCAGTATCTGCTACATATCAATGAATGAATGCAGATCATCAAAGGATCTGGGTCTTTTTGACAGATGTATGACAAACTGCGAGACAGTAATCCCCAAACACTTCTCTCATCCTAAAAATAAACTATTTACATCAGGTCGGGGGTTAGGGCGGGGACCAGGAGGCAAATACCTGAGTATTTTCCTGCAGCTGGGGGTGGAGCCGGGGACATACCCTCCATTTTCATTCCCTCTTTCTGTTCTATATACTTCCTAAAGCAGAGATTCTATTAACCAAGAACTGGGAATCAGCAAACAAACAAAAAACTGTGATTTTGCAGAAATGACTGAAAACGGAAATTCACTTACTTCCTGTACTGCACCGGGGGCTTCGAAGTGATGAAAGGTCTAAGCAGGGTCTGTCCTCGACTCTCCCAGCACCAGACCGTCGGGTAGTACGTTTCTGTCACCACGGGACAGTGGTCTTGAAGGAAGCGGCTGAAACTCTCACCCCCCGTCACTAACTGGGGTTTCTGAAGGGAAAAGCAGTATCAGAGAAGGGCCCAGAACAAAGTTTCTGCCAACCGTAAACCAGAAACCGGTAAAGACTTGTCGCTCGCGCGCGCGCTCCCTCCGAATTACATCTCTTTCTGGAGGGCTGACGCAAATAATTCAGTCACAGAGGACTGAAACGGGGGTTTCGCCAAAGCTCCGAGGGGAAGGCAATTGTTTGTTTGTTTTTACCTCCGCCTCCCGGGTTCAGGGGACTCTCCTGCCTCAGCCTCCCGCGTAGCTGGGATTGTAGGCGTCCGACGCCACGCTGGGCTAATTTTTTGTAATTTTAACGGGGGTTTCACCGTTTTGGTCAAGCTGGTCTCGAACTCTTGGCCTCAAGTGATCCACCCGCCTTGAGCTCCCAAAGTGCTGAGATACAGGCGTGAGCAACCGTGTCCTGCCGGGAGTCATTTTCAAAAGCGCCACGGCATTCCAGAGTGCGCCGCCGGCTTCGCGATCGGCGACCCGGCAGCGCCGCAGCGCGGAGGTCAGCAGGGTCCAGGCTGCGCTCCCAGGACCGCCCGGCCGGGACCCCCAGGGAGCGGGCGAATGGGCGGGAACTGTCGGATTTCCCGCTCGTGCTCGTGGCGACCGCTCAGGAGCAGCTCGCCGCCTGTCCCCGGGGCTGCCGACCTTCCCTGGCCGCACAGTCTCACACTGCGCCTGCGACCCTCGCTCCGGGCCCAGCAGCCCGCGGCCCTGCGCCACCCCCGGCTCACCTTGGCAATGCTGCTCAGGTAGTAGCAGGCATAAGCGACGCTGAAGCCCAGGATGAGGGATAAGCCCACCCCCGAGCCAAAGAACCCCACCCGGACTTGGTGCTCCAGGTAGAGGGAGAGCTCCTGGGACAACATCCGCAGGTCCATGGCCAGGCGCTGCATGACCCCTGGAGCGCTGCGCGCCGGCGCTGCGGCTGGAGCAGAGCCGGCCGGCGCGGGCGAGAGCGGGCGCGGCGCCGCCGCCTACCCCCGACTACAGCGTCTCCTGTGGGGCGGAGCGGCCCAGGGAGGCGTAGCCTGAAGCTTCGACCGCCGCCGGCTCCGCCCCGGCTTCCCGGAGCCGCCCCCACTGCCAGCCACTCAGGAACCTTCCAGAAGCGCGGTTCCAAGACCGGCCACCGGGAGGGCGGGCGGATCGGGGTCTCCAAGCGAGGTCGCGGTCGGCGACGTTGAGTCCCCAAGAGTGGGCGGAGAACTGAGCCGACTTCGGAGATGGAGACCGGCCAGGCAGCGCCGGTTAAGGTCCCGCACCTGCTGCCCCAGTGACCTTGAATGATTCCGCTCTGCGGCGGGTGTCCCTAAACTAGAGGTTTAGAGTGCCAGGGAAGTGTGCCTTGCATTCAAAGATTTGGGGAGTTAATGCCAAAGATATGTTAGCAGATAAGAATCCCACATCCCCTAGACGTTTGCGTTGGTCCTCAAGACTATGGAAAGAGAAAAAATATTCTATGAACGTTCAACAGTGAGGACATCACACTCGACTCTGAATCACTCTGTGAATCTTTTTAGTTGCTAAGTGCCACTTAAATGAGAAGTGGTCTCTGAAAATAAATGAAAAGGTCTAGAATAGTAACCGGGTTCAATTGTTAAAAGCCTATTTGTGGTTCATTAATGCTTTGAATTTAGAGACTTACGGAAATTCACACCGATTACCTAATGTACGGACAAGGAACCGTTTATGAAGTAGGGTCTCCTAGGCTTATTTATGGCAATATGATAAGTCAGTGTACTTACCGGTATCTGAAATGGTTAGAAGATTGAATAGCCTATGCCTATTATTATGAACTCCTCCCTCTGAGAGGTATGAAGAGTGGCAAGACTTAAACAGACGGAAGAAGGGAAAGTCCTGTCTAGATTGTGAAAAATGTCGCAGGATTTTAAATTAATGATGTAACTTAGATGGGGACATGAGACGGGCCAGAAGTGAGCAATTTATTTGGTTTTGATTTGGTCATTGCAACTTGGTGGTTGGCTGCAGCACGCAAAATAATTCAATTTACCTTTACTGAGCCTGTTTTTTTCTTGTTTTAATAATCTGTAGCATAACAATTTCGACTTTAGAGTTCCCAAGAGGACAAAATAGTGTATGTAGTGGACTCCCCGTGAGCAGAAGTAATTTTCATGCTCTGGCTCTCACACCTGGGCGCACATAGCAAACGTAAATGCATATGCTGCTTGCCATTCTTGAAACTTCCTAGCATTCACAACCCCTGAACCTGCCTTCTGCACTACCAATAAATGCATGTATATTTCAGTTTAAGTTTGTTCTGTTTTTTTTTTTTTTTTTTTGAGTCAGAGTTTCACTCTTGTTGCCCAGGCTGGAGTGCAATGGTGAGATCTCAGCTCACTGCAACCTGTGCCTCCCGGGTTCAAGCGATTCTCCTGCCTCAGCCTCTTAAGTAGCTGGGATTACAGGATTGCACCACCACACCCGGCTAATTTTTGTATTTTTAGTAGAGACGAGGTTTCACCATGTCGACCAGGCTGGTCTTGAACTCCTAACCTCAGGTGATTTACCCGCCTCGGCTTCCTATAAAGTGCTGGGATTACAGGCATGAGCTACTGCGCCTGGCCAAGTTTAAGTTTAAATTGAAAATATCATCAAATAAAATGTCTGTCTGAGCTTGGGCACTATATCAAAATACCATAGCCTAGGTGACTTAAACATACATTTATTTCTCACTGTTCTGGAGGCTGGAAGTCTGGGATCAGGGTGCCGATGTGGTTGGGTTTTGGTGAGGGCCCTCTTTTGCCTTGCAGATGGCTTCTCTTTTGCTGTGTCTTCCCATGGTGGATAAAGGAAGCTCTGATGTCTCTTCGTCTTCTTTCACAGGTACCAATTCCATCATAGGGACCCTGTCCTCATGATGTCGCCTAAACCTAACTGCTTCCCAAAGGCCATGTCTCCTAATACCATCACCTTAAGGGGCTAGTGCTCCAACATATGAAGGTGGAGGTGGGAGACACAAACATTGATGCCTATAATATTTTATAGGCATCATGGTGTGTAGAAAGTTTACTGACCTGGGAGTAAAAGACAGCTGTGAACTCATCCACTAAACTTAGGCAAATCATTTATTCTTTGGGGGCCTCAGTTCCAGTTCCTTGTCTGTAAAATGAGATGATTGAGATGGAGGTTGTCCAAGTTTCTTTCCTGTTAGAAAAACATTCACCATCTTTCCTTAGAACTACTATTTTGGCCGGGTGTGGTGGCTCACGCCTGTAATCCCAGCACTTTGGGAGGCTGAGGCAGTTGAATCACCTGAGGTCAGGAGTTCAAGACCAGCCTGACCAACATAGTGAAACCGCATCTCTACTAAAAATACAAGGAAATTAGCTGGGGATGGTGGCGGGCGCTTGTAATCCCAGCTACTCGGGAGGCTGAGATGGGAGAATCGCTTGAACCTGGGAAGGCGGAGGTTCCAGTGAGCCGAGATAATGCCACTGTACTCCAGCCTGGGCAACCGAGAGAAACTCTGTCTCAAAAAAAACCAAAAAAACAAAAACAAAAAACAAGAAACTATTATTCCCGATTTATACATGAGGAAATGAGAGCTCAGAAAGTTTCATTCATTCACTCAACCAGTTTCTTCTTGGGTGATTACAGGGCACTGAGGATCCAATGATAATAAAACTTAGAGTCTAGTGTGGCAACAGAGGAGTAAGCAATTACATTACAAAAAGTGTGGTGTCTGGGGGTGGTTCCAGATGCAGCAGGCGCACAGGATTCTTAGTAGCAAACAGCAAAAATCAATTCGGGCTTACCATATGCAGAAAGGAACTTTAGTACAATGGCATTTAGTAGCTGATGAAACTCCACAGGGGCCAGACAACAAGGCTTGGAAGTTAGGAACAAGCCTTTAAAAGTCACGGTGCTGGTCCTGTGAGGACAATACTCCCGCTCTCTCTAGGTTCCACTCCATGGATTTGGCATCCAGACCAACTACGCTGGGCACGAGGCTGTGTTCTAAATCCCTGACACTGTGGCCTCTGGAAACAGGGTGTGACCACCTCTGCCCCCTCACTACAATGGATTCTCCCTGCTTCTTAATTTCACTGTATCCTTATTTATTCAAAGTCTGTTGTGAATGGAACTGACTGGTGCAGTCTAGGTTGTATCTCAGCTTCCTCCCTGCTGTGGAGGTAGGAAAACAAATATCTGGCATTTTCAGTGTCTGTGGTGGGGCATGGATGCTGCTTCATTTGGTGAAGAGTCCCCAAACACAGATGAAGGTTCAGATGCTGGGCAGTCAATAAGAATGCAAATGTTTATTTACTTCAAGCATGTCATGGAGCAATTTAGCCACATCCAACAGTCTAGGGAAGATCAGAAAAGACTTCCTGAGAGATGTGAGCAAAGACCTAGATAAGAGATGAAGGTAAAGAGTTTGTATAGGCTGATTGAACTGCATGTGCAAGGATCTGAAGATGGAAGCAAATAACAAGTGAAATAAGTTTGCACAGCAAATGAGTGGGGTTTGAACCAAATACTGGGTGCTTCCAAAACCTGTTTTGGTAATTACAAAGCCAATGACTTTCCTCACAAGAGCTCACGACTTGTGTCACTTTGGTATCATAATCTTTCTTTCTTTTCTTTCCTTCCCTTCTTTCTTTCCTTTCTTCCTTCCTCCCTCCCTCCCCCCCTTCCTTCCTTCCTTCCTCTTTCTCCCTTCCTTCCTTCCTTCCTCTTTCTCCCTTCCTTCCTTCTTTCCTTCCTTCTCTCTCTCTCTCTCTCTCTTTCTCTCTTTTTTTTGACAAGGTCTTGCTCTGTCACTCAGGCTGGCATGCCATAGTGTGATTATGGCTTACTGCAGCCTCAACCTCCCAGGCTCAAGTGATCCTCCTGCCTCAGCCTCCCAAGTAGCTGGGGCCACAGGCCCATGCCACCATGTCTAGCTAAGTTTTTTCTTTTTTGTAGAGATTGGGTCTCTCTGTGTTGCCCAGGCTGGTCTCGAACTCCTGGGCTCAAGCAATTCTCCTGCCTTGCCCTCCCAAAGTGCTGGGATCACAGGTGTGAGCTACTGCGCCTGGCCTCACCCTAGTCTTTACAATCCAATGCCGTTATGTTTATTCTTGAATGTACTCTGTTAGCATTATCACAAAAACCAAGATACGGTCCTAGTTTCCGCGATTTTAGCACAGTGCTTATACAGGAAGCTATGTTTGTTTTTTAAAATCCTGATCAAGTCTGTAGTTGAAGCAACAGACCTAAAGCAGCACAGTTGACCTTTATAGGTTGGTATAAAATGCTCATGAAGCTCTTTGCCATTTTTTTTTTCTAACTCTATTTGTATGTCAAAGGAGAAATCAGAATTGCATAGAGAAGGTGTGGCAGGCAGACCCTAAGGAGACCCCAGTGATCTCTGCCTCCTGGTGCCCTTGTCTTGGAGTGTAGAGAGGACCTGTGATTCACTTCCAACCAATACAATAGAGATAGCAAAGGTAATGGGATGTCAACACTCCTGTGATTACACTATGTTATATAAGACTCCTTAGCAGACTGAATCTAGACTGTCCTTTCAGCCTTGAGGAAGCAGCCGTGTGAACTGCCCCGGAGAGAGTCACACAGCAGCGAACCGTAGGCAGCCTCTGGGATCTATGGGTGGCCTCCATCAGACAACTGCAAAACACTAGTGTCCTGAGTCCTGCAACTGCAAGGAAATGAATTCTGACGACAACCTGAATGAGTGTGGAAGGAGATTCTTTCCCAGTCAAATCTCCAGATGAAAGTACAGCATGGCCAAATTTTAACTTCAGCCTTGTGAGCCCCTGATTAGAGGACCCAGTTAAGTTGTGCCTGGACCTGTGACCCAGGGGAACTGCCAGATAAGAAATGTGTTGTTTGAAGCTGCTAAGTTTGTGGTAATTTGTTATGCAGCAATAGAAACCTAATAGATAATATAAAAGGGTCCTACAAAAACATTTAAAGATTAATAAATATTAATGGCTCATTTTTTTTGCCCACCAATGTATCTATTTTAGGACTATTTTATATTTTTTATTATTATTTTTTGAGATCGGGTCTTGCTTTCTCACCCAGACTGGGGTACAGTGGTATGAACCCCTCTTGCTGTAGCCTTGAATCGGTCTTGGGCTCAAGCAATTCTCCCCACTCAGCCTCCTGAGTAGCTGGACTACAGGTGTGCATTACCATGCCCAGCTTATTTTTTTGTTTTTGTTCTTGTTTTCATAGAGACGGGGTCTTGCTATGTTGCCCTGGCGGGTCTTGAACTCCTGGCCTTGACCAATCCCCCCCCATCTCGGCCTCCCAAAGTGCTGGGATTACAAGCCTGAGCCACCAAGCCCATCTGGAATATGTTTAATAAATTAAAGATTTCTGGCCGGGTGCGGTGGCTCATGCCTGTAATCCCAGTACTTTGGGAGGCCAAGGAGGGCGGATCACGAGGTCAGCAGTTTGAGACCAGCCTGGCCAACATGGTGAAACCCCATCTCAACTAAAAATACAAAAATCAGCCAGGTGTGGTGGTGGGTGCTTGTAATTCCAGGTACTTGGGAGACTGAGGCAGGAGAATCGCTTGAACCCGGGAGGCTGAGGTTGCAGTGAGCCGAGACCATGCCATTGCACTCCAGCCTGGGTGACAGAGCGAGACTCTGTCTCAAAAGAGAGAGAGAAAAAAAAAAAGAATAAATAAATACATAAATAAAATAAAAAATAAAGATTTCAGCTCTTTCAATCAATATTCAAAATTAAGAAATCCATTAAGAGATTTTTCTTCTTCATACCTCTCTTTTTTTTAAATTGCCACAATGAACATTATTTTTTTAAGAGTAACGACTGATTTTTTTTTTAAAAAAACCAACTAATTGTAAAGGCATAAATCACATGAAAAGATAAGTAGCTAAACGTAAGAAAGGCCAAAACCTTTGTTTTCCTTTGAGACGGAGTCTCACTCTGTCACCTAGGCTGGAGTGCAGTGGTGTGATCTCAGCTCATTGCAACCTCCATCTCCCGGGTTCAAGCAATTCTCTGCCTCAGCCTCCTGAGTAGCTGGGATTACAGGCACCTGCCACCATGTCCAGCTAATTTTTGTAGTTTTAGTACAGATGGGGTTTCACCATCTTGGCCAGGCTGGTGTTGAACTCCTGACCTCAGATGATCCACCTGCCTCGGCCTCCCAAAGTGCTGGGATTACAGGCGTGAGCCACTGCACCCGGCCAGTAAGGCCAAAACATTCTAAGATGTAATGGAAGACAAGTTTTGTTGTTGTTTTTAGTAATTTCAACTTTTATTTTAAATTCACAGGGTACATGTACAGGTTTGTTGCACGAGTAAATTGCATGTCACTAAGGTTTAGGGTGTGGATTCCCTCCCCCAGGTAGTGAGCATAGTACCCAATGGGTAGTTTTTCAACCCATGCCTCCCTCCATTCCTCCACTCTCCGGTACTCCCCAGTGTCTGTTGTTCCCTTCTTTATGTCCATATGTACTCAGTGCTTAGCTACCACTTAAAAGTAAGAATACACAGTATTTGGTTTCTGTTTCTGTGTTAATTTGCTTAGGATAATGGCCTCTAGCTGCATCTGTGTTGCTGCAGAGGACATAATTTTTGTCTTTTCTTTTTTTTTTTTTTGAGACGGAGTTTAGCTTTGTCCCCCAGGCTGGAGTGCAGTGGTGCGATCTCGACTCACTGCAAGCTCCGCCTCCCAGGTTCTCGCCATTCTCCTGCCTCAGCCTCCCAAATAGCTGGGACTACAGGTGCCCGCCACCACACCCAGCTAATTTTTTTGCATTTTCAGTAGAGATGGTGTTTCACTGTGATAGCCAAGATGGTCTCGATCTGCCGACCTCGTGATCTGCCCACCTTGGCCTCCCAAAGTGCTGGGATTACAGGCGTGAGCCACCACGCCCAGCCAATTTTGTTCTTTTTTATGGCTAGATAGTATTCCATGAGATAGATATGTACCACTTTTTCTTTTTCTTCCTTCCTTCTTTTCCTTTCTCCTTTCCTTTCTCCTTTCCTTTCTCCTCTCTTTTCTCTTTTCTCTTCTCTTCTCTTCTCTTCTCTTCTCTTCTCTTCTCTTCTCTTCTCTTCTCTTCTCTTTTCTTTTCTTTTCTTTCCTTGAGGCGGGGTCTTGCCCTGTCACCCAGGCTGGAGTGCAATGGTATGATCTCACCTCACTGTAACCTTTGCTTCCTGAGTTCAAGTGATTCTCCTGCCTCAGCCTCCCATCTGCCACCGCACATGGCTAATTTTTGTACTTTTAGTAGAGACGGGGTTTCACCATGTTGGCCAGGCTGGTCTCCAACTCCTGACCTCAGGTGATCCACCTCCCTTGGCCTCCCAAAGTGCTGGGATTACAGGGGTGAGTCACCATGCCTGGCCTATTTTTTTTTTTTTAGTTAAAAAACTGCTTGGCTGGGTGTGGTGGCTCACGCCTGTAATCCCAGCACTTTGGGAGGCCGAGACAGGGGGATCATGAGGTCAGGCATTCAAGACCAGCCTGGTCAAGATGCTGAAACCCTGTCTCTACTAAAAATACAAAAAAAATTAGCTGGGATGGTGGCACGTGCCTGTAGTCCCAGCTACTCGGGAGGATGAGGCAGGAGAATTGCTTGAACCCAGGTGGCAGAGGTTGCTGTGAGCTGAGATTGCGCCACTCCACTCCAGCCTGGGTGAGAGGGCAAGACTCTGTCTCAAAAAAAAAAAAAAAAAAAAAAAAAAAGCTTAATTAAGACAAGGTCTCATTAGGTTGAACTCCTGAGTTCAAGAAATCCTGCCACCTGGGCCTCCCAAACTACTAGGAGTACAGGCGTGAGTTACCGTGCCTGCACCCCTCTCCTTTCTTTTTCTTTTTTTTTTTTTTTTTTTGGATTTTTAGTAGAGATGGAGTTTCACCATGTTGGCCAGGCTGGTCTTGAATTCCTGCCCTCAAGTGATCCACCCACGTTGGCCTCCCAAAGTGCTGGGATGAGAGGTGTGAGTCACCACACCAGGCCCCAGTGTCCATTTTTTTAAATTACACAGGAAATTCGTTAAGTCACATTCCTTACATGATGAAATTTGGAGAAAATATTTAATACGAGCACAAACAGAGCTATCATGCAGGCTTGTTTGCAGCTGTGAACTTGCCCAGTGTAACAAGATGTTAGGTACTGCTTTCCCTCCTTCTGTGGAATTGCTGAATGCAGTTCATATCCATGCACAGAGGAGTCAAATACCAAAAGCTGCACATCTACACTGATCTCCAAGGTTTAGTAAGAAATGTCTGAGCTGGCCAAATCACCCAAAGCCATCACTCTAGGTGCCTCCTCCTCCTCCCTGCCTACATAACAGACTAGAGAGGGAGAGATTAGCAGAGTTTTGGATTGTTGGACTGGGAGTTTGATTGCAAATGTCCCCTTTGCAGAAAGTGCACAAATGCTAGATCTCTTGGTGGTGAATATATGAGTTTCATGCTGGGAGTAGGCAGGATAGGTCATGGGGAACAGGTAGTGTGAAACAGGTGGATTGACACACCTCCACACTGCATAATTTCTGGAAGCCCCACTCCTGCTCAGTATATTTGAATTAGTTCCCCCATGTCTGTCTCCACAGCTTCTTTCTTCTCCAGGAGTCTCCTTCTCCAGGGGCCATGGTAGTTAGTCTCAGTGTTGGCCGTCCAGTGCACTACAACTCTCTTGCATAGTCTCCTCCCATGCTGAATCTGGGTTGGTCTTGTGATCTGCTTTACCAATAAAAGGAGTTGGAAATGACACTGAAATTTCTGAAACTAGGTCATAGGTCTTGTGGTTTCCAAGTTGACCTTTCACAACATGCACTCTAGGGAAACCAACTGCCATGTAAGAAGTCCTACTACTCTGGAACCAGCACGCTGTGAGGCTGCTCATATTGAAATACCTGATCAGGAGCTTTCTGCTCCATCAGCTGCTACTGGAGAGGAAAAATAGCTGTGTGTCCTCATTATCTCAATTTTGGTAGCTTAAAAGACAAGATGATGAGAATTGCAGAGCTTTGGCCCTAGCTCATGAAAAGGCAGTAAATTGGCGGGATCACCATGGAGCATCATGGCAGACAGGAGACAAGACTAGATTGCAGCTCCCACTTGGACAGCAGTGTGTGGAGTCTTGCTTCGTGAACTTTTGCTCCAGAACTACTCAGGAATAAATCAGAAAGCTGAGAGAACCCACGAACCCTCTGGAGAAAGTGGCTTGCTCCTGTAGGACCCAGGAGACACCGCAAATAGTGTGCTGGTATCCACAGCTGAGAGACCCACAGACAGCTCATATCACAGGACTCTGTACAGACAACCACAGTACCAGCCCGGAGCCTGGTAGACTTGCTGGGTGGCTAGATCCAGAAGAGAGATAACAGTCACTACAGCTTGGCTCTCAGGAAACCACATCCCTAGGAAAAGGGGTGAGTACTACATCAAGGGAACACCCTGTGGGACAAAATAATCTGAACAACAGCCTTCATCCCTAGACTTTCCCTCTGACAGAGTCTACCCAAATGAGAAGGAACCAGAAAGCCAACTCTGGTAATACAACAAAACAAAGTTCTTTAACACCTCTAAAAAAACCACACTAGCTCAGCAGCACTGGCTCCAAACCAAGGAGAAATCCCTGATTTACCAGAAAAAGAATTCAGAAGGTCAGTTATTAAGCTAATCAAGGAGGCACCAGAAAAAGGTGAAACCCAATTTAAGGAAATTAAAAAAAAAAAAAGATACAAGAAATGAGGGGAGAAATCGTCAATGAAATAGGTATCATAAATAAAAAGCAATCAAAACTTCAGGAAACAATGGGCGCACTTAGAGAAATGCAAAATGCTCTGGAAAGTCTCAGCAATGGAGTTGAACAAGCGGAAGACAGAACTTCAGAGCTCAAAGACAAGGTTTTCCAATTAACTCAATCCAACCAAAACAAAGAAAAAAGAATAAGAAAATATGAACAAAGCCTCTAAGAAATCTGGGCTTATATTAAATGATCAAACTTAAGAATAACTGGTGTTCCTGAGGAAGGAGAGAAATCTAAAAGTTTGGGAAACATATTTGGGGGAATAATCAAGGAAAACTTCCCTGGCCTTATTAGAGACCTGGACATCCAAATACAAGAAGCACAAAGAACACCTGGAAAATTCATCGCAAAAAGATCATTGCCTAGGCACATTGTCATCAGGTTACCTAAAGTTAAGAAGGAGGAAAGAATCTTAAGAACTGTGAGGCAAAAGCACCAGGTAACCTATAAAGGAAAACCTGTCAGATTAACAGCAGACTTCTGTAGCTGGGAAGCCAAATGTAGGAGAATGAAACTGGATCCTCATCTCCCACCTTATTCAAAAATCAACTCAAGATGGATTAAGGACTTAAATCTAAGACCTGAGACTAAAAATTCTGGAAGATAATATTGGAAAAACCCTTCTAGGCATTGGCTTAGGCAAGGATTTCATGACCAAGAACCCAAAAGCAAATGCAATAAGAACAAAGACAAATAGCTGAGACTTAATTAAACTAAAGAGCTTTTGCACAGCAAAAGGAACAGCCAGCAGGGTAAACAGACAACCCACAGAGTGGGAGAAAACCTTCAAAATCTATACGTCTGACAAAGGACTAACACCCAGAATCTACAATGAACTCAAACGAATTAGCAAGAAAAAAAAAAAAAAACAATCCCATCAAAAAGTGGACTAAGAATATGAATAGACAATTCTCAACAGAAAAAATACAAATGGCTAAAAGACATATGAAAAAATCCTCAACATCACTAATGGTCAGGGAAATGCAAATCAAAAACACAATGTGATACCACTTTACTCCTGCAAAAATGGCCATAATCAAAAAATAAAAAATAGTAGATGTTGGCAACGATGTGGTGAACAGAGAACACTTCTACACTGCTGGTGGGAATGCAAACTAGTACAACCACTATGGAAAACAGTGTGAAGATTCCTTAAAGAACTAAAGTAGAACCATCATTTGATCCAGCAGTCCCACTACTGGGTATCTATCCAGAGGAGAAGTCATTGTACGAAAAAGATACTTGCACACACATGTTTATAGCAGCACAATTCACAATTATAAAAATGTGGAACCAACCCAAATGCCCATCAGTCAGTGAATGAATAAAGAAACTGGTATTTATATACAATGGAATACTACTCAGCCATAAGAAGGAATGAATTAATAGGATTTGCAGCCCCCTGGATAAGATTGGAGACTTATTCTAAGTGAAGGGACTCAGGAATGTAAAACCAAACATTGAATGTTCTCATTCATAAGTGGGAGCTAAGCTATGAAGATGCAAAGGCACAATAATGACACAAGAGGCTTTAGGGACTCGGGGGAAAGAGTGGGAAGCGGGTGAGGGATAAAAGACTACCAATTGGGTGCAGTGTATACTGCTTGGGTGATGGGTGCATCAAAATTTCACAAATCACCATTAAAGAACTTACTAATGTAACCAAACACCACCTGTTCCCCAATAACCTTTGGAAATAAAACATTAAAAAAAAAAAAGAAAGAAAAAAATACTTGATCACCTCCCAGCTGTTTCTGCCAACCCAGCTGAAGTGTCAGACATGTGAGTAAAGAAGCCACCTTGGAATGTTCAGCCCAGTGAAATCTGTAGATGACTTTGGCCTCAGATGTCATCTGACTGCAAACACACAAGAGACATCAAGCAAGAACTGCCCAGTGGAGTCCAGCCACCCTACAAAGCTCTGAGAGATATTGCATTGTTGTTGAAGTAACTGAGGTTTGGCTGAGTTCTTAGGCATCAATAGTTAACCAAAACGATGGCCAACTATCTTGGATGAGATACTGGCAAGACAGGTTCAAGTTCAGGCACCTTCCTTGGTGTTAGTAGACAAAGGACCAAGTGGGGCTGGGTACAGTGGCTTGTGCCTGTAATCCCAATGCGTGGGGAGGGTTATGTGGTGAGGCCAAGAGTTCAAGACCAGTCTAGGCAACATAGTGAGACCCTCGTCTCTAGAAAAACAATTTTAAAAAATTAGCCAGGCATGGCTGGCCATGGCGGCTCACGCCTGTAATCCCAGCACGTTAGGAGGCCGAGGCAGGCGGATCACCCTAGGTCAGGAATTTGAGACCAGCCTGACCAGCACGGAGGAACCCTGTCTCTACGAAAAATACAAAATTAGCTAGGAGTGGTGGCGCATGCCTGTAATCCCAGCTACTCGGGAGGCCGAGGCAGGAGAATCACTTGAACCCAGGAGGCGGAGGTTGCAGTGAGCCAAGATCATGCCATTGCACTCCAACCTGGGCAACAAGGGCAAAACTCTGTCTCAAAAACAAACAAAAATTGCCAGGCATGGTAGCTACTTGGGAGGCTGAGGTGGGAGGACTGCTTGAGCCCAGGAGGTTGAGGCTGCAGTGAGCTATGATTATATCACTGCATTCCAGCCTGAGTGATAGAGTGAGACCTTGTCTGTAAAGAAAAAAAGGACCATATGAAATCATATAAGTCAGTAATTAATTTTTATTGTATTTTAAATACTAGCCTCAATAGATTGGAAGTACTAAAAGTCTCTGAAACGGACTTTTAAAAAAATTTTTTTTCTGAGATGGAGTCTCGCTCTGTCACCCAGGCTGGAGTGCAGCTGTGTTGTCTCTGCACACTGCAACCTCTGCCTCCTGGGTTCAAGCGATTCTCCTGTCTCAGCCTCCGGAGTACCTGGGACTATGGGCAAGTGCCACCATGCCCGGCTATTTTTTTATTTTTTAATTTTTTTATTTTTAGTAGAGATGGGGTTTCACCCCATTGGCCAGGCTGGTTTGGAACTCCTGACCTCATGATCTGCCCTCCTCGGCCTCCCAAAGTGCTGGGATTACAGGCATGAGTCACTGCGCCCGGCCCAGTCTTTCCTTGTTTTTATTTTTTATTTTGAGATGGAGTCTTGCTCTGTTGCCCAGCCTGGAGTGCAGTGGCAGGATCTCGGCTCACTGCAACCTCTACCTCCTGGGTTCAAGCAATTCTTCTGCCTCAGCCTCCCAAGTAGCTGAGATTACAGGCTCCTGCCACCATGCCCTGCTAATTTTTGTATTTTTAGTAGAGACAGGGTTTCACCATGTTGGCCAGACTAGTCTTGAACTCCTGAACTCGTGATCTGCCCGCCTCAGCCTTTCAAAGTGCTGGAATTACAGGCGTGAGCCACCATGCCCACTCCTTTCCTTGTTTTTATGACCTTGACATGCTTGAAGAAAACTGGTCAGGTATCCTGTAGAATGCCTCTCAATCTGGGTTTGTCTGATATTTTTTCTCATGATTGGAGTGCTTATGGGTTTTTGGAAAGAACACCTCAAAGCTAAAATGCCTTTCTTATCACACCGTATGAAGGTGTACCTAAGAGCCACATGACATCACCAGGAATGTTCACCTTCCTCACTTGGCTAAAGCAGTTGTTGACCAGGTTTCTCCACTGTAAAGTTACTATTTGGAAGAGAGTCACAAGTCTAGCACACTCTTAAGAGGGAGGTAGCAGAAATTCAGCTCTATCTCCTGGAGGAGAGAGTATCTATATATATTATTTGGAATTCTTCTATGAGGAATATTTGTCTCTTCTCCCCATTTATTTATTTATCCAATCTTTTACTTGTATCAGTATAGACTCAATGTATATTTACTTTATAGTTGGATCATAATCCAAAACTATATTATTTATTTTGTTTTTCGAATTCTTCCAGCTTTTGCCTTTGGAATTTCTTTTAGGTTGGCTTCTATGTCTCTTTGACATGCCCCATAATTTTGTTTTCTTAAGCAATTCCTTGCTTTCTGATACTTTGTGGAGCCTGATGCTCCAGGCTCTGCTTGTATTTTCCCAATCTCAGGCCTAGAATCAGCCATGTCACCAAGAAGCCCTGGTTTCCCTTATTGCAGAATGATATTCAGAAACCAAGATGTGGGTTCTGAATGTGCTCACTGCTACTGGATATCACTGCTTTTCGGGCCTCTCAGTCAACAGAGCTAGGTAATATATGTGTGTATATTAAACCATGTGTATATACATATCTGTAATTGGTTTTTATGAATCCACATCTGTTTATAAAGTAAGCTAAACATAAATTCAGAGCATAACTTTTTTTTTTTTTTTTTACGAGATGGGGTCTCCCTACGTTGCCCACACTGGTCCTGAACTCAAGGGATCCTCAAGTCTCGACCTCCCAAAGTGCTGGGATTACAGGCATAAGCCACCACGCCCAGTCCAGAGCATAACTCTTACGTGAACTCCCTCAGGGATTTTAGGAGGGATTAAACCTCTTAGCAAAGGTTTTGATATTTTATTTTTGATTTTTGGTTAAAGTAACATTCTGTCTGTGGCTGATCTGAGTACAGTGGTGTTTACAACTAATTGATCATAATCAGTTACGGAAGAAACAGATTTCTTTGTTTCTTCTTTACTCCCACTGCTTCACTTGACTAACCTTAAAAAAATTCTATCTGTGATAGGACACAGACTCTATCCTTAACTTCCTCAAGTCTATGTCAAATCAGCAACAGAAATCAGAAAGAATACAGAGTGGTTTATAATTACAGAGAATGCCAAAATTGAAAATCATAACATATATATTTAACAAAAAATAATTTAGGTTACATTCAATTAAAAAATACATTAGAGTCAGCTGGGTGTGGTGGCTCATGCCTGTAATCCCAGCACTTTGGGAGGCTGAGGCGAGTGGATCACTCGAGGACAGGACTTCGAGACCAGGCTGGCCAATACGGTGAAACCCCATTTCTACTAAAAATACAAAAATTAGCCAGGCTTGGTGGCACGTGCCTGTAGTCCCAGTTACTCAGAAGGCTGAGGCACAAGAATTTCTTGAACTGTTGGGGCAGAGGTTGCAGTGAGCTGAGATTATGCCACTGCACTCCTGCCTGGGTGACACAGCAAAACTCTGTCTCCCTAATACCCCCAAATATATATATATAAGTCTATTGGATTGTTATAAGAAATGACAAATGTTGACCAGGCACAGTGGCTCACGCCTGTAATCCCAGCACCTTGGGAGGCCGAGGCGGGCGGATCACGAGGTCAGGAGATGGAGACCATCCTGGCTAACACGGTGAAACCCCGTCTCTACTAAAAAAAATACAAAAAAATTAACCGGGCATGGTGGCGTGTGCCTGTAGTCCCAGCTACTCTGGAGTCTGAGACAGGAGAATGGCGTGAACCCAGGGAGTGGAGCTTGCAGTGAGCCAAGATCGTGCCACTACACTCCAGCATGGGCGACAGAGCAAGACTTCTCAAAAAAAAAAGGCCGGGCGCGGTGGCTCAAGCCTGTAATCCCAGCACTTTGGGAGGCCGAGACGGGTGGATCACGAGGTCAGGAGATCGAGACCATCTTGGCTAACACGGTGAAACCCCGTCTCTACTTAAAAAAAAAAAAAAAAAAAAAAA